>NC_138344.1:25058105-25595605 GCF_046562875.1 Panthera onca
CCGAAAAACAAATAACCCAGTGAAGAAATGGGCAGAAAACATGAATAGACACTTCTCTAAAGAAGACATCCGGATGGCCAACAGGCACATGAAAAGATGTTCAACGTCGCTCCTTATCAGGGAAATACAAATCAAAACCACACTCAGATACCACCTCACGCCAGTCAGAGTGGCCAAAATGAAGAAATCAGGAGACTATAGATGCTGGAGAGGATGTGGAGAAACAGGAACCCTCTTGCACTGTTGGTGGGAATGCAAATTGGTGCAGCCGCTCTGGAAAGCAGTGTGGAGGTTCCTCAGAAAATTAAAAATAGACCTACCCTATGACCCAGCAATAGCACTGCTAGGAATTTATCCAAGGGATACAGGATTACTGATGCATAGGGGCACCTGTACCCCAATGTTTATAGCGGCACTCTCAACAATAGCCAAATTATGGAAAGAGCCTAAATGTCCATCAACTGATGAATGGATAAAGAAATTGTGGTTTATATACACAATGGAATACTACGTGGCAATGAGAAAAAATGAAATATGGCCTTTTGTAGCAACATGGATGGAACTGGAGAGTGTGATGCTAAGTGAAATAAGCCATACAGAGAAAGACAGATACCATATGGTTTCACTCTTATGTGGATCCTGAGAAACATAACAGAAACCCATGGGGGAGGGGAAGGAAAAAAAAAAAAAAAAAAAAAAAAAAGAGGTTAGAGTGGGAGAGAGCCAAAGCATTAGAGACTGTTAAAAACTGAGAACAAACTGAGGGTTGATGGGGGGTGGGAGGGAGGGCAGGGTGGGAGGGAGGGCAGGGTGGGTGATGGGTATTGATGAGGGCACTTTTTGGGATGAGCACTGGGTGTTGTATGGAAACCAATTTGACAGTAAATTTCATATATTAAAAAATAAAAAAAAATTAAAAAAAAAAAACAAAATAGAGAGATTAACATTTTCCCAGACAAACAAAAATTAAAGGAGTTTGTGACCACTAAACCAGTCCTGCAAGAAATTTTAAGGGAGACTCTCTGAGGGGAGAAAAGACAAATATATATGTATATATATGTGTATATATATATATATATATATATATGTGTATATATATATATATGTATGTATATATATATAAAGCAACAAAGATTAGAAAGGACCCGAGAACACCACCAGAAACTCCAACTCCACAAGCATCATAATGGCAATAAATTCATATTTTTCAGTACTCACTCAAAACGTCAATGGACTCAATGCTCCAATCAAAAGACATAGGGTAACAGAATGGATAAGAAAACAATATCCACCTATATGCTGTTTACAGGAGACCCACTTTAGACCTAAAGACACCTTCATATTGAAAGTAAGGGGATGGAGAACCATCTATCATGCTAATGGTCAACAAAAGAAAACCAGAGTAGCCATACTTATATCAGACAATCTAGACTTTAATAAAGACTGTATCAAGAGATGCAGAAGGGAATTATATCGTAATCAAGGGGTCTATCCACCAAGAAGACCTAACAATTGTAAACATTTATGTGCCAAATGTGGGAGTACCCAAATATATAAATCACTTAAACACAAACACAAAGAAACTCATAGATAGTAATGCCATAATAGTAGGAGACTTCAACACCCCACTCACAACAATGGACGATTCATCTAATCAAAAAATCAACAAGGAAACAATGGCTTTGAATGACACACTGGACCAGATGGACTTAACAGATATATTCAGAACATTTCATCCTAAAGCAGCAGAATATACATTTTTCTCTAGTGCACATGGAATGCTCTCCAGAATAGACCATATACTGGGACACAAATCAGCCCTAAGTAAGTACAAAAAGATCGAGATCATACCATGCATATTTTCAGACCACAACACTATGAAACTCGAAATCAACCACAAGAAAAAATTGAAAGGTAACAAATGCTTGGAGACTGAAGAACATCCTACTAAAGAATGAATGGGCTAACCAAGCAGTTAAAGAGGAAACTAAAAAGTATATGGAAGTCAGTGAAAATGATAACACCACAACCTGATAACTTTCTGTGCTCTACAGTCTGTTTTGTCCAAACTTAATATTTTCACTTTCTTTTGATTAGTGTTGGCACAGTATATCTTTCTCCATCCATTTATTTTTAATCTATGTGTGTATTTATATTTAATGTGGGTTTCTTTTAGGCAGAATATAGTTGAGTTCTGCTTTCTTGACTCTTTCTGACAATCTGTCTTTTAATTGGTTCAAGCTATTGACAAAGTAATTACTGATATAGTTGTATTAATAGCAACCATATATGTTACTGTTTTTGATTTGTTGCCCTTGTTCTTTGTTCTTATTTTTGTTATTCACTTTTTCTGCGTTTTATGGTTTAATTGAACATTTTAAATTACTCCATTTTCTTTCTTTACTTAACATATCAGTTGTACTTTGTTTTTACTTTTTTAGTGTTTACCACAGAGTTTGCAATATACATTTACAATTTATCCAAGTCTACTTTCAAATAACACTATGCTGCACAATGGGTAGTGCAGATATCTTATATAAGAAAATAATTTTAATTTTTCCCTCTCATACCTTGTGTCATTCATTTTACATATACAGATATATTTTACCTATAATATAAATACTGTTATTAATTTGAGTTGTTATGTGTTAGATCAATTAAGAATAAGAATAATGAAAGTTTTTATTTTACCTATACTTATTCCTTCTCCAATGTCTTCCCTTTATGTAGATCTGAGTTTCTGAACTATATAATTTTCCTTTTTTTTTTTTTTTTGTATTTTACTGGAGCCACTATTTTACTTGGCAAACACTGAGCCAGTTCAGATGTAATGTTGCCTTACAACAAGCTGTAGTTCATTTATACAGGTCTCTTGTACATTTGTTGTTGTTGTTGTTATATAAAATTTAAGTAATTGCTGGTAGGAATGTAAAATGGTGCAGCAGATAAGTGGTTGCTTAGGGCTGGGGGCTGGTCAGGGAGGATGGGGAGTGATTACTACAGGGCACAGAGTTTCTTTTTGGGGTGATGAGATGTCGTAAAATTGATTTCGTGATGGCTGCACAACTGTGAATATACTAAAGCCTCTGAATTGTATATTTTATTTATTTCATTTTAATACTTGTTCAGGGAAAATAATTTTCCTTCTTTCTGAAGAATTTCTTTTAACATTTCTAGAAGGCAGATCTACTAGTAACAAAGTCCTTCAATTTTTGTCTGACACAAGCTTTATTTCTCCTTCCCTTTTGGAAGATAAGTACAGAATTCTAGGTGGGTTTTTTTTCCCCCTCTAATGAATATTTCACTTCATCTCTTCTAGCTTGTGTAGTTTCTGAGAAGTCAGATATAATTCTTATCTTTGCTTCTCTATTGGTAAGGTGTTTTTTCCTCTGCCTTCTCTTGAGATTTTTCTTTATCCTTGACTTTCTGTAGTTTTAAAATGATACAACTAGGTATAGCTGTATTTTTTTTTTTTTCATTTTCTGCTTGGTGTTCCCTGAGATTCCTTATTCTGTGGTTTGGTATCTGATATTAATTTGGGGAAATCCTCTGTCATTATTGTCAGATATTTTTCTGTTCCTTTCTCTCTTTCTTCTCCCCCTAGAGTTCCCATTACACATAAGTTACACTTTTTGTGATAGTCTCACAATAATTAGATATTCTGTTCTCTCTCTTTTTCTATTTTCTTTTCAGTTTTGGACGTTTCTATTGAGATATCCTCATGCTCAGAGATTCTGTCCTCAACCATGTTTATATTACTAAGTCCATCAAGGAAATTCTTCATTTCTGTTGCTATGATTTTGACTTCTAGCATTTTTTTTTCTAAGAAGTTCTATTTCTGTGCATACATTACTCATCTGTTCTTGCTTTCTGTTTCTTTTTCTATTAGAGCCCTTTGCATAATAATAATAATAATAATTGTTTTAAATTCTTGGTGTGATGATTCCAACATTCCTGCCTTATTTGAGTCTGGTTATGATGTTTCCTCTGTCTCTTCAAACTGTGTGTGTGTGTGTGTGTGTGTGTGTGTGTGTGTTTGATTTGCTTTTGTTATGCTTTATAATCTTTTATTGATAGCAGGACATGGTGTACTGTTTAAAGGAACTACTGTACGTCTTTTACTAATAGGCTTTTTTTTTTTAATAATGTTGTGGTGAGATGGGGTAAGGGAAAGTGCTTTATAATCTTATGATTAAGTCTCAATCTTTTAGTGGACCTATGCCTCTGGAGTGTGAACTTTATCCATGCTTGTCAGTCTTCTCCCTGTCTCTGAAGTAGTACAGGAAGGTTAGAGTGGGCTGTAGTTGGGTATTTCCCTTACTCATGTCATTAGACTTTAATAAAACCCCAGGAGGTTAAGCTCTGGTTAACTAATTCTCCTGAGGGCAAGTCTTGTTAAGAAGAACAGAGTGCAACCTGTGAAGATTTCTGACTTATGTGCTATGATTGCTTTGTTGCCTATTTTAAATTTTACCTTTTATCTTTGAGTTTTTAAATTTCACAAGACATTATTATTATTTTGAAAATTGATGCTTATTCATATTTAAAGATATTTTATGGTTAAAAACATTTTTTGTTTATTTATTTATTTTGAGAGAGAGAGAAGGTGCAAGTCAGGGAGGGGCAGAGAGAGAGGGAGAGAGTGAGAATCCCAAGCAGGCTTGGCAATGTCAGCAGAGAGCCTGATATGGGGCTTGAACCCATGAGCCGTGAGATTGTGACCTGCGCTGAAGTCAGATGCTTAACTGAATGAACCACCCAGCCGCCCCTAAAGACGTTTAAAAATGTTTTAAAATTTATTTTGAGACAGAGATTGAGAGACAATGTGAGTGGGGAGAGGCAGAGAGAGGAGAGAGAGAATCCCAAGCAAGCTCCATGCTGTCAGCACAGAGCCTGATGTGAGGCTTAATCCCAGGAAGCAGAAAATAATTACCTGAGCGAAGATTAAGAGTTGGTGCCCAACCAACTGAGCCACCCAGGTGCCCTATATTTAATGACATATTTAAAACTTCTTTTGCTTTTTCATATGTATGTCTGAGACCATTTTTAGAAATTGCTTACTCTAAGGGTGCCTGGGAGGCTCAGTCAGGTAAACATCTGACTTTGGTTCAGGTCATGATCTCAAGGTTTGTGAGTTTGAGTTCTGCGTTGGGTCTGTGCTGCCAGCTCAGAGCCTGGAGCCTGTTTCAGATTCTGTGTCTCCCTCTCTTTCTGCCTCTCCCCCACTCACTATCTGTCTTTTTCTCTTTCTCTCAAAATAAAACATTAAAAAGGAAGAAAGAAATTGCTTACTCTCACCATGTTATTCAACATAGTGTTGGAAGTCCTAGCCTCAGCAACGACACAATGCAAAGAAATAAGAGGCATCCAAATTGGCAAAGAAGAAGCCAAACTTTCACTCTTCACAGATGACATGATACTCTATATGGAAAACCAAAAAGATTCTACCAAAAAACTGCTATAACTGATTCTTGAATTCAGCAAAGTCGCAGGTTATAAAATCAATGCACAGAAATTGTTGTATTTCTATATACCAATAATAAAGCAGCAGAAAGAGAAATCAAGGAATAGATCCAATTTACAATTGCACCAAAAACCTTAAAATACCTAGGAATAAACTTAACCAAAGAGGTGGAAAATTTATACACTGAAAAGTATAGAAAGTTTATAAAAGAAATTGAAGAAGACACACAAAAAAAATGGAAAAAAATCCATGCTCATGGATTGGAAGAAAAAATATTGGTTAAATATCAATACTACGCAAAGCAATCTACACATTCAACGCAATCCCTATCAAAATAACACCGGCATTCTTCTTAGAGCTGGAACAAACAATCCTAAAATATGTACGCAACCAGAAAAGGCCATGAATAGCCAAAGCAATCCTGAAAAAGAAAACCAAAGCTGAAGGCATCATAATTCCAGACTTCAAGAGGTATTCGAAAGATGTAATCATAAAAACAGTATAGTACTGGCACAAAAACAGACACATAGAACAATGGAACTGAATAGAGAACACAGAAATGGACCCACAAACGTATCACCAACTAATGTTTGACAAAGCAAGAAAAAATATCCAGTGGAATAAAGACAATCTCTTCAGCAAATGGTGATGGGAAAACTGGAGAGCAACATCTAGAAGAATGAACCTGTACCACTTTCTTACACCATACACAAAAATAAACTCAAAATGGATGAAAGACCTCAATGTAAGACAGGAAGCCATCAAAATTCTCGAGGAGAAAGCAGGCTAAAAACTCTTTGAATTTGGCCACAGAAACTTCTTACTCAACACGTCTCTGGAGGCTAGGGAAACAAAAGCAAAAATGAACTACTGGGATCTCATCAAGATAAAAACTTCTGCACAGCAAAGGGAACAGCCAGAAAAACTTAAAGGCAACTAATGGAATGGGAGAAGACTTTTGAAAATGACATATCAGATAAAGGATTAAGTATCCAAAATCCATAAAGAACTTATCAAACTCAACACCCAAAAAACAAATAATCCAGTGAAGAAATGGGCAGAAGACATGAATAGAAACATTTCCAAAGGAGACATCCAGATGGCTAACAGACACATGAAAAAATGCTCAACATCACTCATCATCAGGGAAATACAAAATAAAAACCACAATGAGATACTGCCTCACATCTGTCAGAATGGCTAGCATTAACAACTCAGGCAACAACAGATGTTGGCGAGGATGTGGAGAAAGAGGATCTCTTTTGCATTGCTGGTGGGAATGCAAGCTGGTACAGCCACTCTGGAAAACAGTATGGAGGTTCCTTAAAAAAATTAAAAATAGAACTACCCTACGACCCAGCAATTGCACTACTAGGTATTTATCCAAGGGATACAGGTATGCTGTTTCAAAGGGACACATGCACCCCAATGTTTATAGCAGCACTATCAACAATAGCCAAAGTATGGAAAGAGCCCAAATGTCCATCTCTGGATGAATGTATAAAGATGTGGTATATATATACAGCGGAGTATTACTCGGCAATACAAAAGAATGGAATCTTGCCATTTGCAAGTACGTGGATGGAACTAGAGGGTATTATTCTAAGTGAAATTAGTCAGAGAAAGACAAAAATCATATGAATTCATTCATACGAGGATTTTAAGACACAGAATAGATGAACATGACAGAAGCAAAAATAATATAAAAACAGGGAGGGGGACAAAACAGAAGAGACTCAAATATGGAGAACAAACAGGGTTACTGGAGAGGTTGTGGGAAGGGGGATAGGCTAAATGGGTAAGGAATCTACTCCTGAAATCATTGTTGCACTATATGCTAACTAATTTGGATGTAAATTAAAAAAATAAATTAAAAAAATAAAATTAATAATAATAAAAGTGAAAAAAAAAAGAATTCACAATCATCCTGTCTGTCGTAATCATTCACTAACTTAAAATATTAAATGAAAAGATACAAAATAATGTTCAAATTATAAGATTATTTAACTAATTAATATTATAAAATAATCAATTGTCAACTTTTGAGAACTCTTAACATTATTCATCAGAGCAACTGAATATAAAACACCTTGAAAAATCCATAGCTTTCTGAATACATAGGATGACCCTAAAATGTCCTCAGATATTCTTTTTACCCTCAGCTTTATTGAGATATAATTGATATATAACATTGTATAAGTTAAAGATGTGGTTTGATATATTTATATAGTACAAAATTATTACCACTGTAGTATTATCTAACATCTCCATCCCATGACATAAATACCACTTCCTTCCCCCAGATGGTTTTGCTGGGGTCCTGATACCTGTCTATTTTTTATTTACTACATTGATCTATCTTTTTCTCATTCTCTGGATATTGATTGGCTGTGGTCAATCAGGACTATGCATAAAGCTGAATGCTGAGCTTGTGGGCCACACAGTGTGGCCTCCTACACAAATTAGGATCTCTGTGGAAATCAATTCCTGGGATTACCATAACCCTTTAGGTCTTAGACATCATCAGGTCATCTGCCTAATGGCGACAAGTCCAACAATTTCCCCATTACCAGGCCCACACCTCTCTCTTTATTAAATCTGAGTTCTAGCTTCTGCTTGTTGGGCTTAGTTCAGCCTGCCCTCCTTTTACCATTTCATCTTTAGGAATCTGCATCTACCTCCATCATTGAGAAGCTGCACAACCACTTGCCACAAACTTAATGACTTAAAACAACACAGACTTTTATCTCATAGCTGTGTAGGCTGGAAGTCTGGGTAGGTTTGGCCAAGTTCTCTGCTTAGGATCTCAAAGGCCAAATAAACATATCAGTTAACATGGGTTCTTATCTGGAGGCTTTCAACTTATTGGTCAGACATCTGTTTTTTATGACTTTCCTTTCTGGCTCTCAGCTGAGGTCTCTCTCAGATTTTCAAGGCTGCCCTAATTCCTTCTCATTGGCTTCCTCCATCTTTAAACATGCAATGGCATATCAAGTCCTTCTCATGCTTTGACACTCTCTGACCTCTTCCATTGCCAGCTGAATAAAACTCTGACTTTAAAGGGATTATATAATTATATTATAGTCCCATCTCCGTAATCTCTTTTTTGCAATATAGCACTATAATCTCAGGAGTGTGACCAAGGAGCAAAGGTCCTGGGAAGCATCTTAAAATTCTGCCTATAGGGGCACCTGGGTGGCTCAGTCGGTTAAGCGTCCGACTTCAGCCCGGGTCACGATCTCACGGTCTGTGAGTTCGAGCCCCGCGTCGGGCTCTGGGCTGATGGCTCAGAGCCTGGAGCCTGCTTCCGATTCTGTGTCTCCCTCTCTCTCTGCCCCTCCCCCGTTCATGCTGTGTCTCTCTCTGTCTCAAAAATAAATAAACGTTAAAAAAATTAAAAAAAAAATTCTGCCTATAATAGGAGGGAATTATGTATTTAGAGAGCGGTTTTCCTATGGGAATACTCCAAATGTTCAAAATTTAGGCTTGTCAAATTAAGATTTTTTGTCCCTCTCCCCCAAAAAATCTTGTCACATATTAGCAATGTGGGATTTATGACAGTAATGTTGTAAAACATTATTGGTCTTTCTCTTTGTTTTTCAGACTTCCCCCCTCTATTTTGAACTCCCTTAACTCTATATAATTATCTGTGTTATCCTTGATAACAGAGTGAGATTCATTTCCTTTGATCATAGCTTTTCCTTTTTCTATACCCTATCACTTTCTATTTTCAAAATAAACAAAGTTGCACCCAGGTGTTATCAACTAACACTTCTAATTAAGTACCCTCTGAGGAATTAATATGATGATATATAGAGAATTTCATGATTGTCTCTTTTACTAGTCCCCATCTTTACAGCAGATCATGATTAAAACAGGCATCAAATAGCTGGAAACAGTATTGCATTAGTCAGGGACAAGGAACAGTTGCTATAAGGAAAAGAACCAATAATGACTTAATGCCTTACGCACACAGATGTTTATATTTACTCATCTAAAAAAACAGAAATATATGTATATATAAGCTCTTGATTCCATGTGGCCATTCAAGGAGCAAAGTTGCTTCTCTCTTGCTTTCATGATGTCTAGAACTTTACCTTTCTTTGTTTGATTCCAGCTCTTGGGAATGGGATAAAGTATGGATGAGGATGCTATAGAGTTTTAAGACTAATCTGTGAGGTGCACAGGATCACTTCCACTCATATTCCATCAGCAAAAAGTTAACTTCTGGTTACCTTTGGCTGCAAGGGAATGGGCTGGAGAATGTGCTCATAGCTGGATGACCAAGCACTCAGCTACAATCCTATCATGAGAGAATACATGAATGGATTCTGTAACAGCCTGCAGTCTCTGTCACCTGTATATATTTTTGTAACACATTTACTGAGATATAATTCACCTATTTAAAATCTACCATCCAATGGCTATTAATATATTCAGAATTGTATAACTATCTTCACAATTAATTTTAGAACACCTTCATTACATCAGAAAGAAACACCGTATTCAGTAGCAGTCAGTTCTTCCAAGTTTCCCACTGCTAGCCTCTGGAAAGTACTAATCTATATTTTAGCTTTATATATTTGCCTATTTTGGACATTTCATATAAATGGAATCATACCATATGTGCTCTTTTGTGTTTAGTTCTTTCATTTAGCATAATGTATTTGAGGTTCATTCATTTGGTAGCATGTATCAATACTTAACTCTTTTTTACTGCTGAATTTTACTCATTGTATAGCTACACCACAATTTTTACCCATTCATGAGTGTATAGACATCTGAGTTGCTTTCACTTTTTTGGCTGTTATGAATAACAATCATGTTACAAACACTTATGAGCAAAATATTGTATAGAAAAATGTTTTCATTTCTCTTGTTTATACACTATCCTGGGTTGAATAGTTTCCTGTAAAATTAATATCTATCCAGAACCTCATAATGTGATCCTATTTGGAAGCAAGATCTTTGAAAATGTAGTTTGTTAAGATGAGGTCATACTGGATTGGGATGAGTACTAAATTCAATGACTGGGTCCTTTAAGAGGGCCATGGGAACAAATAGAGACATTGAGACATAGGAGAGTATAATGCCATGTGAAGATGGAAGCAGAGAATGAAGTGATGTAGATACAAACCAAAGAATGCCAGATTGCTGTCAGTCACTGGATGCTAAGAAAGAGGCATGGAACAGGTTCATCCTCAGAGCCCCCAGAATGAACAAATCCTGTCAATGTCTTTGTTTTGGACTTCTAGCTTCCATAACTGCAAGATAATACATTTCTGTATTTTCTGTATTATCTGTATTAACATATATATAAACATATAAAAACAGCTATATATACTAGCATCATATTATTTGTAACTAATATACATATATTTATATATCTATATAATTTTATGTATATCCATAGATATTTATCTATCTCATATTTCATATATATATATGTATATACAGACACATACATGTATTGCTGGGTCATATGATAACTCTGTGTTCTGAGGTCATTTGCTTTCAGTCTAAAGCATTTTCTTTATTATTTTTTATAGGGTGGGTCTGCTAACAACAAATTGTCAGTTTTTATTCATAAGGAAATTTCCCATTTCTCTTTATTTTTCTTTTTTTTTTAATTTTTTTTAACGTTTATTTATTTTTGAGACAGAGAGAGACAGAACATGAACAGGGGAGGGGCAGAGAGAGAGGGAGACACAGAATCTGAAACAGGCTCCAGGCTCTGAGCGGTCAGCACAGAGCCCGACGCGGGGCTCAAACTCACGGACCGTGAGATCGTGACCTGAGCTGAGGTCGGACGCTTAACCGACCGAGCCACCCAGGCACCCCTCTCTTTATTTTTCTTAAGACAGTTTTACTGGATATAAGAATCTTGGTTGACAGCACTTTTCTTTTATTACTTTGGATTTGTCACCCTACTGCCTTCTGGTTTACATCATTTCTGATGAGAAATCAGCTGTTAATCTTATTGAGGTTCCTTTATATGAGACTAGTTGTTTTTTTTGTTTTTTGTTTTTTGTTTTTTGTTTTGTTTTTTTTTTTTTGCTGCTGCTCTCAATACTTTCTCTTTGTCTTTATCATTTTTACTGTGGTATGTCTGTGTTGGATCTTGTTGAAGTTATCACAGTTGGAGTTTGTTGAGCTTCTTGGATATATAGATTAATGTTTTAAAATCAAATTTGGGAATGTTTCATCTGTTATTTCTTTAAATATTTTTTCCTGCTTCTTTCTTTCTCTCTTCTCCTTCTATTACTCCATTGAAGTTATGTTAATGTATTTTACAGTGTCTCAAATTTCAGGATTTGTTCATTTTCCTCATTCCTTTTTATTCTGCTCTTTGGATTGTGTAAGCTCTATCGATCTATCTGAAATTTCTCAGCTTTTCTGCCAACTCGTATTCATTTTTCTAATTATGTAGCTATTGCTAATAAGAGCAAATTTATATTCCTTATATAATCAACAAATCACAGTTTTTAATTGTATTGCACGACTGATGATTTGTAGGTTTGTTTAATATGAAAAACAAAAGCATACAGAACCTTCCCCCCGCATACAACACAATTCTCTCATGTCATATTACTTTATTAAGTGGATCAGGTTTATTACTGTTACTATAAGGCATGCTTGTGGTTCTTTTCTGGGATATTTTTACTTTGGCTCCTAATATTTGTTTGAACAACTCCTATAATAACTTTATTGAAGCATATAAAACTACTTAATGGGAGGTATTAAACACACCAAAAGGGAGAATAATGTAATAAATTCACATGAATCATTCACCTATCCAGCAATTACCAACATTTTGTCAATCTTACTTGGTAAAACTCTTTCCTCCTTTTTTATTTCTTGGTATATTTTAAGGGAAATCTCAGACTTCAAACATCAGTCTATTATGATTTAGTCTCTAATAAAGATTTCTTTTTGTATAATGTCATTATCATACCTATCAAAATTAACAATATAATATACAACATCCAATCTATATTAGCATATTTCTGTTTGTCTCAAAATAACTTTTAAAAACAAAGTTAGTTTATTTACATTCTAAATAAGGTACATAAGATGAATTTGATTAATACATCCAGATGTATCACTCGATTTTTAAGGTGGCTATGCAAATGTGCCATTGAAATTGGCTCTAGGGACCACAATGGACTGTCAATCCCAGCTGCTACCCTTTGAATTCTCCAGTGCATTTGAGCTGAGATCATGATATCCATGGGTTCTTCCCAGTCTATTATGGAACATGGCTGGGATATGAATGTACCCCCACTCATATAGGCAAATAACTCTTTCAATAGCCGATTTTGGCTCAAGGTCTCCCTTCTCCCTAAGCCTTCTTATAAGTGTGCTGCAGTTGTGACCCTTCCTACTCAACCCCCCTTTCTTAATTCTCTCCTTCAGAGGGATGCATTGTAATCTGAAGTCTCTCCCCATTTATTCTTTTTCTCCCTCTCTCTTTCTCTCTCTGCATATTTCTACCATTTTCTTCACCTTTATAATTAGACTTCCTCCATAAAGATAGCCTTGTGATATTAACAGTTTGGTTGCCCCCAAAGCATAAGAAGGTAAGATAAGTGGTTAGTTACTTTCCTTTATATATTGGTTTTCTGAATATTGGGTTATACACACTACTACAATGATGTCTGGAGGATTTTTTCTTCCTTTTATTTTAGTGTCATTTTGGACTCCAGGATTTTTATATATTTGTTGAATTTTAATTGATTGTAGTCTTAATTCTTTTAATGTTCAAATTATTTAATATTTCATCAATAGGAGCCCCTTTGGGTTAGTTCCTGTGTTATTTTGATATAATCTCATCAATCTACTATAAATATTTTTTGTTCAATGTTTTTGTGAACATATTTATACATTTCTCTTGGGTAAATATCTAAGAATGGAGCTGCCAGGTCATAGGGTAAGTATATGTTTAACTGCATTAAAAACTGTTATTTTCTAAACTCACTGCATCATTAAACATATTTGAGATTTCCATTTGTTCCAATCTCAATACACTTGATATTGAAACTCTTTTTGATTTTATACATTCTAGTGTATCTGAATATCTCATATGATTTTAATTTCATATCCCTGATGACTAAAGATATGCACCCTGCTTGTGTTTCTTGATATATCTATATCTATATCTATATATATATATACACACTTATATATGTATATACATACATATATATACATACACACATATGTATGTATGTATATGTAGACACATACATACATATATGTATATATACACATATACATACATACATATATATACATATATATATATGAGTTTCTGATTAAATATTTTGCTTATTGTGTAGTTTTTTCTTATTGATACAATAGTATCATATTTTTCACTGTCAACTATATGTATTGCAAATATTTTCTCCCAGTATATGGCTTGTCTTTTAATTTTTTTAATGGTGTCTTTGGATGAACAGAAGTTTTAAATTGTGATGACATTCAATTTATCATTTATTTAAATGGTTAGTGCATTTTTGTTCTGTTTTAGAAATCTTCCCCAAGGTTATGCAGATATTCTGTTTTCCTTAAGACTTTATAGTTTTAAGGGTGCCTGGGTGGTTTAGTCAGTTAAGTTACAACTCTTGAATTCTGCTCAGGTAATGTCATGGTTTGTGGGATCAAGCCCTACATTGGGCTCTGTGTGACAGCACAACACCATGGAGCCTACTTAGGATTCTCTTTCCATCCCTCTCTCTCTGCCCCTTCCCCATTCATGCTTTCTTCTCTTGCTCAAAACAAATAGATAAACTAAAAAAAAAAAAGACTTTTTAGTTTTATCTTTTATTTAAACCTACAATTTACCCTAAACTTCTTTTCTCATGTGGATATTCAAATGTTCTAGCACTATTTGTAAAAAAAAAAAAAAACAAAAAACTCTTTTTCCCATTGAATTGCCTTGGACTATGGTAAAACTGTGGTAACATGAAATTCTTTCAGTTCCCTGATACACTACAGAATCAATAATTACAATCCCCCTGCCTGGGAAACATCTCCTACCTCTCCCCTTACTTGTATGAACGCTATTCACACATAGTATCTGATTATATTTCCATATTCTGGGTTAGTTACCCTCTAATTTATGTATGTGTCAGTATTCCTCATTAAACTGTAAGTTCCTTTGGTGCAGGAACTGTGTTCTCTTGACACTTCTATTTCCAGCTCCATGCTCCCTATTGGTCATTCAACAAGACAACAAGGACAACATTGGAAAGGCAACAAGAAAAGCTACAAAGGCTTTTTGGAGGGAGGAAATTCTGACATTAGAAGAATAAGTTTATTGTATAAAGAAATTAATTAAAAAAATCATATATACACTCCAAAATTTAGGCCTATAAAAAGCAATGTCTTAATGGCTCAGAAATGAATGGATAAATCAGTGGAATAGAATATATAGTCCTGACTCTCTCATTAAGTTCTGAGAGCTTCAGAAACCAATATGAGAAAAATTTAAAATCAACAAATAATATTGGGCAAATGGACTATTTGGAACAAAAATAAAAATAGTAATTTTATTTGATTAAGACAGTTTTGGTATACAATAAATGTATTTTCAGGAAAAGATAAAATGAGTGTTGATTCATTTTCTGAAGAGTTATATGCATATTTCACAACAGCTCTCAAATAAATATACAAAAACTACATAAAGTAACATTTTTTTCACTCTTCTTAGAATTGGAACTAGTATGTATACATTGTATAAATGTATACAGGTATTTTTTATATAAAACTAAATTTGGGAGTGGGGGTGGAAATATCTTGAATATCACTTTATTTTTAAAGCTGCAAGATAATGCCTTGTACAGTGTATTTTTGTAAAAGATTTTCAAAATATTTGTCTTTGGTGGGCTTCTTTGGCTGCAACCAAGGTGCTACTGATGAGGTGCTACTGAAATTTTTAACTAAAGAATACTTAGGGGCACCTGGGTGACAGTTGGTTAAGGGTCTTACTCTTGATTTTGGCTCAGGTCATGATCTCATGGTTCGTGGGTTTGAGCCCTGCATTCAGTTCTGTGCTGATAGCTCAGAGCCTGGAGCCTGCTTGAGATTCTGTGTCTCCCTCTCTCTCTGCTCCTGCCCTGCTAGCTCTCTCTCTTTCTCTCTCTCTCTCTCAAAAATAAATATTAAATTTTTTTTAAAAATTAAAAATAAAAAGACAAATCATATTAAAAACATAGAAAGCAGTATTGCCTAATGATTAACCAATTCTTAAATTAAAAAGTGCTTTTTAAACCTAAAATACTGGACAAAGTTCTAAAGAAGAAAAAAATGACCTATTTTACTGCATAAAAAGATAAACTTTCTGAAGTTAGAAAAAAGAAAACAGAAAAATGCTAATAATAACATAGTGTGGAAATGTTTACATACTTTTTCTCTTCCATATATACCAGGGGTTGGCAACTTGCTCTGTAAAGGATACCATACTTAGGCTTTGCAAGACAGAGGGTCTCTGTCTCAATTTCTCTACTATTCTAACACAAAAGCAGCCATAGACAATATGTAAATGTGTTCCAATAAACATGTTTTATGAATACTGATATTTAAATTTCATTGGATTTTCACAAGCCATAAGATATTCTTCTAGTTTTTGGAAAAATTTCAACTATTTAACAGTGTAAAAACCATTATTAAGCTTGTGGTATGTACAAAAATAGGCAGGTGGCTGGATTTGGCACATGGGTTTTAGATTGCTGCATCCTGATATACAATGGGTTCTTAAAAATTAATATACATTATAATATGAAACTGACTAAGTGTCAGCATAAGAAGTAAAAATGACAAGACTTAATGCAAAAATTTTCAGCCTCATTGATAACGAAGTGCAAAATAAAATGAAATAGTCTTTTTTTGGCTTAATAACTTGGCAATGATTAGGAAAAAAATGATAACCTTCAGTATAAAACTTTCTGAAAAGCAACATTGCATCATATTTTCCAAGTTTGTTTTTAAAAAGTTTATTTATTTATTTTGAGAAAGAAAGAGTGTATAAGCACACATGTGCAGGGTAGGGGCAGAGATAATCCCAGGGAAACTCTGTGGTATCATACAGAGCCCAACATGGGTCCTGATGCTGGACTCCATGGAGGGCTCAATTCCAGAAACTGTGAGATCATGACCTGGGCCGAATTAGAGTTGGTCGCTTAACTGACTTAGCTACCTAGGGGCTCCCATATTTTAAAAGTCTTGAGGGACTCATAACCTTTGCACAGGATTTCCACTTCTAGTAATCTATTTAAAAGAAGTAACCATGGGTGTGCCTCGGTGACTTGGTTAAGCTTTGGACTCTTGATTTTGGCTCAGGTCAGCATCTCACAGTTCCTGAGATGGAGCCTCACAATAGGTTCTGTGCTGTTAGTGGGGAGCTTGTTTAGGATTCTCTTTTTCTCTCTCTCTCTGCCCCTCCCCTGATTGCTCTTTGTCTCAAAATAAATAAACTTAAAAAAAAAATAGTAGTAACCACAATCATAGGCAATTATTATGAAAAATCATGTTCATGTAAAATATTTATGAAAGCTAAAACTGGAAGCAATTGTGTATCCACCATTAGAGGAAATATATATAAATTAAAGTGTGTTCATAAGGAGAATGCTACATGAATCTTGAAAATCATATTTTCAATAATAATATGAAGAGAACACATCAAAATATTATCAGTGGTTATTTCTAAATAGTAGGGTTATGGAAATTTTTAGTTTTGTTTATATTTTCTACATTTTCTACATTTTCTTCAAATAAAATAATGTACATTTAAAATAAAAATTAAAATGTAACAACATGAGTTGGGTGTGCTGTAATTAGGTTGCAGAGAGAATGAACAATAGGAACAATGGATCTGGAACAAACAGAGCTCTGTTGGCAGAAAAGAGACAATTCTTCAATATGGGATGCATCAGCCAGGAAATGGAAACAATAGGCATTAATGCAAAAGTGAAGGTTACCTTTGGACCACAGCCAGATTTGTTTAGGGAAGTAACGTCAGCCTTCTTAGTAAGGGTTTTCTCCATTAGAGCTCGGATTGAAGATGGGTGGTCAACCTGCACTGGGGAACAGGGGTTGTAGGAGCAGAAACTGGAGTATGGAGTCAAGCCATCAGGCAGTTCTGATTGTCTTGTTGAAGGGAAAAGATGGTCTGCATGAGTGAGGACAGGCATGAGAGGAGGAGACACACAGAAAAGAAATGCCACAGAATTAAATGTACCTGACCGCTCAACGTCTTAGACTAGGTATGAGAAAAAAGGAATCTGAAATTTTGAGCCTGAGAAATTAATGGGTGATGGCATTGGCTGACTTGGGGTATACAAAAAAGACACATATGGAACCAAATAGTAAGGTGGATTTTATAGGACATTAAAGTGGAAATTACTGGGAAGCAGAACTTATTAATGATTTTAGAGCTTAGGGGTAAATGGATTAGAGATTTGTGGGCTACCCTTTGAAGAAGTTATGTGGCGTTCCAGCTTCGCTAGAAACAGCTCAGCCTCCTGGGTGTTCAAAGAATGTAGAACTGAGTCATGACTTCTGCACAGCATTGCCCCATTTGAATGCCCAGACCTTACATTTTCTTTTTCTTGTTTTTAACTTTCTCTTTATAAAAGTCATACATGCTCGTCCTAGCAAATTTGGAAAGAACAGAAGTTTAGAAATATAAAAAAAGAAAATCTCCCTGAATTCCACCATTTAAAATGCTGGCATATTTCCTTCTCTCTCTCTCTTTCTCTTGAATTTAAAAACAGTTGACAAGGGGGGGTGCCTGTGTGGCTCAGTTGGTTGAGCGACCAACTTCGGCTCAGGTCATGATGTCGCAGTTTGTGAGTTCCAGCTCCGCATCGGGCTCTGTGCTGACAGCTCAGAGCCTGGAGCCTGCCTCGGATTCTGTGTCTCCCCCTCTCTCTGCCCCTCCCCTGCTCATGCTCTGTGTCTCTCTCTCTCTTTCTCTCTCTCAATAATAAATAAACGTTAAAAAAATTAAAAAAAAAATAAAAACAGTTGGCAAGGGTGAAGATGGTAAAATGGAGGAAGAAGAATATATCTTGAAAGTTATCACAAGAAAAATAATTTGTAACTATATGTAGTGATGGGTGTTAACCAAACTTATTAGGTAATATTTTACAATGTATACATATTTAAAATCATTATGTTGTATATATTAAACTAATATAATACTTTTTAATTATATCTCAATAAAAAAATAAATAAAACCTGAAACACACACACATGCAGCTGAGATGTCTATTACTGCATATACAATTTTTGTAATAACTTTTCCACTTAATCATCTAGCATAAGCAACATCAGTGTTATTTAAAGCTCTTTGTATAAAAGGAAAAGATGACTAAGTAAAGAAAGAAAAGAGGAAGAAAGAAAAAAAAGGGAAGGGGAAATAACAATGAATCTGTTTTTACTTGTTGCATAATAACTAATTTTGTCCTAGTTTTTGTCACAGGGCTTCTAAAACCTTTGGGATTTCTCAAGTGATAGAAGAGTCTTTGTTAATCATGAGCCCATTGGACTGCCATGCTTTCACTCTCATTATGTTAATGATGAAGTAAGTCAGGGTTGGCCCCTAGGTAACTTCAGGATTAGGGGTTTGGTCACCAGGAAAACTATTCACATAATTAGAAGATTGGAACTTTGAGACAACCCAACTTCTAAGGAAATGAATGGAGGTGGGGGTTAATTCAGTCAAGTGACCAATCAATCATGTCTCTGTAACAAATCTCCAATAAAAACCATGAACACGAAGCTCATTAGAGCTTGCTGGTTGGTGAACACACTGATGTGATGGGAGAGTGACATGGGCTGATTTTAATTAGAAGGCATGGGAGCTCTGCATCCCTCCTCAATCTTGTCCCATGAATCCCTTCATTTGGTTTGTCTTCCTGATTTGCATCCTTTAGGAATAAAATTATAATCATGACTGTAGCATTTTCCTGAATTTTGTGAATTGTTCTAGCAAATTATGAAACCTGAGGGGACTATAGTAATGCCAAAATTTAGTCAGTCATCCAGAAGCATGGGTGGCCTGGGAACATCTAAAGTGACCTCTGAAGTAAGGGCAGTCTTGTTGGGCACCATGCCCTTTAACATGTGGGGTCTGTGCTCACTCTGGGTGGTTAGTCCCCGAATTGAATAGTACAGCCAGTTGGTTTCTACCAGATTAGCTTATTTTAGGAAGGACCCAGGAGAAGGAAGTCAGGTTAACATATGAGGTATGTAAGGTTTTGAAATAAACTCACAAAAAGACAGTTCTTATTTATTTCAATAGTTTCTACCTTGCTTCAAAATATTCAATTTCTAAATACCATAGAAGTACATATCCTCAGGGCAAAAATGCCTTCAGAAGTTACATATTTAGGTATACTGCCTTCAAAATGCTAGTTTCCACAATGAATCCTTATGTTCACTTACTGCAGCTTGAATTGGAGAGCAGATGACTATCTGAAGAACTGACACATTTCCATTCTACATTAACATATGGGCTTTTCTTTTTCATTGTTAAAAATAATCTTATAAACCAGAAAATCCAGCAGGGGGGTGTAGAATTCCAGTTTCTAGGATATTACACATTTCTTTGAAAAACAACTTCTTTCCTTATTGCTACAACTCAGTAATCCTGCTAAATATTGATCACGGAATAAAACAAGCTTCTTAAATGCCATTGTGTCTCAGCAGTGATTGAAAGGCTCATCTCTCTAAAAGGGCTCATTTCCTTTTTTGAGTTACTATTAACAGATGTGTTCTTGTAGGTGCTCTGCTAACAAATATTGGTCAGGCTGAAATTTCCCATGCCATGTATGTGGGTAACCAATATTATTACTAATATTTATAAAAATAATTGAGAGCAATACAATTTTTTATAAAAGCAGAATCTCTTTTCAGAGAGGAAATCCTGTTCTCTCTGTGTTACTTAAAAAGTACCATAGTATGGACACACACTATATTCTTAATAAGAAACATCGTGTATATATATCTGATGTGTATATGTACATTTATCAAATAAATATACATAGGTAAAATTAATTATTTCCCACAAAATATCTACAAAGTAAATAATAAAATATCCTTCAGAAATAAATAATATTTTCATAAGTGTAAGTTAGAAAATTGAGAGAAAATGTGGTCATATTCCTGGAAAACAGAACTACCCATTTTTAAGAATGTTTTTCCTCTGGACCATTAGAGCTGTTAATACTCCTTTCTAACATTTTACCCTTCTGGACCAACAAAGTTTAACTATATGGACTATCAATACAAGCTAGAAAAATAATACTGGAAGGCTGAACCAAGGCAAAGTTAAGGACATTCCTGAAGCACATGCCCATAATCATCAGATGAATCTATGGTTGTACTATGTTTTTGCTTCAAACGTCTGTCCCTCTTACCCCCTAAACATAGGCATTTATAAGGGTGCTACTGTAAGTGATAAATTTGAAGGAAGAATCAATTAATTCCATATCTTTGGAATCAAAAAGCCCCAAACAGGCTACAAGGCCACTTTCCTGCTCTTGTAACCACATCCAACTGGGTGTCCTGCCCTTTTTTCACATCTCTGCCATCTGCCTACCTCAGTGATAGGATTATACCTGGCCTCAAATGGGAAGAATTAGGGGAATCTGCAGAGGGGAGGAACTTGCTGGGTCTTAGTGAGCAGACCTGGTTTATGTGGGAGAATTGGCAGACATGGACAATCCTATCCCCATGCCCATCATGTTTCAAGCAAACAGTTGTTCAAAACCTACTGCTTCCATGAGGTAGGGTCAGAAGGGACTCTGATTCTTTGGATATGGGTAGGTTTTAATTTCTTGTCCTTAGGAGAAATGTGTTGTTTTATATTATATTAGAGGAAATGTATCTTTATCTGTCTCTAATTTCTGTGACAGATTTAAAGCATTTTAAATTACTATATCACACTTCAGTTGTTTTTCCTTTTGGTCATTTGTCTGGGACCAGGAAGTTTCCTGACCCTGTCTGTCATTCTGCCTCTTGTGTATTCCACTACCTCCTTATAAGTCTTCTGAAGGTTTGATAACTTCCCAGCACCTAATTTTTCTTCACCTATAAATAACATCTTCTCATCTCCTGGGGTTGATGAGAATTCAATGAGTTGATCTTGAATTTGAAACACTTAGCACAAGGACAGACATGGAGTAATTGTTCAACGAGGTGAGTTTCCCTCCTCCAAATGGAAACTCCTTGTGGAAGGGATATATCTGTTATAAAGGAAGTACTTATTTTGGAGCCCAGTGTGTGGTGGTGGGAAAAACATGGAAATTAAAATCACACAGACTTGTCCAAATTCTGCCTTACCACCTCTGCACAAGAGAAATGTAATTTTAAGCCTTCTGGGTCTTGACATCCTCACCTTTAAAATGGGTATAATATTCTTTATCTCAGATGGTTGTAAACTTTAGTGAATTTGTAATATGTCAACTTGGCTAAGATCAGCTATGGTGCCCAAATTCTCTTCATGTTTCCAGTTGGAGTTTGTCTTGAGGGACATTTTGCATAGACTTGGAGAGCAGAACTGATACTGTAGTTGTGTACATATGTACAAACTATTATACTTCCAAGCTATTATTCTTGGAAGGTTGGAGCAGAGGCACACATGATGTCACTTACCTGCTAGCTTCCTTGTTGGTGTGCAGAAGCAGCCAACCCTGCAGCTGATTTTCCATACAACTCCTGGGTCAGGTATATGTTTACCTACACAGTGAAGAATGTCAGCTTATCCTACATCACCTATGTCATGAAAATTGGAGTCAATGAGAAACTGATGCACAGAGATGTATTAAGCATTGTTTTAAAATCAACTCTCTTGAAAAAAAGACAAAAACAAAACCAGTGATTTGCTGTATTTTCCAGTTTTCATGGTGTAAATACTCTCTTCTTGGATGATTTCAAGCTATCAATGTGGTATGACGGAGTGTGAAGTTGGGAAGAGATATGTACAGTGGACTCTTGTGAGCTGGAATGAGAGGGCTCCAGCACACCACCGCTGGCATGGGTGTAGACCATTTTCATCAGATACAATTTATGCCTTTGAGTTACAGCTTGCCCTTATCCTTCTTCTCTTTACAAGCATTTTCTTTTCCCAACAGCCCACTCGGGAAACTTAAAGTTGAAGATTTAGATGAGAGGACACAAGCCTTTCAGAGACTATTTAACCAGTTCTCATAGTTGCATAAGATCAATCTCTAGAATAATCCCTTTATTTGATTTTTATACATGTGTATTTCCTAATGGTTTCATTTCTTGAACAGTAATTCTTGTTTGATATGGGAAGCTTGAGATTCTATATATGAAATACCAACAGTATTTGGCACACAGTAGACATTAAAAAATGTTGACTTCATCCATGAGCAATTGCCAACTGTTTTAAATTTAGTGGTATGCACATTTCTTTTCCTGATATCACAGAACTAAGAGATATTAATAATATATGGAATAATTTTCCTTTTGTATTTTTTCAAAGGAGATGGGTCATAAAGACTAGCAATATTGAATAGAAATATAGGGCAAGTCACATATGTAATATAAAATTTTCTAGTGCTAGATTAGAAAAAGGAAAAAAAATAACAGGTAACTTTAATTAATATATTTAATTTAACTCAATATATTCAAAATATTATTTTAGCATGTAACAAATATAAAATACTATTGAGATATTTTGACCTTTTTTTGGTACTAACTCTGAAATCTGTGCATTTTACACTCGTAGCACACTTCAGTTTCAGGTAGTCACATTCAAGAACTACACTGTCATGAGTGACCATCATATTGGACAGTGTAGATATAGAACCATATCAAATGCAAATTGCATGTAATACATTTTTATCATGTTTTTATCTGTGTATTTAAAATGTATGTATTTGATCTCAGCATAGGCTGCAAAAGTGGCAGTGCCATTCACTTGTGGGGTTTCTAGGGTTATTAGTAACTAGTACCAGGTTATTCTAGCTTCAGAATGGCTGTCTTCTACAGCATTCATGTGTCATGGGTGTGAAGAATTAGAGAAATGGGGTGTCTGATTGCTTCAGTTGGTAGAGCATGTGACTATTCAACTAGGGGTCATGCGTTCAAGCCCCACATTGGACGTAAAGCTTAAATAAGTGAATAAATAGATAAATAAATAAATAAATAAATAATAAAAAAAAAAGGAATTAGAAGGCATAAAGCTCTCTTGTCCCACCAAATACCTTGCACTTAATGTGTTCAGTAATTTGGAAAGCACATCAGGTTCTCCTGTCTAGCTGGACAAAGCTGTGGACACCAAAGTTGTGGCAAACTGGCCTGAATTCCTGTTAACCTTAATCATCCTCTGAAAATTGCTTGAGAAAAACAACAAAAACTAAAATTTACATGTTACTTTAGTAAAAGTAGAATACAGTAATTTGTATTTGGTTTTACCACAATAAACAATGGCATATGTAAGTTTTGACTGCCAATAAGATTTGGAATACAGCTATAGTAAATCAAGCATCATGTTATAATCTCTCCAGCCCTTCTTCCATGTTATCTCTTTCATATTTGGTTATGTTAATATAAAAATCTCACAGTGAATAATGACTATGCAATGTCTTTATTATCCCAAGCCATCTGCAGAGCTTGCTTACTTGCCATAGAGTCCCCTGTGGTGGGCATAAGGCTTTATGTTACAAACTTGGGTGTGAAAAGAAAAATGTGGGTTGTTTTACTATAGCTCAGCTTAATCTCTATTTCAAATCCTTGTTTTATTTTATGAATCCCCCTTCAAAAAAAGGAATATAACAATTTTGGGTTTTCAAGATTTCCTCTCCCTTTCTTCTTTGGAGGATAGATTTAATTGGTGGTGGCTTCCTGTGGCTTGAGGGGCAGGGGTGAGGCTCTCTTCCACATGGTGTCTGCTTTGGGTACCATAATTGGTGCTTTCACCATGAGAACTCTTCCAACTCCTCCTGAGTATTCATGGAATGCATCTTCTGTAGGACATGGTCAAGGTCACTCTCTGGGCAGTGTCTCCTGGTCTTGGATGGAAAGCCTTCCAGGATCTTGGCCCTCAGCCCCACACTTGAGTTCCTCCAGGTGATGCAGGAAAATATTTGCTATTTCCCCACACCCTTACAGAGAGCTGAGAAACACCACAGGTTTACACTCTGATACTGGTGTGAGTAGGAGAACTGTAGGTGCCTTAGTGTAGAAGAACCCCTCCACAGCTAATCCCTATTCAACTCTCTTGTTTCTTCCTAAATGTTTTCTGTCTCTTTTTCCAGCTTATAAGATCTTTTGCAAGTATATTTCTAAAACTTTTCTGTTTTCATATGCCTTTGAGATTTCTTATTATTTCTAAAAGTTAAAAGTCAGAAATTTGAAATTCTTATGTTTTGAGCTGGCTAACCTGGTTCCCCTAGGACCATGGCAGCCTCATGTCCAAACGCCTGGTCATGGGAAAGTTGGCTTCAGACTACTGCCAACTAAGGCAATGAAGCTATGGGGTGGGGTATGCCAGTTAATCATCGTAAGTACAATTCAGGGGTACAAAATCAGGTGATTCAGTCATTTTCATAAAATGCGTGCTGTGTAAATGACATTATGATGGCATTGTACTATTTCAAAACTATGTGAGGCATGTTAACAATTTTATTATGATCAAAATGTGAAGAACAGTTTCAGAAAATCATGGTAAGATCTACAGTGAGTTGACTTATGCAACTCCAGCAAAAAGATTATTGGAATGTTTCTGCCTAATCGAAATAAACTTGGATTTGAAATTAAAGATGTTTCACTCAGTTTTTCACGTGAGCAAGAGATTCACTTGAACAAGTTTGTACCAGACATCATTCGAAGGAAGTTTTAAGTTCTCTGAGCATTTTATACTTCCTTGAAACAGTAATGGCTGCATGAGATATTTAATTTGAGTTTGGCCTGAGCCAGTGTACAATTGTGTCCTTGATGTTTCTTTGGTTTTGTGAATCTCATAGATCTTGAACTTTAGAAATACTAGAAGTTCTGTGGATGATCTCTGGTGCCATTTTTACAGCCCAAGTCCAGCAGAATTTGTTATCAGCCTAGACAAAATAAAATAATTTTTGACTTACAGAAATGTTATTGATTTGATCCCACAACTGTCTTCAGAAATGATGTCACTTTATATGCAATGTCCTAATGGCACTTCAACCTGTATGAGGGTATGTGGGCTGTCATTTGAAGGAAGAATTGAAAAACAGACATTCCTATTAGAGCCACTTTGTATGCCCATTGATCTGTGCCAGTTCTAGAATTTGGAATCATGGCTATTTTTTTTTTCTGAGAGACAATGAGAGAGAGGGCACAAGTGAGCGAAGGGCAGAGAGAGAGAATTCCAGGAGGGGCAGAGGGAAACAGAGAGAGAGAGAGGGAGAGAGAAAGAGAGAAAGAGAGAAGCAGGGCTCACCCAAAGTGGGGCTGAAGTTTTTACCTGAAGCCAGGCTTGTGTTTTTACCTGAAGCAGGGCTTGAGCTTGCCCAAAGTGGGGCTCAAGCTCACTTGTTGTGGGACTCTATGTCATGAACTATGTGACTGTGACCTGAGCTGAATTCAGATGCTTAATGATTGAGCCAACCAGGTTTCCCCAATCGTGGCTGTTTTTTTTTTTCTTTTTAAAGTAGGGATCAAAATTATTTTATTATTACTTATTAAAAATACCGTTTCCCACCCCCCCCCCCCCGGTGAATTGCAGTGGTATATTTGCCATTAGGTGACCTTATATGAATGGTTCTGTGTCTAGATTCAGTATTTTCTTCCATTGGTTTGTCTATCACTGTACCAATACCTGTGTGATTATTTTTTTAAATTTTTTAACTTGTTTTATTTTTTATTTTTTTTAACTTACATCCAAATTAGTTAGCATATAGTGCAACAATAATTTCAGGAGTAGATTCCTTAGTGCCTCTTACCCATTTAGCCCATCCCCCCTGCCACAACCCCTCCTGTAACCCTTAGTTTGTTCTCCATATTTATGAGTCTCTTCTGTTTTTTCTGTTTTGTCCCCCTCCCTGTTTTTATATTATTTTTGTTGCTCTTCCCTTATGTTCATCTGTTTTGTCTCTTAAAGTCCTTATATGAGTGAAGTCATATGATATTTGTCTTTCTCTGACTGACTAATTTCACTTAGAATGATACCCTCCAGTTCTACCCACGTAGTTGCAAATTGCAAGATTTTATTCTTTTTTATTGCTGAGTAATACTCCATTGTATATATATACCCCATCTTTATCCATTCATCCAGAGATGGGAATTTGGGCTCTTTCCATACTTTGGCTATTGTTGATAGTGCTGCTATAAACATGGGGGTGCAAGTGTCCCTTCTAAACAGCATACCTTTGGATATCCCTTGGGTATCCTTTGCAGCATCCCTTGGATAAATGCCTAGTAGAGCAATTGCTGGGTCGTAGGGTAGTTCTATTTTTAATTTTTTGAGGAACCTCCATACTGTTTTCCAGAGTGGCTGCACCAACTTGCATTCCCACCAGCAATGAAAACGAGATCCTCCTTCTCCGCATCCTTGCCAACATCTGTTGTTGCCTGAGTTGTTAATGTTAGCCATTCTGACAGGTGTAAGGTGGTATCTCATGGTGATTTTGATCTGTATTTCCCAGATGGTGAGTGATGTGGAGCATTTTTTCATGTGTCGGTTGGCCATCTGGATGTCTTCTTTGGAGAAGTGTCTATTCATGTCTTTTGCCCATTTCTTCGCTGGATTTTTTGTTTTTTGGGTGTTGAGTTTGATAAGTTCTTTATAGATTTTGGGTACTAACCCTTTATCTGATATGTCATTTGCAAATATCTTCTCCCAGTCTGTCGGTTGCCTTTTAGTTTTGCTGATTGTTTCCTTCACTGTGCAGAAGATTTTTGTTTTGATGAGGTCCCAGTAGTTCATTTTTGCTTTTGTTTCCCTTGCCTCCAGAGACGTGTTGAGTAAGAAGTTGCTGCAGCCAAGACCAAAGAGTTTTTTCCTGCTTTCTCCTCAAGGATTTTAACGGCTTCCTGTCTTACATTGAGGTCTTTCATCCATTTTGAGTTTATTTTTGTGTATGGTGTAAGAAAGCGGTCCAGATTCATCCTTCTGCATGTCGCTGTCCAGTTTTCCCAGCACCACTTGCTGAAGAGACTGTCTTTATTCCATTGGATATTCTTTCCTGTTTTGTCAAAGATTCGTTGGCAATACCTTTGTGGGTCCATTTCTGGGTTCTCTATTCTGTTCCATTGATCTGAATGTCTGTTCTTGAGCCAGTACCATACTGTCTTGATGATTACAGCTTTGTAGTATAGCTTGAAGTCTGGGATTGTGATGCCTCCTGCTTTGGTTTTCTTATTCAAAATCGCTTTTGCTATTCAGGGTCTTTTCTGGTTCCATACAAATTTTAGGATTATTTGTTCTATCCCTGTGAAGAATGCTGGTGTTCTTTGTGTCGTCTGATTGCAGAGGCTAAGACTTCCAATACTATGTTGAATAACAGTGATGAGAGTGGACATCCCTGTCTTGTTCCTGACCTTAGGGGGAAAGCTCTCAGTTTTTCCCCATTGAGGATGATATTAGCGCTTGGTCATTCCTATATGGCTTTTATGATCTCGAGGTATGCTCCTTCTATCCCTACTTTCTTGAGGGTTTTTATCAAGAAAGGATGCTGTATTTTGTCAAATGCTTTCTCTGCATCTATTGAGAGGATCATGTGGTTCTTGTCCTTTCTTTTATTAATGTGATGAATCACATTAATTGTTTGGCAGATATTGAACCAGTCCTGCATCCCAGGTATAAATCCCACTTGGTCGTCGTGAATAATATTTTTAATGTATTGTTGGACCCGGTTGGCTAATATCTTGTTGAGGATTTTTGCATCCATGTTCATCAGGGAAATTGGTCTATAGTTCTCCTTTTTAGTGAGGTCTCTGTCTAGTTTTGGAATCAAGGTAATGCTGGCTTCATAGAAAGAGTTTGGAAGTTTTCCTTCCATTTCTATTTTTTGGAACACCTTCAAGAGAATAGGTGTTAACTCGTCCTTAAATGTTTGGTAGAATTCCCCTGGAAAGCCATCTGGCCCTGGACTCTTGTTTTTTGGCAATCGTGGCTGTTTTTTAAAGTGAGATTGCAAAGGAACATAGTGAGGAGGCTGGAAGAAAGGGGTCCATTTCTTCCACCTGGAGAATGACATTATCTTGAAGTGGTTTCTGTACCTCTGCAAAGCTAATGTACTGTTACATATACTTCATCCTTTATAGATTTGGTTTTGTCCTACAGGAACCTATTACTGTGTTCTCTAAGTTATTTTCTGTCCTTAGAATTCTACAGATGCACCACATATAATCAACTTCCTCTTGAAAAAAGATGTAGCCATTGGTGTCCCTATCCTCTTGATAATATGGTTGAGAAATCTAATGCTGAAATGCAATTCTTCTCATCCTTCATCCTTGGCCTCTAGTCATGGGTTTGCCCCTTAGATAATGAAGGAGGGGAACTGCTGCAGATTTGGACTCTCTGGACTCATGTCAGAATGTCCTGCTGTTGGAGGTTGGGAGTGGGAGAACACTTTTCCCTGGTGCTTGGAGAGAGGCCACTGTGGCCCAATTGTTGACATGTACAACCCACCTCTTAATTTGGGCTTCAAAGCATCATGTTGCCATTGCTTCTTTTTGCCATATATTCTTTTTCCCTTCAGCTTGCTTTATGATAGCTTGAACACTCTCCAGTCAGCTAGCATATTCATGAGCTGTAAGACCTCAGTTGAAGTCCTGCCTTTGTGTTGATAGTCTGTGGAGTGCTCTAGCCCCCACTCTTTCTCTCCTCAGTCTATATTCTTCAAGGACTGCCAGAGGGCCTTTAAAGGCAGATCTGATTTTGTCCCCTTTCCTGCCATTGCATCTTGGGCACTTCTGCTTGGCCTCCTGTTCACCACTATTTCTCCTTCTGAGCTCCAGACACACTGGCCTACTTTGATGTTCTGATGACTCTGTTCCCTCCTTAACCTGCTGTTCCTTCTGGACCAAAACTTCCCTTAGGTAGTTATGTATTATCGGTTGTATTTTAACTCAGTTTTGAGCAATTAGGCCAAATCAGATCCCTCCATCACTCATTCCCCTAAGTTTCATTGGTTGTTTGGATGACATCTAAGAAACCAGTGTGATAATTTCTCATGAGCTGCCAGCTTCTCCTTCACTAGCCTGAAGCCTCTTTGAGGGTAAGGACCACATCTGTCTTTGCTCATGATTGAGTCATTTGTGCCTGGCATTGAGTAGGCCCACAATAAATGTTCAGTGTGTTAGATGGAAGGATGAGTAAATTGTACATTCTATCCTCTCACAGCCTCTACCTAACTTTGCTCCATTCCTAGAGTGCTTGGAATATCTTGGTTGCTCATGAATCAATTGTACCAGGGTGATGAATACACGAGAAAATATTTAAAGAATCACCTATGGCACCATAAGATATTCCAAAGTCATTTGTAGTAAATGTTATGTTATTTGGTGTTCTATTATCATAACTTTTAAAAATCCCCTTCTCCTATCAACATGTAATAGTTGCTATCAGAAGCCTCATGAACCCAGTTGATAACTAATGTGTGTTTATTGATGACCATGATGACAGCATCTTTAGTACAGAGGTGATTGATTTTCATAGTGACAAGACTGAGGCTCTGTGATGAATGAGCAGAGGAGGCACTGAAGATGTTGAAATATACTTTCCAAATAAAAACAATTGTTTCCCTGTGGTTTTACTTAGTGCTTTCATTGGATTTCAAATTAAAAAAAAAAGATTTTTCATTTTATTTATTTTAGAGAGAGAGAGAGCACAAGTGGGGGGAGAGGGGCAGAGGGAGAGAGAGAGAGAATGTTAAGCAGGCCCCACACTCAGGGCAGAGCCCAATGTGGGGCTGGATCCCATGACCCAGGGATCATGACCTGAGCCAAAATCAAGAGTTGGACACTCAACTGACTAAACCACCCAGATGCCCCTCATTTTTTTTTGTTAGTAATTCCTGTGGGGCACACACAACTGTACTCAGTAGAATATTTGGTTGATGTAGTGACTAAGTCTCAGCTGTGCCAGCTCATGGCACTGGTGCCAAGTGCTGGACACACTCACACATTCACACTTGGACTTTGCCCTGGAGCTCAAGGTTCAAGTTCTAACACCTCCCCTCAGTTCTCTGATGTAAACACTGGCTTTTCTGAACATTTTTGTGTTTTTAAAAATAATCACTGTAAGACTGGACTGTGTTCGACAAATCTATGATTTAATTAACAGATGCCTGGTTTACACTTTCCTTTTATGATGGTTATCTTAACAAAATGGAGCTTTTTGTGGACAATTCCCAACTGAATAGGACCAGGTAGAGTGGCTCAGATTCAGATTCAACTCCCCCTGCCTCATGGGTGTTTCCTCAAATGCACTGTTGCACTCAATCCTCATACACCTTGGTGGCCAAGAATCCCTGTACACATTTTTCATGTGTGGAGTGGAAGCTGAGAATTGAAGGCCAGAGAACTTCCCAAGGTTAGGTCTGGCAATTCTGTCTTCTGACTGGGAGACTGCCACTGCTCAGCTAACTCTTACAATTTTTTTTATAGAATCCTAAGAGTTGCAAGAGTGGCCTTAGCTTTTAGTAATGATGAGAGAGAAAGCCACCACACACAGGTAAATCTTGACTTCTCAAACATGTAGTGGAGGTGGTACAAACTAAGTCAATAAAATTCCAAACCAACTACAAGAGTGCAGTTGGGTAAATCCTTGTAGCATCTTAATTGTTCATGCAGTAATTGGTGGCTCTTATCTGATATAATTTGTCAATTGAAAAAGCAAACCATTTGAATTCAATTGCAGAAAACTGCATTCAAGAAAGAGTAACAGAATAATTATGAGGCAAAATGTTATTGGAAACTACTAAGAAAGAATTTATAAGAAGAGGAAAGACAAGCTGTCCCCTAATCCTGAGCTGTTGAGTGTTCCCTGGAAACGGCCAGCTGCCAATGAAAAATCAAATTGGAATGCAAAGTCAGCCAATCAAATAGCTTAGCAGTAAGGAAATGTAGGCAATATAGAGGTATTCTGTCTGAAGGGAACAGGGAGGGGAGATGCCTGGGGGCTCAAGTTGCATGGTGTGCTGAATCTTAAACAGCTGAAGGGGAGAGAATGTCCTAGCTAGTGAGCAAACAGCAGTTCTATTTCATCTGAAAATTAGGACAGAGTACAGGGCAAATCCAATTATAAAACACTTCCTTCTGCAAAACATATTTTACAATAAAAGGTAATCAACCCCAGTGACATCTGCCACATGTTTTGTGAAATGGAGAGACTTATAACATTTCTCCCTCTGTTCTTCCCTCCCCCTCTCTCTTTCTCCCTCTGTTCCTCCTTCCATCCATTTTGCATAATTCTCTCTTTCCCATTCCTTCACTTACTCTGTCCCTCCATCATTTCTTCATCCATCCACACACACACCCACCCACCCACTTGCATACATTCAACAAATATCTTTTCATTGTCTGTGATGTTCTAGGTACTAGGTTTTAAGAATACAGTTTACAAGAGCATCATGGTCCCTGGTTTTCTTGGAGTTTATGGTTTTGGGTGGCTACACACACATGGCCATGCACTAGAGTTCTTCCTGATATGTGCAAGATGGACCTCCTTTGCAGGGATTTTGCAGTACTAAGTATAGAATCCCGGGCTACTGCAGTATTGATGCTAAAGGCTGCACTTACATAAAGCCTGTTCTAAAGACTTCATATGGAATTATTTATTTAATCCTATAATAACCCTATGTAGTTCATTCTGTTTTATGTCTTAACCAATAGGAAACAGAACTGCAGAGAGATTGAGTGATTTGCTGAGGTGCCCTATCTCATGGTAGAGGGCCAACACACTGTATGCAGGTGGCCCACCTCTCCCTTCTACTTTTAGTGCTTTGTGCTACATCCCTTCCCCAAAGGAATTTGGGCCATGTGTACTCACTGCAGTAAAATACTGTTTACATCAAGGAGCTTGAGCTAGGTTGATAAGTACAATAAAATAACACCAAAGTTGTGGTTCCTTGTGTGTGAGAAATAAGCCCATTAACCCAATCAAAAGAGGCATGCGGAGAGTTGGAGTACAGTGAAGGGAGGCTTTAATCCACATTCTTGCAAGAGCAGCTGTCTGATGGACAGGCACATTTGGGGCAGCTATATCAGACAATTTATTTCCTAGCATACAAGTTCCTCCCCTGGTTCCTCATTGGCTGAGTACTACAGAGGTTATAGCCTTACCCAAACATTACCTATGCCCATGTTAGGCAAAAAGTAGTCTGATTAGAACAAATGTACATTCCCTGAGGTGACACAGAGACTTTCAGTCCCTATTCCCTTTGTGCTTTGGCGGATGTTCATTGCAAAGCCTGTGAAAATAAGCCCATGAAACAGAGAGTGGAAGAGGAATCAGGAAGTGAATTGTCTAAAGGTTTGGGACTCCATTGTGGGGGTAGAGCGTTGGCACATATTTCCAACAGGTTGTAAACATGTTAATTAGACAGCACAGCTTTTATTTGGTGTTTCTGAAAATGAATCATCTTTCTTACTTCTCACATTGTGTAAAAAGTAATAAAAGGGAACTGTATTCAAAATGGAGTCAGGAGGCCAGAAGGGGGTACTCTCATGACCTACCACTCCTAGTGAATTGCAGACTAAACAGGAAGAGAGGTATTTTGGATAACCAACAGAAAGAGCCTATATTTTACTATCCTGGCAGGGGGAAGAAATATTTTCTCCTGGAGCACAATAGCCCAGCCAATGAGAAACTGTCACAACTTAGCCAATAAGATGTCACTACACTTTGAACTCCCAGTTTATTCCAGTGGATTTTTGTTTATAACAGCCCCTTCAAATACATCCTTTTCTCTACAGAGGAGCATTCCCCTCCTTTGTTCTGTGGACTTGCCTATGGCTTTGCTATAGATTGCTTGTCCCAGATTGCAGTTCTCTATTCCTAAATAAACTCATTTTTGCTGGTACAATAACTGTTAGCTTTATTTTTAAGGTAATTACCCACACCTCATTTTGTTTCCTTATCCTTGTAAATCCCTCCTCTGTAGACAGTGGAAGGGGCTGGAGAAGTGATATATGCAAGTCGTGAAGCAAAAGCCTTTCGAGAACTGATGAATCCTCCCCACATGAATGTCTTTTCCTGATCAGCACTTGCCAATAGCAACACATGGGAAAAATAACCAAGAAGCCCTGGGATCAAGAGCTGGGCAGAAGTTGTTATCACCACATCGATGCACTAAAATGTAAAAGGACTGCCCACATCCTACTGTCACAGGTCACAAAGCTAGGAGGAGATTCTCAGCTCATAATTCTAGATAAATCTTTTGCACAAGTCTGCTCACAATGTCTCCATCCCATGGTGATCTGCTTATTCTCGCATCATCTTACCTTCTTCTGTCATGAGGACAGAGTTTTCTCTTCTCTCTGTGCTTCCACATGATTCTCCATTTCTACTGAGTCCTCATCACTCCTGGCATTCAAGTTGTTGCTCTGCTCCAGCATGGGTTTCATGCTCTCTGCTACCAAAGTAGGATGTTTTTGCTTTCCTGACAAACCTTGGTGCACCCTCTAGCTTGGCTTGTTCATCTCTTTTTTTAGGGAGATTCTCCAATGACTGCTCTCCATATTTATCATCCTCTGATCTGCATCCCACACCTATAGAAACTATACTTTCTCAGATCATCTATGACACACATTATCAAATACTATGAACTTTTCTGTGTTATTTTTCTTGTTTTCAGCATTCAATCTTATCTTAGAAATGTTTTCCATTCTTGGCTTGAAATTATGTTACCCTGATGGTCCCATTAGTATTTTAAGGGTCCTTATTTGTCCCCCTTTTCCTCCCACTTCCGAATTATAGTCATTCCTAATGAATCTCTTTTATTGGTTGGTCCTTTCTGTGTGTGTGTGTGTGTGTGTGTGTGTGTGTGTGTGTGCCTTCCCTCAGAAACAGTCTCATAGCTTAAGCTATTATTTCCATGAACATGATTCCAAAATTGCTATTTCCAGCATGTCTTCTGTTTAAAGCACAAGCCCTGCACTTCCTTTCTGTTGTGTTTTTGCATTAGACTCAAAATAACTACAAACCAAACTTCCCCTCTCCATTTCAGCCTGGCTTCCTCTCCAGAATTCTGCTTCTGATGGTTGTGTAACTCTTTTTCTATGGGCTCATGTTTTATTTCTCTAGCCTGTTTGCCCCCATGATCATACAGCCCACTGATTTATTATTTTCCCTTGCTTACTCCTCTTGCTGCTTTTGCTTCTTCCTTTCCATTTACTGACACCACCACTAGTCTGAGATAGAGCCTTCAAGTCTTTTTACAATAAACTTTGCATTAGTATCTCTGCTTTTAGGCCTGTCTTCACATATGGTTATCTGATTAACACTTTAAAATGACCTAGATTTAATGCCTTCATCACATATATTGCTCTTTCTTAAACACCATTAATTACACTTCTTGCCATTGCAGGCTCTAGGAAATATGGTCCCAATTCACAATTCCAACCATATTTCCATCAGTTACCTCTACATCAGCCAAATTCGTGAACTCTCTCTGTCCCCTTCATACCCAGTGGTTATTGTTACTATTATGATTTCACAAACAAGTTCATCTTATCTGAAGTGCTTTCTCCACCCTCCAAATACCAACCATTCTTCAGAAACCACTTTAGGTCTTCCTTCTTCCATGAGTACTTTTCTCATTGCTCCATCTATCAGTCATCTAAAATATTTCTAAGCAGGTAATGCACTGGTTTTCAAATATTGGTCTGTGGAACAGGGATTAATTAGTATACAAGTATACCTGGGAGCTTGTTAACAATATAGTGTTTGTGGATCTGCTGTGGGGTCTGGGAATTTTATTTTTTATGAATCTAACCACAGAATTCTGATGTGCACTACGTGGAAACCTATTTGACAATTACTCTCAATCTAATTTATGTTTAACTTTTTATGTATTAGATGTCATTTACACACCTAAGGTGTGAAGATGCTTCAGTTTAGGGCCCATGGTTCATCCACCACAGTAATGGCATGAACATAGAAAGCACTAGGGAGATAGGTTGGGAGTTAGTTACATTTACAAATGGCCCCTAAATTGGCTTTCCCCTTACAATTCTTATTTTCTAAGATAATACTATACATTCATTCATTTGTTTTTCCATTAATTCCATTCATTCACTTAACAAACATTTACTGCCCATTGCCATACTCCTTTTGAGAGTGACAAGAGACTCCCCATTCCATGAGATAAAGGTCTCCTGACACTATGGACAGAATGCTATAGAAGTCAGAAAAGAAAGCAATTAATTTTTTCCTTGGTGAGCCCATGAATTCTTCAAACAAGAGGAGACATAGTTGACATTTGAGCTTGGAAGTCAAGGTTGAAATGGAATTGGAGGGCATTCTAAGATGAGAGAAAAGTATGATAGAAAGGAGCAAGGTCAAAAGGTGACACTACTTGGAGAGAAGAATGAACGGTTTCAAGTGGCTAGAAGGAGGGTAAATAAAGGGATGGTACATGAAGAGATGATTCAAGAAGAGGTGGCAGTAGGAGAGGGGGATGCTGACAGGAAAAAGGAGAGAGTCAGACTATAGCCTTAATCTTGGAGGAGGGGTCATCTAAAGGCTCTTAGGAAGGATAATTACTCCATTAGATCTGTGTTTGGTGATCATAAATTTGGCCACAGTATAGAGTGTTTATTAGAGGAGAACCTATAGAACGTGACCATGAAGGTGTCACAAGCAAACAAAGGAAGGCAGATGAGGCCTTGGTCTTCTGAAATGACAGTGAAGATCCAGAGTAGAAAGAAGGTAGTGGTTGGATGGACTTAGCTTTGTCCTTACTTTCTTCCACCCAACTCTCTCCTGCCTCTCCATCTGTCAGTGATCCCCAAAGACCTCTCAAGTTGTCAACTTAAGCTGCTGGGTGAATAGTGATGTAATTAACCAAGACAGGTGCCAAAAAGAAGTACAGATTTGTGGGGGAGAAATATGAGCATAGCTTTTGAAGCACTGAAATTGAATTGCCTGTAAGACACCATGATGAGGTGTTCAGAAAACAGGAGGGAGATGAAAAATTAATGTGTCTATTTGGAGTTATGAAAAAAGAAGAAATAGTTGGAGCCTTGAGAATTAGTGAGATTTGAACATGATTTTGAGATGATTTGAGTTTAATTTTTTTAAATTTTTTATTTACTTTTGAGACAGAGAGAGACAGAGCATGAGCAGGGGAGGGGCAGAGAGAGAGGGCGACACAGAATCTGAAGCAGACTCCAGGCTCTGAGCTGTCAGCACAGAGGTGGATGCGGGGCTCAAACTCACAGACAGTGAGATCATGACCTGAGCTGAAGTTGGACGCTTAACCGGCTGAGCCACCCAGGTACCCCTAGAGTTTAGAAAATTTTATCTGCATTGAACAAGAAGAAAATGGATGAGCTTGAGTGTTATTTTAGTTTGTTTCCTCTGTTTCTTCTGTTTGGAATGCTAATGAATAAATGAGCCCCATGAAGAAAGGATAGATTAAGTTTATTAAGAAATTATGAGTTAAGTAATCAGTACCAACAAACAAAACAAACAAACAAACAAAGCAGCAGTGGACTAAATGGAGGTGTTGGATGATATGTTATGGAAATATTAAAACTTCACTGCTCCAGCCTGTATACAGGCCTTCTGAATCAAGACTTTTGTGTAAGAAGCATTATCCATTATCCAGTATTGAAGCAGAAAAGAGACAGATTTATTGGAACTACCAGGATGATATTACATATAAGAAAGAAACTATTATTTATAATGCTCTCTAATAATTATACATCCAGAATTTATCATTAAAAGAATTTCATTATCATTTTAATTGTTATAATTTCTTTACCTTCTCAAGAGCTCAACAAAATTTCTCATATAAATGAAATTTTAATTAAGTTAATAGCTATACCTTATACATCATTTTTAAAGATAAGGGCTAATGTAAAGTAAAATAGAAAAAAAGAAACATGCTTGACTTGCCCCAAATTTCCAGATAGGTTAGGAAATTATAAATAGTAACACAACAATCTTGTCTTCACCAGAAAATTTCTAAACTCCTAGTTATAGACATTGTATTATATGAGTTTTTAAAAACCAATCTGAAAGTGAAAGGCTTCATATACATTTACTTCTAATGTATCTAGTATCCTCAATATTTATTTGCTATCCCAAATTTTCTTTCAAGTATGAATAAAACTTTAAGAAATCTCAGTATTACTTAAATTTAGGTGTATTTTATACAGGATTAGGGTAATTTATCTACAGATACTTATGTAATATCAAAGAACCCTTACTCTTCCTTAACTTTATGCTTCTAGGTTTTTCTGGTCTTTTGTGAGAAAACAACTAATAAAATGTAAAATTTTAAACTGACTTTGATTCTTAGCATTTCATTGTTTTATATCTGCCACAATCACAGAATAATTGAAAAGCATTAGAAGCATACATGTCTGTGGGACAAATGGGATACATGAGGCATAATCTTACAATCAGAAAATCTTTAAATTTAATTTAACAAGAATTTGTTGAGTCTCCATGATGGAAAAGGCATATACTAGTTATAACGTGGTGATACCACAAATGAGTAAGGCATAGCATCCCTCTTCAAGACGCATATGGGGGGCGCCTGGGTGGCGCAGTCGGTTAAGCGTCCGACTTCAGCCAGGTCACGATCTCGCGGTCCGTGAGTTCGAGCCCCGCGTCAGGCTCTGGGCTGATGGCTCGGAGCCTGGAGCCTGTTTCCGATTCTGTGTCTCCCTCTCTCTCTCTGCCCCTCCCCCGTTCATGCTCTGTCTCTCTCTGTCCCAAAAATAAATAAAAAAACGTTGAAAAAAAATTTAAAAAAAAAAAAAAAAAAAAAAAAAAAAAAAAAAAGACGCATATGGTCTAATGTATTAGCCACAGATCACGGTATGCTAACTCTAACACAAAGATGACTTGTGGTATGGGACAGCAGGATGTTTTTACAGACATCACCTCATGCAGTCATTTTAAGAAGACAGTGACTGAGATATATGCTCTTAGAGCTGATGGGGAGTGGAGTGGAGCTGTCACTTATGTTCTCTGCTGCCTTTAGCTTGGTTATGGTACTCACTGAGTGTTCCATAGGTGGTGTTTAGTCAACAACAGGGATCTTCAATGAGAAACAAGAATGAAAAATCAAACAGTTAATTTAGAGCAACTGTGCTTTTAATCTATTGAACATTGTGCTAATTCAAAATACAAAATGTAGTTCTCTTTGCCCCCAAATTAAGTAATTTCTAAAATTGTAATAATAATTTTTTTAATTCCATTAGAATTCCTTGATATTTTTGTATGACTTATGCTATTTTTTCATGTCTTTGTGTGCCCTCTGTTGTCTAGTTTTATGTTGGCCTTTTCCTCATTTCTCTTGTGTACTACACTGTCCTTGGATGTTTCTCATTTCTACACCAGAGCAGATGAGAGTAGGTGCCCTATCTACATTCTCATGGTACAGTGGATATAATCTAACCCAACCACCATGTACTGGAGTCTGAGAGTAACAGATCTTCATTACTTCCTAGAGTTAGTGGACTTCACAGTCATGGAATGCTCAAGGCCACTAGGCTGTGTCCAACCTCTGAGTCTTGTAAGTACTATTTCATTATATTGTACAATTATAAGCAGCATACTTGTTATTGTAATGAAATATTACACAATCCCTGGAAAAACAATCTTAAAATAGACTTGTTTTTATGAAAATTTAATATATTGCTTTTTGAAAGACTATGTTGCTATTGAATAAGCAGATATCAAATGCAAATAAAAAATTGGAAAGATTCTACACTCAAGTTACTTTGCAACTGTATTTAAATTGTTCACTTCACTGGCTGACAAACAGAGTTGCTATACTATAAGTGTGGTTAATGCAAGAAGACAAAGAGCTACAATCATGTTCAAAGAAAAGATCTTGGTCTACAGATAAGATTTGTGGATAAATACATGTTTATTATCTGTGTGTTTGAATCTGTTATTTTTTTTTTTCAAAGTATGTTTCAGTACTTTTGTTAACTTCTTGCTTTATGTTACTGTTAAAAATTAGTTAATCAGATGCTGATCCCAGTGGAGGCATCTGCCAGGTCAGGCAGTGGGGGCTCCGTAAGTCTTGGCAACCAGTTCAACAGTTACCTCTGATTCCTCCAACTTTCTATGATAAACAAAGGAGCATCCTGAAGCCCTCTGAAAATGCTGCTAAAATGTTTGCAATTTCTCAAAACCTGCATTTGCCTTCATATCTCATACTTACTTTAATAATATGCAGATTTTTTTCTTTAAAACTTTGCAATGATTATTCTGAAATAGCTTTTTCTTCATTTTTGTCTTTGTCTCCTTTATATCTTATTTATTCTTAATTTACTATTAATGTTTGTGTCAATATATGCTATGAGTTATTTTTTGTTTGTTTGTTTAAGGCTTTCCCTATCCTTATTTCTCCTAAATTCCTCCCTGAAGAAAGGCTCATCTCCATAATTTTCCATTTCTGACAACTAGCTCATTTCTCCAATGTTACATTGGGATATGGCAATGCAAATAGCTAAACTTCAATAAGGACCTGACCAGCAAGAGCAAGAGAGACATTAAAACAAAATAAATCTGTTTTGAACAAGAGGGCTCAAAATAGCATGGAAAGGAAATATTGAACTACAGATTATGATCCAGTCTTGAATGACACTTGAAAAGAAACTAGAATGACTTCTAAATGAAGTCTTAGATATTTTTTAAACAGGACTAGAGACCCCAACTTTAACACTTGCCATGAAAGCCCTGGGGTGTTAAGAGCTATATTGAAATTTGCCTCCTGGTCTGAGTATGAAATGCAAAGTGAACTGCCTCAGAAATGATTTTGCCACAGGGAATTTTCACGTACTACACATATCTTTCCAGCTGGGGCAGGGTTCAGATTTTCAAGCAATTAGGACAGGAATTTTTTTTTTAATAGAAAAATGTAGAATGGGCTGTGAGCTTTATTGGAGAAGAAATATTTATGGAATTTTCTGCATATTTTGTGGGTAGAAAAAAATAATCCTATTTGCTTTTGGGACTTATCAACTCTCCTGGTATGATTTTACAAATACCAATTATACTCACAGAAGAATAAGCCAGTCATTGAGAAGACATACATTTCAAGGCTATGACAGAAACAGAACCAAAGTTACCTTATTCAACCACCTCCTGTCTTATTGTATCTATCCATCCTACCCCCACTAGAAGCTATGTAATTAATATATCGGTGAATGGTAGTCGAAAAAAGTGAGCTTTATATTGTTACTTTATATTGTGCATGTGGGTAACTTTGTCTGGAAAGAAATGTGCTACCCTATACCTGGAATTCCAGATGAAGTTGGAAGAAGTTGCAAGAATTAAATAAGAGAGGATGACAGACTTAGGCTTAAAAAGCAAAGGATTGACTTTATGTATCTCATGCCCAATGAACTTATTTAAATTCTTGAAGATTCTTTACTCTGGTGACCAGTTCATTTTACCACAATTTGGCAGCACCTAGTAGGTGAAAATAATATTACTTACTATAGGGGATGCTAAGCTGGTGGAAATGGAAACTCTTTTCAGTGTTGCACCTCAGAGAGTCCTGAGCTACATATGGAAGATTAGCTGGCATGATACTGGATTTATGCACTTACAAGTAAGTGTTTAGGGCTGGAATTTCTGCTTTGTGTCTTTGGCCACTGGACACATTACTAAAAGAACACGTGAATGGAGTAGAACAAATCCCTTACTATATGAGGCATCTAAACAGGTAGCATTAGCATTCTAGACCTTCAAGGAAAACTCTTTTAGGTCTTCCAAATTCAATGTCTTATGAATCTGTGATTTTCTGGGATCCTCTATTTCTATTGACCTTCCATTCTTCCATGCATACTTCCATGAACACACACACACACACAAGCACACACACACACACACACACACAAGCACACACACACACAGAAATAAACTATGTGACTTTGTTTTTGACTTCCTGTTTACTTTTACCTCTACATTCCTCATTAACAACAGGTAGTGAGGGAACTAAGACTGCTTTTACAGATTTCATTGTGTTGTCTTAGAAAATAATAGTCACTGAGGGAACACATCAGTTATAAATCAGTTATAGTTTTTTCCTGAACAGACTTAGGCATATACATAGTAGCATCATTTCCATGATTAAGAAACACCTTCAATACAAGTTTAAATTCAACTGTGTACTCAGATTTTAAAAAATTTTCAATTAAAAATGGAGTACTACATGGCAATGAGAAAGAACGAAATATGGCCCTTTGTAGCAACGTGGATGGAACTGGAGAGTGTGATGCTAAGTGAAGTAAGCCATACAGAGAAAGACAGATACCATATTTTTTCACTCTTATGTGGATCCTGAGAAACTTAACAGAAACCCATGGGGGAGGGGAAGGAAAAAAAAAAAAAAAGAAGAGGTTAGAGTGGGAGAGAGCCAAAGCATAAGAGACTCTTAAAAACTGAGAACAAACTGAGGGTTGATTGGGGGTGGGAGGGAGGAGCGGGTGGGTGATGGGTATTGAGGAGGGCACCTTTTGGGATGAGCACTGGGTGTTGTATGGAAACCAATTTGAAAATAAATTTCATATGTTGAAAAAAAAATGGACTCAGGTATAAGCAATAAAATCAGGTGTCAGTGAATCCCATTCATTCACTCTCTAGTTTACATTTTGGTGCTTTCTTTCCATGCCTATACTATCAGTCTTTTGACAGATGTATTAATGTAAACTTTAGTTTTTCATCTTCCAAACCTTAAAAAATGAACTGAAGATTTTGTATATATAATTTACGGGGAAGACCTGTACCAACACAGCTTTCCCCTGATTATATATTTGTCAAAGCCTTGGGAGAGAAAAATTAATGGAGTTGCTTTCTTTATTATACAGAAGGATCTATACTCCAAAGAACAAATTGTGTCTTGGATTTTTTTTAATATTACAAAGACAAATAAAATGTGAGGAATTTTTATGAAATACATCTTTTTAGTTCTCTGTAACTACACTGTTAACATTTGCAAATGAATACAGAAAATAAAAAATATATTTTAATGATGAAATGAAATGAAAAATTGTACCTGTTAAATAAAAACTTCAATGAATGTGTGACTATTTATAAATGCAGACAAAGATATACTTAATGAAGTGAATAAATTAAAACCCAGATTTTATAATCTGGAGTTTTCTTTTTTTTAAACACTTTTTCTTAATTTAAATCCAATTTAGTTAACATATAGTGTAATAATGATTTCAGGAATAGAATTCAGTGATTCATCACTTACATATAACACCCAATGCTCATCCCAAGTGCCCTCCTTAATGTCCATTGGCCAGTTAGCCCATCTCCCCACCCAACACTTCACCAGCAACCCTCAGTTTGCTGTCTGTATTTAAGAGTCTCTTAAGGTTTGTGGAGGGTTTTTTTTTACATAACTCTTTTTTGAAATAAAATTATTCTCCATTTTGTCAAGATTTTGTCGCTTTTTACCCATAAGTCAACCATAAGATGTCTGGCAGCCATCTTCTGCCTTCTACCTAGATTTTTAGGGGCTTGTATGCAGGGACAAAGAGCTGTTCCTTTTGTTTTTTAAGCACACTTTATTTTTCTGGTAATATTAATCAACAAATATAATAATAGCATCAACATAATCATTTCTTGGTATTAATTTCCTTAATTAAGCCTCTTAGAATTAATGCTTCTCATGAATGCTTAACAAATTATGATTAAATAATTTTTATAGTTAAATCATACATGGTCTTTGGTTTCTCATCTGCATAAGAAAAGTGTATAGGTTGCAAGACACAAATGTCCATTCAAATAACTTACATGGAAAAATTATAATTAAGGGGAGTTACAGGGTCTGTCATGTAATCCAAATTCTGGGGAACAACCAGATCTCAGGAAAGAACTGCTCCAAGGAATGATCCTCTTTGTAAAACTAATTTGTCTTTCTTTCTTCATAAGCTTTCTCTACTCAGGACTCCTGATAAAACATAGTGGAATATATCATCTGCAGCCTCGGTCTACATTTCTTCAATTGAAGAAGTCAGCCAGAATGAAACTGAAATGTCCTAGTTCAGATTTCAAATTTTAAGATGAACAACACCTCTGGTTGACCTGTCTGGATCATGTGCTCATTTCAAGATTTTTGACTTTTGATGGGAGAGGATGAGTGGTGTTGTTGTCCAATTGTGTAAGCCCAAATGTTCCCATTGGAACCATGGGAATGGGGATTAGGTGAAAAGAAGCAAAGTAGAAAGTAAATTCTCAGAAATGTGTAAAGATAGCTAACCAATTACTCAAAAATACCTTCTGCAAGAGGCTTGGACCAGAAGCTTCTAGAGTTGCTTTTGAATCTAAAATTGTATAATTCTTTTTTCATATTAGATGTGTCTTTAGAATTTTTAATTTCTTTTTTATTGGAGTGAAATCCACATAACATTAAAATTAACCATTTTAAACATTTTATTTATTTAATTTTTTAAATGTTTGTTTTTGAGAGAGAGAGAGAGACAGAGCATGAGCAGGGGAGGGACAGAGAGAGAGACACACACAGAATCTGAAGCAAGCTCCAGGCTCCACACTGTCAGCACAGAGCCCAAAGTGGGGCTTGAACTTGTGAACCACGAGATCATGACCTGAGCTGAAGTCTGATGCTTAACCAACCGAGTCACCCAGGTGCTCCTAAAATTAACCTTTTTAAAGTCTAAAATTCAGTGTCATTTTGTACAATGGCATTTGTACAACTATCAATCACCTTGTCAAATTTCAACATATATTCACCATCCCAAAAGAAAGCATACCATGCCCATTAGCAGTTACTCCTTATTCCTCCCTGTCCTTGGTGTCTGGTAAACCTTAATCTGTGTTCTGTTTCTATGAATTTATCTATCCAGAATGTTTAATATAAATAGAATCATACAGTATGTGACCTTTTGAGTCTGGCTTCTTTCTCCTAGCATAATGTTTTTAAAGATGTATTCATATTGTAACATTCTTTTTTTGTGGTTTAATAATTTTCTATTATATGTGTATACTACAATTTATTTACCTATTCATCCACTGATTGACTTTTGGGCTGTTACCACCATTTAGTTATTGTGCATAGAGCTATTATTAACATGTGTGTACACTAATTTTTTAAGGACCTTTTTTTTTTTTCAATTCTTCTGGGTGTACATCTAAGAATGGAATTGATGAATCATGTGGTAATTCTATATTTAACTTTTTGGCAACCACCAAACTGTTTTCCAGATAACTGAAAATTTTACATTCCCACTAGCAATGTATGAGGATTAAAATTTCTCCCTATGCTTGCCAGACTTGTTACTTTCCTTTTTTAAATAAAAAAAATTATGCTAGTCATCCTAGCGAGTTTGAAGTGGTATTTCACAGTGGTTTTAATTTGCATTTTACTGGTGACTGATGGTTTTGAACATCTTTTCATGTGTTAGTTGGCCATTTGTAAATTTTTGGAGAAATGTTTGTTCAAACCCTTTGTCCATTTAATAAGATGAATGGTCTTGGCAGCTTTGTTAAAAATCAATTTCCCATAGATATATGGCTTCATTTCTGGACTCTCAACTCTATTTCATTGGTCTCTAAATCTACCTTTGTGCTACTACCACAAGATTCAGATTTCTGTAGACTTGTAGTTATTTTGAAATCAGGAAATGTGAGTCTTACAACTTTTTTTTTCAATATTGTTTTGGCTAGTTGGTGTTTCTTGTAATTCCGTATAAATTTAAGTATTATATTTTCCATTTCTGTAAAAAAGGCCACTGGAGTTTTGATAGAGATTGCATTATTTTTATAGATTGTTTTGGGTGGTTTTGTTAACAATACTGAATCTTCCAGTCTATGAATACAGTATGTCTTTCTATTCATTTATTTAAATTTCTTCCAATATTATTTTGGAATTTTTAATGTGGCTACAGCATTACTTGGTTAAATATATTCCTAGATACTATATTATTTTAGATTCTATTGTGAAGGGAATTGATTTTTAATTTTCTTTTCAGATCATTTATTACTATTATATAGGTCTTATATCTACAACATTGGTGAATTTTTATTAGCTTTAATAGTTTTTTTTTTTTTAATTCTTTAGGATTTCCCCAAAATGTGATTACATCATCTATAAATAAGGACACTTTTATTTCTGCCTTTTCTACTTGAATATCCTTTTTTAAAAGTTTTAAAATTTGTTTATTTTGAGCAGGGGAGGGACAGAGAGAGAGAAGGAGAGAAAGAATCTCAATCAGGCTCAATGCTGTCAGCACAGAGCCCAATGCGGAGCTCAATCCCACAAACCGGGAGATTGTGACCTGAGCCAAAACCAAGAGTCAGACACCTAACTGACTAAGCCACCCAGGTGCCCCTGAGTATCTTTTATTTCTTTTTCTTGCCTAATTGTTTTGGCTAGAACTACTGGTACAATATTAAATACAAATGTCAAAAGCATGCAGCCTTTTCTTATTCCTGACCTTAGGGGGAAAGTTTTCAGATTTTCATCATTGAATATGATGTTAATTGTGTTTTTCTTGTTTGTTTTGTTGTTGTTGTTGTTGTTTTGTTTTGTTTTGTTTTTTGTTTTGATAAATAGCCTTTATCAGGTTGAGGAAGTTCCTATCTACCTAGATAAGTAGATGATTATATCATGAGGAGGTGCTAGATTTTGTCAATTGCTTCTTCTGCATCTATTGAAACTAGTCCTTTTCCTTCATTCTATTAATGTGATGCATTACTTTGCTTTATTTTCATATGGTGATCCAGTCTTAAATTCTTGGGATTTTGTTGATTTTTACTTCAATATTCATAAGATATTTTTGCCTGTAGTTTTCATATGATGTTTTTGTCTGGCTTTAATATCAGGGTTTATGTTAGTCTTATCAAAGAAGTTAGATAGTATTCCCTCCTCTTCTAATTTTGAAAAAGTTTGAGAAAGATTGGTGTTAACTCTTTTTTAAATGTTTGGTAGAATTCACAGGTGAAGTTATCTGGTCTTGGGTTTTTCTTTGTTGAGAGTTTATTGATTATTGATTCAATCCTTTACTTGCTTTAGGTCTTCTCAGATTTTCTATTTTTTCTTGAGTCACTTTTGGTAGTTTGTGCATTTCTAGGAATTTGTCCATTTCATCCAGTGCGGGGAATGCCCAGCAAATCTTGCGCCAACTGGATGAAAGATTACTCCACACTTTGCTAAGAAAGAGAGAAGGCATGGGGGTCAACGTTCCTAGCTGAAGACCCCGTTCGCCTCACTCAGATTCTCATTTATTGCAGTGTCAAGCCAATCACGAATCTCAGTTGGCTTGTTGTGTATAGAAGGCGTATAACATTTTAAGCATGCAAAAACAAAGGGTGCATGACTTAAAGACAAACAATCACAAGAGACTAATCAAATTATAGATATACTGCAAGGTTCTATGTGTCCTACTGTTTTGCTAAACTTTGCATACAATGTATAGATAACTGAGTTCCCCAAGGACTGCAGAAACACATGAGACCACCCCTCCCCCCGCGCCTTGCATTCCACAATCAGGGCAGTTAAGCAGGCCTCTGGCATTCCAACAGACCCATGCACCTCTCAAGTTTAACTGCAGCCCACCGGAAATATCCACGTTACATTTTAGCTAGCTAAGCATTGTGTATAACATCGTCATCCTCAGTAATAACCCCAACAATCTAGGTTATCTAATTTGTTGGTATAAAATAGTTCAGTGTTCTCTTATATTCCTTTTTTTTTTTTTTTCCCCCTGTAAGGTCAGTAGTAATGTCCTCTTTTTAATGTCTGATTTTAATATTTGAGTCTTCTCTCTCTTTTAAGTTAATATAGTTAGAAGTTTGCCAATTTTTTTTTCAAAGAATCAACTTTAGGTTTTGCTGATTTTATCAATTGTTTTTCTATTATCTATTTCAATGATCTCTGCTCCAATCCTCATTATTTCCTTCTGTTGGCTTTGGGTTTAGTTCTTTTTTTCCTATTGCCTTAAGATATAAATTTAAGTCATTGATTTGAGATTTTTCTTTTTTAATGAAAGTATTTACAACTATAAGTTTCCTTATGAGTACTGTTTTTCACTTATCCCCAAAGTTTTAGTCAATCCATATTAGACGTTTTTGATGATAGGTTGCTTTTAATCATACCTTCACATCTAGGGTTTTTCTGTACACTACTCTTGTGGCTATCTCAATAAGTCACAGAAAATGAGGCAGAGTGGTTCTTAGCAAGTTCATATATTTCTAGAGTTCTTGTCTTTATATATTTTAAATTGTGGGATATATAAAAAATTAAAAAGTAAATTATGTTTTCAAATACCACCTAATCGGGGCGCCTGGGTGGCTCAGTTGGTTAAGCGGTCCGACTTCAGCTCAGGTCATGATCTCGCGGTCTGTGAGTTCAGGCCCCACGTTGGGCTCTGTGCTGCCAGCTCAGAGCCTGGACCCTGCTTCAGATTCTGTGTCTCCCCCTCTCTCTGCCCCTCCCCTGCTCATGCTCTGTCTCTCTCTCTCTGTCTCAAAAATAAATAAAAGCATTAAAAATAATAATAATAATAATAATAATAATAAAAACAAATACCTCCTAATCAAAGCATTACAAATTGCCCATATACCAGGAAACATTGAGGGACCTACGGTTGTACAACATCCTAAGCTAAAAAAAAAAAAAAAAAAAATCAAACATGTCATACCCAAGCCAAAACCCTTTAATGGCTCTTTCTTATTTTCTAAGTGAATCCCAAGTTCCTTTTCAAGACAAGCAAAGATCTTTAATACATGGTTGCTATTCACATCTCCAACTCCCCATCTCTCCTTTTTCTAGCAATACCTGTGGTGTTTTCCTGTATAGCCTCCAATGTTCCATGCCTGCAGGTCTTTGTCCATACTCTTCCTTTGCCTGGAGAGCCCTCATACCCTTTCTTTTCTTTGTTACATATTCCTCACTTTTAAAGATTCATTTCTGGCATTTTTTTTCTCTAAGAAACCCCAGATATTCTTAAAGATAGTTTGCACTTCTGCTTGATGTGTGAACATCTCTTTTTCACTGAATTATACTGAAATTACCTCTTTTTGTATTGATTTTCCCCCAACTAGTTGAAAGCTCTTAAGCCTAAATTTTGAATTTATTTATCTTTCTCTCCAAGTGCCTCTTTAAGGCTTGGCACATAGTAAATGCTCAATGAATATATGGAGAACTAAATGAAAGGAGGCCATATATTTAATTGCTAAGTGGTACAGAGATTAAAAAGCAAAGAGGTTGCTAAGAACTAAGGTGTTAGTCAACAAGGAAACAGGACTTGGATGGGAGAAAAAACAGGTAAGTCCAGGCCAGGAGCTTACAATTAGAAAGTGAAGTCAGATTCATATGGGAAACAAAGGCAGAAGGAAATAGCAGATAAAATTAAATTTTCTTATAAACTGCAGCCCACTGACAAATACTTGAGGCTGGCAGAGTAAAACATTTCTCCAGGAAACTCTACCTTCTTAATGTTAATGCTTTGCTAGAGCGAAAAATAACCTTAGCTTGACAGTAGCTCCAGTACCTTGTGAGTCTTCTTTAGCATATGAAAATCTCATTGGAAACTTCCCCTGGACTTTACCTCCTCCAACTCCATAGTATATAACCAGTCTCTCCTCAGGGTCCAGGGGCAGCTCTTTCTGCGTCCTGTGCTTTAATGAGATCACCTTTTTTTGCACCAAAGACGTCTTTAAGAATTCTTTCTTGGCCATCAGCTCTGAACCCCATGAGCCCCACTATTACCCCAAAACTTCAACAAAATGAGAAGAGACCTGGATTATCTTGGAAATAAAGAGACTGAACAGATTAGAAGGTACAAGGGCATAGGGAGAATTGAGAACTACCTGTGGATGTAGTAGGGTGGGCTGGCTATGGAAACTGGTTCGATACTGCAATCAGACACAGTACCCTCTTGTGGTGTATCTTTCCCATCTCTCCCTGATGGTAGGTAGTTAGGAATCTTCATGAATGTCATCTGTACCTTGCAGAAGCCTACTTTTCCCCAACTTTCTGTCCTGAAAAGCTTTGTCCTCATTGAATATTGGAGTTGGTTCTAAGGAAGTGGTGGGTGGAAGCACTGAGAATTCCAGCAGTGACCTGGGCTGGGTCAGTGAGCCCCACAACTCCTGAGTGGATGGGGCCAGCTTAAGGCTGAATATTGCTTGTTATGCACACCTGAATTTCCCTTAAACCCACAGTTGTTTTGTTTATCTGCTACTTTATGGGATACTAATTACATCCTAGGGCTATAGACTTCTAATGAGCCAGCACCTGGGAGATTAAACCTGGACTTGCTTCTTTGTAGAGATTTTATTTTTTAAACAGAGCATTTTAATATACAGCTGAAAGATAATAATTTTTCATTTAACATGTAATATTCGTTTGTGAATCAACCTATCATTATGCCTGATTATTCTAACACATTATGAGCTTTGTTAAAAGAAGAAAAAAAGAAAAAAAACCAGCTTGTCTTCCTGATGGTAAAAAAAAAAAGGAAATAAAATAAACCAACTGAATATAAGTGATGCTATATATAAAAGGGGCCATAGGTTGCCATGGTAACCAAAGTTCTAAAAATGACAGAAAGAAAGGAACATCAGGTTGTTGTGACAAATGACACTTGAAGTGACAGGTTTCTTGTGGTGCTTGCTTTTAATTAACGCAGCTCTGTAAGGAATGTTATTATTGAATAATAGATTAATGTGGAAATCAGGAACCTGGCTGGAAGATTTGTTTTTCCAGTACTGGGATAACTAATAAGAGAATGCAGAAAACAACTGGAGAGTGAAACTCTACTGTGAGAGAAGATGCCTGATGGCGGTTATCCATGATCACATGATGAATGTATGCACCATACGTTCTTGTAGATTGTGGGAACAGCTGTCTCCAGCAGCAGTAATCAAAGTGAAGCTAAAAATACAACAGTCACCACAAAGGAGAGCAGTTGTGTGACATCAAAAATCACTAGCTTAAAAAAGTTTTTTTTTTACATCGTTTATATTGTTTGTGCTTTTTAGTAAGTGTTTTAATGTCTGATATGTAAAATGAAAACATATATGTATATGGTATGGATGGATACATTCATATCCATGCAAAAGGTGTATATATGTAACCTATTTCTTTCAGCTGAATGAGAAATCCTATGAAATCTTAGATAATAGTGCATTCTACATCAGGAGGCTGAGAATTTGAGAATTTACAGATACTCAAATGTATAGGCAATGTCTAGACAAAACAGTTTTATGATATACATGGAAAAGAAGATATACAGACTTTTTCTATATTTGCAAAAATTGAAGAAAATAGAGATGAGATAACGTGCCCACAGGACACAAAGCTGAGATGAAAACCCAAGTCTTCACACTCCCAACACCCCATATTCATACTTACCTGTTCTAAGCCTGACCATGGCCAGGCTTCTTGATCTGGGCCAAGGGAATTATTGGTGTATTTATTCATTTATTAGAGCCTCAATGCAGCTCCATAAGGACATAGACACAAAGAAAAACAGCAAAAAAAAAAAAAATCAAATGGCATGGGTGCTGGACTCTTTTCTTATATGTCCTTCAAGCTACAGAGTGCTGAGCTGGTAAGGGTTTTTTCAAATCCTGGTTACTTGTTTTGTTTGCTTCTAACTCCCACCTCCAGAACAGCCCTATATTGCTATGTCTGTATACACTTGCCACATTCTCTGGTAATTGTTAATAGTTCATCTTACCTTGTAGATTGTGAGCTCCTTGAAGCAAAGTAAATGTCTTCTTCCAAGCTCATTTCTTGGCACATAAAAGGCATTCAGTACATTTTTTAAAAGAAACAATGAATAAATGAAACAAAACCTGCATGTTTAGGTTTACCTCAGTGGAGTTTCATAATTATAATCATGTTGGTTCATTCATCCACCAAACTCTTTTATGGACAGAACTTATTTCAATGATTGGGTGTAAAGACAATGAGATCTAGTACCTGCTTTTGTCTTGGCATCTAGAGAGCCCCATGAACAATCAAAGCAATCATTAGGGCAGCAGGGTAAACACTACAATGGGAGTATATGCATAGTTGAATATGGCAGGGCTAGGAATGAATTGTGTCTGAAATGCAGGAGTCTGTGGAGAAGTGGGGAGGATGATGTGGTGAGGCTGTGAGCATGCAATTCCTGGAGGGCCCTGCTCAACATACTTTGACAGGAGGATCTGTCTAAAGCTAATGGATAACCTCTGAGACTTTTACATGTATATTTCATATTATGAAATTAATACCAGTTAAGTATGAAAATTGGAAAGTATGACTAGTAAAGTTGGGATAAAAAGTACCGCTTGTCTCATTACTAGGAATACCCATTGTTAACTCACTTTAATATATATATTTTTACAGCCATGTAGGTACGTGTATACTTCTTTACATATAAAAATGGTAAAATCCAATACTTAATTTTTTTTATTTTAAAACAATTACAACTTAATAAAAATTTGGAAGTATAGTACAAGGAATTTTTCACCCTTAATCATTTGTGAGTACTATACTTCATGAAATTAACATAATGTATAATCCTCAGACTCTCAGAGTTAATTTTTTTTCAGTTTCTCCCAAATATCCTTTTAAGAAAGGGGGTCAGGTTCAGAATCACATGTTGCATTTGGCTGTAATGTCTATTAAGTCTCCTTCAGTCTGTAATAGTTCTTTAGTCTTTCCAGTACTTTGATGACTGACACTTTAGAAAGTCTTAGGGAAGTACTGGGATAGAATGTCCCTCCATCTGGGTTTGTACAAAGTGTCCTCATGATTAGAATCTGATTATGGGTATTTGGCAGGCATAATGCAGAAGAGATATGCATTCTTCCTATTCTATCAGATGGATGCATAATTTTGATTTGCACCTTTACTGATGACGTTCATACTAGTTGTTCGATTAAGTTGTCAGCTAGAATTCTCCACTGAGAGGTGACTTCTTCAGTCTTGTAATTGATAAGTATTTTTTGTGGAAATGCTTTTGTTGGAAGACAGTTCTCTTGCATTTCTGCACCTCTGAGAGGCACTGGCTACCTTTTTAAGGCCTGTTCTGGCCTGGTTTTAGAACATGCTTTTATGGCAAACAGCCTTGTTAGACAGAGGTAATGTCTCCCTCTGGAGCACAGAGTAGCTTTGTTTGCCATCCAGAGTAATAAAGATAATGTTTCACTCAGGGACAAATGTTGGGCAAATTGTTTGGAAGCCATTGTAAAAGTTTGGAGTTTTCTAAGCTCAGGGCTCTTCAGTTGTGATGGGTAGCATCCACCTGGGCCACATCATGTTGTTTCTATGGAGTTTGGGAGAAAAAGGGAACCAAAAAAAAAAACCATGAAGCTCATTCTGCCTGCTGTCCTTTGTCTTCTTCCAGCCTCCATGAAACTATCAGCAATTAGCCTATAACATCGCAAGAGTAAAACCTCAGAGTTCTTTAGAACTTTGAAATTATGTAAATACCTCTTCCTCATCAAACTTTAAATTTACTTTTTTATTTATATCTATATGGGTGCATGCCTTCCTATTTTTACAACAGGTTATATTCCACCACTATTGTTATTTCTTTTGATACACAGATCAAATCCCCTGATTTGGCCAATGGGAGCCCCTTCAAGTTGATTTCTGTATCTTTTTGACATATTCTCATCCTTCTTTGAGGATTTTTTCTGGCACACAAAGAATTCTTAAACTCATCTTGTACTTTTCCTGCCCCTGCCCCTGTGTCTGCCCTTGATTCAGCTTTTTATTTAAGCAGCTCTGGTTCCATTTGGTGCAGCATGGTATTTAGAAGCTATCTTGTGGGCCTTGAGATATGGCCAACTGCAAAGTTAGAAAGCATGGTCCCCCAAAATAATCCTAACCTCTGATACCAACTAAAAATTCAGGTCTTTCTTAAATAACTTCAGATTTGATGATTCACTAGAAGGACTCACCCAACTCACTGAAAACTATTATGCTCATGGTTATAGCATATTATAGAGAAAAGGTATAGATTAAAATCAGCCAAGAGAAGAAGCAGAGACTAGGAGAGTTACCAGATACAGAGTTTCCATTGTCCTCCATCCATGGAGACAGAATGAGTTATTAACCTGGCATTCTATGTATGAGAGTACACATGGGTATTGTCAATAAGAGAAGCCCACCCACGCTTTGGTGTCCAGAGTTTTTACTGAGGTTTTATCACATAGGCATGATTGATTGATTGCCCACATGGTTAATCTCAGTCTTCAGATATACTGATACTATGTGACCCAAAGTCTTCACCCTAAGTCACATTGTTAGTCTTTCTGGCATGGCCCCTACCTTAAGTCTATATGGATGTGGCCAACTCCTCCCCTAACTCACATTGTTAGGCCATCTGCTATGATTCAAGACTCTCCAGCAAACAAAAACAATTCTATTAGGCATAATATTTCAAGCATCTAAAGATTACCTCCTAGAAACTGAGGGACAAAGCACAGACTTTTCTTTGGACAAGGTAAAAATCTTTACTACACAAGGGTACTAGTTGTGCTCATTGGTACTGTGGTGCTAATGCTCCCAGGCTCTTTCAGGGAACAGAGCTAGGGAACAAATGTATGTATACACACACAAACTTACATTTTTACTTGTTTCTGTGTTTATTATCTAACTATCTATATACCCAATATACTATCTATCTATATTGAAAACCATGTTTACACTAATACCTTTAATACCAATATAACAGCACAAAGTTTATAAAAGTTTTCTGCCTTTTCCATATTTGTAACTCTTTTCCCCAATAGTAAGAAACTCATCTCCCTTTATCCTTGATATATTTACTTATGGGACCAACTCTCTATATTAATTAATCTCCCATCCCGGCCACCATGCTCTCCCTTCCAGGTATAGTTGTCTTCCTAACACTGCTTGTTCTCTGATATTCCATGCTGGGCCACTCCTCCAGGAGGAAACCTTCTCACCATGCTTACATTCCAAAACCCTATGATGGACCACCATTCTGTGAAGGTGTCATTCTCACCCTACTCATGATCTGAGACTCCATAGGAAGGGAAAGGAAGGAAGAGAGGAAGAGCTCCATATTAACTGATTAGCATAGCTTTTTCTGACTATAAAAAATAATATTTGTTCATTGAACTGCATTTACAATATACAGAGGAGTATAGAGAAAAAATTAAAAGTCATCCACAATTCTACTGTTGAGAAATTTCACTTAACATTTATGTTTTCCATTTTGTCCCTTTCCTAAGAACATTTTAAAATAATTGATAACATAATATGTATAATTTTTAAAAAGGCCAACAGGAAACTTCAAACTTGTTCAAGATAGTAGTGGATTATAAAGAGGGCAAGCATTGAAACAGAACAACACTAATAATTTTAATTCATTATGAAACATGGTGGGAATCACATCTGAACTGTAGAGAAAGGATAAGGAAGAGTTGAGAGGTGTATTTTCTTGTACTAAATAAAGCTAATATGTGGAAGCAATACATGGAGAAAAGAAATATTTATTGCAATGTTGCTGTGAAAGAAAACATTCCTGTAGTGTCAATCCTCTGCTCCACTCTAGCACTTCTGACACCAAATGGGGGAGAGTTCCCCATACTGAGCAATTCTAGGGTAGCAGTTGGGTATCTTATAATTTAACCCAATTATGACACTACCTGGAGATGGCATCAAATTCCATAGGTTGAGTGCTTAGTGTCACAGGATTGCTTCCTCTTGCCTTTAGACATCAAAAGCAAGTCCAGGTTGTCACCTATGCTTCTGACCAACTGACTGTAAATTGGAAGCTCCCCTCCTTGTGTCCAGTTAATTTGCTAGAGCAGCTCACAGGACTTAGAAAACCAGTTTACTCACTAGATGACCAGTTCATTACAAAGGATTTAAAGGATACAGATAAACAGGCGGATGAAGAGATACACAGGGTTCTGAGCAGAGGAGTGTCTGTCCCTGTGGAGTTTAGGTTTCCCATCCTTCCAGAATGTGAATATGTTCTTGACTACCAACCCGGAAGCTCTCCAAATTATTTTGGATTTTTATGGAACTTCATTAAGTATGCAGGGTTGCTTTAATCATTGGCAGTTGGTGATTAAAACAGCCTCCAGCCCCTCTACCCTTCCTGTAGGTCAGAGGGAATGGGACTAAAAGTTCCATCCCTCTAATCACATGATTTGGTCTCATGGCAACCAGCTCCCATCTCCTAGTTATCTAGATGTTTTCCAAAATCATCTCATTAACATAAACTTAGGTATGGCTGAAAGGGGTTTGTTATGAATAACAAAAGACACTTTGTTCACCTTGATCACTCTGACTGTTTTAGGAACCGGGAACAAAACTAAATATTATAACAAAATGTGCTCTAATGGCTCATATATAAGAAATTACAAGGGTTTTCAGGAGTTAGGCACCAGGAGCAATGGAAACCAAATATATATTTCTTATAAATCAGAATATCACAGTTGCAGAATCCAGTGATAAGATATTTGACTGACTAATTTCTTAAGTTTAAGATCCAAACTGTTTTAGACTCTTAATTGTGATCGACCTTTGTTGGCTTGAGAATGCTTTAGACACCCCACATGGGTGGGGTGTCAGTAGAGTCCAGTTTTGTAAACCTTGCCCAGTTGTTCTCTGATGTGGAGAGAAGTCAGAGGCTGGTCTGATTTTACTTGGTTATATTTTTGTATGTGAACTGTTTGGGTGTTTTGTTTTGTTTTGATAGCTGAATTTCTTATGTCTCCTCTGTACTAAACACAGAGAATGGGATAATGAGAGAGAAGTCAGGGATAAAGGTAATTTGTATACTGAGACCCACAAAATGGAGGGTGCCCCAGTGCCCTGCCCCATGTCACAAATCTAAACCTAAATCAGCCTACACTCCTGGGAAATGTCTTCCTGTCAAGGAAACCTAACATATACCAATCACAATCTTCCAACTCAGCTTTAACTAGCTTAGTTTACGCTAGACTATGACTTGTTAGCCTTAAAAAGAAATCCCCAATCTGGCCAGTCATACCCCGTTTCTACCCTGCCTCTCTTAATGCTCTGTAAAACTCAATCTTGTCCAAAATCCCTTGGGAAGAGCGTTCCATTGCTCCATTAAGCACTGTACTCCCCAAGTCCATGGATTGTTTTCCCTTGAGAAAAAGATATCAAACTCATTACTAAATTGCATTATTTTTGTCACATGATACCAGGAATTACACTTGCAGACTCCCTTTTGCTAAATGATTCTGGGTTGGAATATCCCAGCATGAGGAAAGGTGAGATCTGGAAGGAAGAGGAAAAGAAATGCTTATTCTTGGTTGGTCATGACAGATCACTGTGGTGTGGTGACTTCTCTGTGAGGTTCAGTTTCTCAGCTCACACAGAACCTGATGCCAAAGTTATTGGTGACTGTTTTGCAATTTCCTGGTGGCAACTCCTCAGACCTTCAACTCCTCAACATTTACACAAGCCCAAATTCCTATATTAAACCTTTTTATTCCCTTAATTTTTTGCAGTGGTTCTGTTTTGTAAACCCATACTAGACTGATATGTTGGATAATATAATTTTTCCATGTAGAAGTTGTTAAAATAATTTTCTAGGACCAATATGGAGCTGCCTTACCTAGGTGCATATTAGGGAGTCAAAACTTAACTTTTGGGGCGCCTGAATGGCTCAGCTAGTTAAGCATCTGACTTTGGCTCAGGTCACAATCTCCTGGTTCATGAATTCAAGCCCTGCATCGGGCTCTGATGCTGACAACTCAGACCCTGGAGCCTGCTTCAGATTCTGTGTCTCCCTCTCTCTCTGCCTCTCCTCTGCTCACACTCTGTCTCTCTCTTTAAAAACAACAACAACAACAACAACAACAACAACTTAAATTTCATGTCCATGTAAATGCTCCACTTGACCAGAAATGCAGTGTATACATGCAGCCAATCTCCATTTGGCAAACCACCTCCCGGCTCTATATTTTCTTGTTCCTCTTACTCCAAACAAAGTTGACTATGTGGCCACAAACAACCAAATATTTTATATTTTTCTTTTCCTTGTTCTTTATTCTTTGTCATATAAAAACATCCTGATTTCAGCCCCATTTGGCAGTTCTCTACACCCTTGAGAACAGAGACTCCCTGCTTCATGAAGTTTTCAACCAAGTTTGTATCACCTAAACTATCTTTTAAAATGATTTTAACAAAGTTTATGAATTTTTAAGCCAATAACATGATGATAAGTTTGAAAAAATGTGAAAGTGTCTTTTTATCTGCTTTTCCTGGAATTCAGTGAGTCCTGCCCAGCTGTGTGCTCCTTGTTTGTCTTTAATTATTTGTATAGTTTTTGCTTCTCTTCCACTTTCTATAGTTTCTGCTTCATGAAAAACTTGTTAATTCTTACCTCCAAGTTCTCCTTTCTGTCCTTTGTAACTAATAGCACTGCCTTCAGTGTTTTCCTGTCTACACATTGGCTATTTCAAAGACAGCCTTCAATTTGCCCTCTTTATGGTGAATTCAGTTTTCTGCAACATTGGTTCTGTTTTTCTTTTCTCATTCTAAGAAGATTTTCATTGTCCATTTGGCACTGTTTCCTTTACAACACCTTCTTTTCTCCTATGATTTTCATCTCAGCCTCTTCTCTCCTCCTGGATTACTGTTGTTTCATAAACATCATGTAGTTTTACAAAGAGTTTAGGGCAGCAAATGGTTGCTTAGGTGAGTTTGTCATTTACAAAATTAATTTTCAGGGGTCTGCCCTATCTCTCAGCCTTCAGATTATGTTATTATTCCCCTTTCATAGTGTTTTGTTATAGGCCACATGTTGATGCTTTTGCCTTCACTCATCCTCAATAATGAAAGACTTATTAACTAATAGGCACAAGGTACTTTTGCCATTCTTTTTTTTCTCCAGCTGGACCACAGCCTGGCATGTGGAACTCCTGGCTCAGTTTTTAGGGGTGGCAGAGTTTTATACAGCCTAAATGGCTTACAGTGGTATTTTCTCCTTTTTAGGGTGTCAGCTGAACTGGAGAGAGTTGGAACTTCCACATGTCAGAATAGGTGGTTAAGATAAGTCACAAGGAAAGCAATGTTCAAGACTTTAATAAGCTACCATGACTGTGCGAGCATGAGGCTAAGCCAGAGAAAGTGCTCATCTTTCTATTCCTCATCTTCCATCATCTATTCCTCATCTATTCCTCATCTAGTTTCCTCATCTTCTATTTTCGTTCATGGATGAACATTCTGGCTAAGGGTCAGGTGGTTCACCATAGACATAATATGGTAGGTGGTGATCATCTCACTGCTGGGGGAACCCCGAAAAAATAGCTACTGCTATTTTACGGATCCAGGAAGGAGTATGGAGAAGGGAGAGCAGGATGGGCCAGGGAAATTACTTAAACCAGAATTGGAGAAAAGTATTTCTAGTCTCCCCTCTGCCCCCTCTCCCATAAAAAGATCTAGCAGAGGCACCATGCCATGTCCTGACACACAATTCTGAAACCCTTATAACATCTTATATTAGGAAAAATAGGGACACTTTCACTGACAATCTTCATCTAATCAATCATGATGTTCCATTGAATTGATCTTCTAAAGAGCTCCTGGAGATTCCCTTCTACCCATTCTCACTATCATAGCATTAGTTCTGAGCCTAAAATATCCCACTTAAAAGATTATTAGCCTCCACTGGCTTCCTTACACATTCAATAGGGAGACTTTTGGATTGGTATGGTGTCAGGTGGCAGCTGCCAAGACATCTTCTATGATTTTCTATTACTGTGTCTGTGAAGATGCCTGAAATGGGTACCTCGTGGTCAGAAAAAAATGACTCTTTACAAACTCATCATGCAGTTTAATCTTTTACGCCAAAGAAACCAAGCATGGTGGCCCAGAAAGAGGCCTGTGAATGAGGTCGCTTGGTGAAGAATGCAGATGTACATAAGTTCATGGTTGGCCAAGAGGCAGAGTTGGGGGGACATGAGTCCTTGACTGAAACTCCTAGCAGAGACTGCCATGCCCTGGTTATCACCAAACCTGGTATTGGCAAGGAAGTCTCTCCTTGAGGCTTGCATGGCAGAGCCTGGTAATTGTCTCTGGCTGGGCCTGAAAATCACGTATAAGTTTTTGGCTTTGATTTTTTTAAGACACAACTGAGAAGTATAGGCTGTTCATCATGAATCCAAATAGGTTAGACTTTGAGGGACTGTGACAAGAATCAGTTGATTATTCTGAGGCAAGGCCAAGATCAAGGTCATTCCATGCCAATTGACCAGGACTGCTTGGAGGATTGAATGTAGCTATGAGTCCCAAGAGTCACCAAATCAGGAAAACATGCCTCATGGCCTGTTAGGATGTACTTTAGAAAGTCAGCCTTCAGAAAGACTTCTTCCTTAAGTTTTTGTAGAAATCTCCTTTGCCTGGTCCAAGACATCAGTTTGGGCACTGCACAGCTCTGACCAGTAAGTTGAAGCTGATCTGAAGGCTTAAATACCTTCCAGGGCTTGGGTGGTGTCCTGACAGGCAGGGTATGCACATAAGAAGTACAGTCTTAGAGGACCTGCATCCGTCACAGGGGAAGCCTTTAGGATCTGGCCACAAGTTATATGGGGAGGAAGAAGGAGGGAAGGGCTGGGGAGTGCAATGGGCCAGGTAGACAGCTATTTCCTAGCTGCAGGCACAGCTTTGAACTGAGCCAGCTTCCCTGCAGGGGAGGGCTTGGTGCCCAGGAGGCTGCAGCTGTAGCTTGCATCCAGTTACCCTGGCAGGACTACTGTCACATTTCTCTGAAGGAGGGAGGGGCTTGTCCCACACTGTGTCACTCTCCCTTACTAGCTTTAGAAAGATTACTGTTAGAGGACATCTATGTCTCTAAGGTTATTTAGGGCCACTGAGCAAAGCAAACCCAAGGGCTTTATGCTTTCTCTCTCTTTATTTCTCTCTGTCTTCTAAATTCCAACAACTTGCTGCACCAAGGCTGTTTACCAGCACCAGGGACATGCTTGGAGTCACAAGGCTTATAAGAACTACCCCTATCCACCATCATCTTTGGTTCTGTTGACTGAGATCCATAGCAGGGACTTAAGAACTATTTCCCCAGCTTTCTTTGAATCCCTCTGTTGCATTTCTATTCTGACCCACTGGTGAAGCTCAGCCAGGGAGTCAGGAGCTAAAAAGAAGGATCAGTTGTCCCTCTTGAACCTGAAGATCTTGTATGAACAATTCACTAGCAGCCTACAAGAATTCCCTATAGAACCTGCTAGCACTTCCCAAGGCCCATTGGTAATGTGCTCTGTGGGAACCTCAGATTCTTGCAAGTGATCCACTAGCATTTCTCTATAATGACCTGTGGACTCTTCAGGCTTTTTGCAGTTCCAGAATGGCATTGTGCATAACGGACTTCCCTTTTCACTGCAGCAATTTGTCAGGAGCTCAGCTGAGCTGGCTTGTTTTCTGGATCTGCAATCTAGACATGGAGAGAGAGAAATGGAGAGGGAGTTGGTGGGAAGCAGTTTTATGTCTGATTCAGAAAGTTACCCCCATAATACTAAACATTGTCAAATTTTTTTTCTTTCCTAACACATCATAGGCAGGGAAGATACTACAGTTGGTGATGGCAGTAAGGGAGGAGGGAGCTTCCTGGAATATGCAGGAAAATGTAACTAGAAATATCACCAGTCACTTTGATCATGTCTCTTGCAGGGTAGGAATCCTCCCTCTCAATAGGCAGTAGTCCTGTGGGGAATTACTACCACTGAGAGATGCCTGCCCTATTGTCTGAGTCCTGTATCTTTAACTTGTGTGGAAGCAGTGGCTGAGGGGAGTGGGATGGGTTGAGGGGCTGAAGTTGGAGCAGTAGGGGCCCAGTTGTACTCTCTATATATAGGCATCCCACTACTTGCAGGAGGTGAGCCAACTCCATCTCCAGTGGTCTAACAGGGGACTTTTTAATCATGCTTGTACCATGCTTGCTTTCTTTGGTTGTAGGAGATAAAAATGGATCTCAGTCTGAAAACAGTCATAGTTTCTGGCCATGATATGTCATTTTAAGGAGTCTTCATAGACAGAGTAGTGGAAAATCTCAGATGTGTCAGAGCCAGCACCTGACACCATTTCAGTCCAAAAGTCTCTCTCCTGAATGTTTAAGAAAGCCAATGTTCATGATCTTTTAGGTGGGATGTTTTGGGCCCAGACCTAAGAGTATAGTGTTGAGGAGAAGGAGGTGGGGAATCTCTGGGAAGCTCTTTGGATCAACTAAAAGAAGCATCATGTTTGATGAGATGTAGATTATGAATGAAAAGAAGCAACAAAAACACCCTCAGGTTTTCCTGTGTGGGTGAATGGAGAATTAATAGGCACATTATCAACATTTTTACCTTTTTTTCCCAACAACCACTCCTTGCAAAAACATCCTAGAGAGTAAGAATTAGGTCATCTTTTTTGGGCTGTCCACAAAAGCTGGTTATGCTGACTACTTAGAATAGTCGTTCCATGCTTCTTAAATGAACTTTTGGTCTTACACTACTAGGTATTGATGTAGATGTTTAGTTCTGTGAGCTTGATATCTGTCTCTAGGACATATTAAAGAGCTCACCAGGATTTCCACCACCTGCCTGATCCTATCTGAAAGAGAATGTGTGCTCTTAGGGCTTTGCTCCTCTGTAGTCAAAGTCCAAAGTATGAAATTTGAAAACAATTTTACCATTAGTAAACATTTATGCTTTTGTATTCTCTCTTTATTGACATATTTTCTATATACTTATTTATATCTTAAGGTAGATATAATATTAGCTTCTTATTAAAAAACAAAATTCAAGTGGGTTAATTTTAAGGATCTTATTGGCTTTATTCAGTGACTCATGAATGAGGCAGCATCCAATCTAGCAGACAGAAAGGAGCTCTGAGGAGCTGTACACAATGGAAGACTTTTATAGGCAGAAGTGAGTGGGGACAAGGAAGGTATACAAGGCAAAAAAGCAACTGGTTACTAAAAGGTTACTTTCCTTTCTTATGGCAAGGGTCTGTCAGGCCGATTACCTAACTAGTGCTGATCAGATGATTCCTGATTGACTGGTTTAAGGTTCCATTTCTGGGGCAACTGGGTGGCTCAGTGGGTTGAGCGACTGACTTCAGCTCAGGTCATGATCTCACAGTTCCTGAGTTTGAGCCCCGTGTCTGGCTCTGTGTTGACAGCTCGGAGCCTGGAGCCTGCTTCAGACTCTGTGTCTCCCTCTCTCTCTGCCCTTAACCCACTTGGATTCTGTCTCTGTTTCTCTCAAAAATAAACATTAAAAAAAAATTTAAGATTCCATTTCTGAGAGAGCTGAAGCCATAATTAAGTTAGGTCTTGGGTTAATGACAAGGGGCTTAGTATAAGCAACTCTATTTGAGGTCTTTTTTTAAATATACCCTTTTAAAATAATTAATAGGATTTATTAAGATGTTTCCATGAACAATTTGTTTTTATTAACAAACAAACCAGAATAAAACAAGTATAGCATTATAAGAAAAAGTGTGATAGCAAACTGAAAGTGAACCAGCTGGTAAGAAACCAGGGTTTTTGCAGTTTGTACAAATATTAGGAAAATGGGTCACAGCCAATACTATCATATTTTAGGTTATGTGCCACAAGATAATTTCACTTGTTTTGCTCCTCCCGCAGGAAGAATTAAGAAGAACTCATCATGCCTTTTAATAAAGCAGGCTTCAATAAAAAGTCAATTGTCTTTTTTTGTTTGTTTGTTTGTTTTTTATAAGCATTTTGCTTTATCAACAAAAATGAAGCATCCTTTACTGAGGCTGCAAGTAAAGCCATGTTTGTAACTGCACAAGGCACTTGGAGACAAAGTGGGAAAAGGAGATGAGGGCCTAGAGATAGAGCAGTGGAACACAATACTGAGAAACTGTGGGTTAGGCTTGGAAGAGTTGAAACCACAGTAAACACCTTCATAGATGTCAGAGCTGTCTCAAAGATGGCTGCCATCATTCCTTCTGTCTGCATAAGCATATACTTCTTCTCCTCTATATTGCAGAGGGCTGCAATCTTACACACATTTCCAGTTCACCTGACCAGCTGGCCTAATCAGATTAGGCTCAGTCAATTGAAGACAGTAACAGTAGGAAGGAGCATATTCTTCTTCTTGTCTTTTTAAGTACAGTGATTGACTCTAGGCTCCAGTGTCTTTGGCATTTCTAACAGAGGTAACAGGAGCTGTCCATGAGCTTCAGTAGTTTGAGCAGCTGGGGCAGTGTGTTTAAATATGTGCCATTGGCCACTTATTCTGCAGTGGCCACCATAAATGACTGAGTGATTGCAGTCTGAATTAGCAGTCTGGGTGGTTCCAGCTATATTATCAGCAGGCTCCAACAATGTCAGAAGTGTGATGCTCCTGAGTTTTGCTAAAGCCACCTCCTTCCTCTTTGCTCATCTATCCCTACATCTATTAGAAATATCTGAAATGTTTTTTGATTGTCTAACTAGACAACCATTTACACAATTTTTGTAGCCAACAGTGCCTTCAGGAAATAAGCACTTAAAGAAGAAAATTTCAGACTTATCTTTCCCTAGACTTAAACGCGGCAATAACCTCATTATCAGTGGAAAAAAAGATACTGATAATTCACATATGCAGAGGCAAGATATTTATTTAAATCGCAACCTGGTATTAGCTGAAATAAAAAGTCTATTGAAGGTAAGATGTTGGGAGACCAAAAGACTGCTACAATCAACTACCGTGATGGTGGGCTGGCTATTTCTGACTGTACTGGAGAGTTACATAAAAGAAAATTAATCACTCAAGGCTTTAAATTCTCAACTCAATATATGGCCAGAGGACTAGAGATCATTTGTGATGGCCCTCAGACAATTCCTTATCCTTTATAGAAATAAGACATAAGAGATATTGCTGAAAATTAAGCCCACAATTTGATTCTGCCAATTGTGGAATTACAGTGTAAATCTGACTCATAGCTTTTCCATATTACTTAAGTGAAAGTCAGTGCATTGGTTAAGAAAGAATGGAACCCCAAAACAAGGAATGGGAAGATTTAAACCTGAGAATTATGAAGCCCCAAATTTCCTTGAGCTTTTTCTTGCTATAGAAGCAGCTTCCCTCCCTGGGTCTGAGAAAGCTAGTCTTCCTTTCTACAGGACTCAGTCCGTGCTTCTCAGATGTTAATGCACATAAGAATCACCTGAGTATCTTGTTAAAATGCATATTTTGACTCAGTAGGTCTAGGGTGTTGCTTGGCTTTCTGCATTTCCAGAAAGTGCTTAGAAGATGCTGATGCTGCTGGTTCGCAGATTACACTTTGCACACCAAGAGACTCAATATGAATTTTAACCATGGCAATTATATTGCAAGGGGATGCTCATTTTACACCTGGTCTATTCTCATCACCCTCCAAAGTTTCCAGACCCCAAACTGGAACTCAATCCTAGGCCTGCCGTGAGGTAGGGTATAAAGTCTGACCCAGCATGAGATAGTTTAGACTTTGAAATAATTATAAGATTATGCCAATTTATATTAGAAGAAAGGTGAGGAATAGGTGTGGAAATGGATCCTAAGATCGTTACACCAAGGAGGCAGGAGATAACATTAGATTGGGCCAAACTTGTGCATATGGATTCCATGGGTTAGCCCGAGTATCTGGGAGTGGCTATAAGTCCAAGTTTGCTTGGTTAATTAACTGAAACCTGGACCAACTATGGCCCACCTCCATTGGAATTATAAAGTCATACATGGGTGATATAGGATAGACAAATATTTTTAAAGGTTTAGACAAATTGTCATGTTGCAGTGGAATTTATAAAATGAGACACAAACACTTGTACATCTACTATACCCCCAAGAGAGGCCCAGAAAATAGTTCCTTCATTAAGGTATTGATAAATGCATTTGTAAGGGGAGCACCAGAAGCTTGAAAAACCCTTGGTGTCAGTCTTCCACATGCCAAGATCACTGGGAAAAACTACAAGGGCTCCTGATTCAATGGGAATCATGGACTCCCAGAGTAGCAAAGTCCAAGAAGCCAAGCTGCCAGGACAAAAGTGGGTTTGGTCACTGAAGCAGTGCTGGAACAACAGGGATCCTTGGCAGTGGTGTCCTAGTAATTAAGTACATGGGTGGTTTGATAAAGTATTATTTGATATATACAATTAAAAAACTGTAGATTTGGTGACCAGAATGTGGCTTGAGTCACGACAATGGAAATGTGTTGCATGTGGTTGGGTAACAAAAGCCAAATTAGTTCATAGTTTGGAGTCCTACTGAAGGAAGGGTAGACTGGTTCCACTTGAGAAAGAACCCCCCTCAACACTGCCACAAGAATAGGCTGTAAATATGTCCCCAACCCTTTCCCCAGAGGACCTATATATAGCCATTCATTCCGTTGACTTAACACTAGCTAATTTAACACAAATGTTTTCCTGTGGCTAGGCAGCTAGGAATTACTAGTATTAATGTTGCTGTTGTTATTTGTTCCTCCTGGCCTTTGAATACTTTTATGTGGTTCATTGGAGCTTAGGAGATAAAGGAAGTTTTGGCTTCTGTCTATCTCAAAGTTGTTCCAGTGGGTCTGTGGACACACCTGATTCTGTTATATTCAGTTCAAATGTATTACTTGGCAATCAGCATTATCACATTGCTCCCTGAATCTTGGAATGAGGACTACTATGGCCAGAAAAGACAAATGGTAGCCCCTGCAAGTTCCCTTTCTAACCAAAAGAGTAACCAAAATCAATTGTGCATCCTAGGGAGAATTAGAGAGGTTAGTACCACCAACAGAGACCTGAAAGATGCGGGAGTTTTCCCATGATGTATCTAGTTTTTGACTCATCTACTTGACCTGTGCAAAAGGCAGACTGATCTTGAGAATAACTTGAGTCATGTACATTTGCATATCCCCTCACCTTGCTAACTCATCCTCTAGGCCTTAGGTGAATATTATTTCTTCAAGAAATTTCCCTGACATACAGAATTAGTTTTTCACTCAACTCCCCTCAAAAAGTCAGTAAGGCTAAAAGAATAACAGTAGATGGCAATTACACAGTAACAACACTTGTGCCTCTTGGTCTGCAGTCAAGAAAACAAATATTTCGAACAGGAAATTTAGCAGAGGGAATTGGTTGCAGACTTTTTAGAAGTGCTGGAGGAGCTAAAGAGGATATAAAATTAGATTATTCAGAAACTAGTAACTGCAGATACCACAATTCACTTAGGGCTGAAAGAATAAAAAAGAAGAGGTGGTGAAGAGCTCCTGAAGGTAGGACACCACTCTGCATGTCACTGGTGGGCACTGCCATTGCCATTAGAGGCACATTGTGACTTTCAAACCCACTATGCTCTGTGGAAACTTTAAGGAGCAGTAGAGTCCATTGCCACCCATTGTGACACCACTGGTGGCTCACAGCTGACAGCAGCCCCTGTAGGAATCCCCAATGCCACCGGAGTCTACAGCTGCTAGTAGCCATCAGGGATGCCCACTGCTACCAAAGACATCAGAAGCATTAAAAAAATGGCTCTGCTTTCTTAACACATTTCAGTCTTTCAGCCAGTACTTCCCTTGGGTAAAAGCTAACCAGACATCTACTGGAAAGGGAGTCTGGGAAATGAATTTTGCAGAGATGCAGCCCTCTCAAAAAGGAGAAGAATATGAAAGATATGAAAGAAGGCAAGAGCAAACAAGAAAATAACCAGAACAGCCTACCCTTTTGGTTATTTGACATCCATTCTCCTCAGCTTTCCACCTGTATTTCACTTCTGTACAAGGGCATAATATTCAGGGTAGTATGATGGGATTATCTTAAATGAATGAAATATTTTCATCGGTTTTTCCAAAAGTGAGATGTAAAGTCTCCTCTATATCTACCACTGTAGCCAGCCCTGGGTGAGGCTGTTAAGATAGTTCTGGCCAAAGCCAGTGGTACCATGGAGATGTGCAATGGGAGTATGAATGGAGAGAAGGCAATCAGTCTGAGAGGTATTTGCAGATTTAATTTAACTTAATTTTCAGAATTAAATCTTAAAAGAATTTGTCATATATCACATAATGAACAATGTCTGAAACAATAATTTGCAGAACACTTAAATGTTCTTTATGGTCAAATCTATATTGTCTCCATCCAGACTAAGAAAATAAAATTCAAATTCAATCAAAGAATGGAAGTGACTGCCTATGCATGCACAATTTCCCCATATAAATTTTAACTCTGTGTGTAACTCATGTTGTTTGTTTATGGATGGTTCAGAGGCCTTGGATATTTTCTCAAATGGTTTTATTGTCCAAATCAAGCCCAAGACATCTGCAACCGGTATATCATGAGTCTGCTCACATGATATGATCAATCCCAGTGAATGGCACAGGATTCATTCAAACAATAGAATTTTCAAAGGAGATAGTGTTGTGTGCATTAACCACTACTCATCTAGACTTGTAATTAAAATTATGTAAGCCTATTCATAGAAAAATATTTTACTTCTATCCTGGAAATGGTTTAGAAGCTGAGAAAGTTTCAAGGCTCTTTCTGCTTCTGAAAGTTTGAATTTGCTGAGTGCTGGCTTCAACCTAAGCACATGTGTGATTCTATCCAGAAGCTGATTCCACGCTTCAGTTTCCCCACACGTTCTGTGAAAGTTCGCTAAGTGAGTGGATTTGGTTTTTTCCTTCACTCTCTACCTGTTAAACCTCTGTTAAAGCTGTACTTCTATTTGGAAACCTCTCATTTCTTATCTCAGCCATAGTGACTCTTCCTTCAGGACAGCAGCCTGCCATCCCGAGTTCTCAAATATCAGCTGCTCTTGAGTGCAGGTTTCTCATGCCCCTTCTCTCTTCCTATTGTTCACCGTCTCTTTAATTTTGGTCCAGAAACAGTGTTGGCATAGACAGCAGTGAATTGGCCAGGACATAAGAATTCTAAGAAGTCTAAAAGAACTGGTAATTATGTGAGGTGATGGAGGTATTTACTAACTCACGCTACTATGGTAAATATATAACGTAAAAACCATCATGCTGTACACCTTAAACGTACACAGTGTTATATGTAAATTATCTGAATAAAGTAGGAACAACAACAAAAAAATCCTTTACCAGTATAGTTTGACCACTAAATATTACGATCACTTGTAACATTTTAAATGATTTGTATGATGGGCAGAAGTTAATTAACCACACAAGCAAGCTTTTCTGGGTTGAGTATTACAAGCTAGGCGTTCCGATCTCCACGTTCCCCCTATGTAATTACAGCTTTATTTAAGTAATTACAGCTGTATTTAATACATTTTTGCTAGGAATGGTCTAAATTGACTGGGTGATAATTTTAAGAGAGTTAATTTAAAATGTAACCTTTTCCCACACCGGGAGTCGAACCCGGGCCGCCTGGGTGAAAACCAGGAATCCTAACCGCTAGACCATGTGGGAGAAGACAACTCCACATTGCCATGTGAGTAAATTGAAACATTCTCTCAGCTTCCGCCTTCTGTGTTCGACCCCGCCTCCTGCCGCACTAGCTTTCTGCGCATGCGTGGCTTTTCGGCTTTCCCCAGCTCCCGACGCTTTCTCCGCCCAAGGGTGGGAGCGGGTGCTTTGTCTAATAGACGCCGTAGCCTGCCTGTCTCCCCGCTTGGAGAGGCTGCAGCCAGGACTGAATCTCCAGAAATCTCTGTTAAAAAACTCCCGCGGTGAGATTTGGATAAGAATGGACTAAATGGCTCAAGGAACAAATTCTGAGATTGGCTCCCCAGGTCCCAGTTCTCAGGGTTTGACGCTGCGGATAACCTTTTATTAGACCAAATTTTTCCAATCATGAGAGTTTAGCCCTTAGGGCATTTTAACTGGAATTTCACAAATTAGATGCCTGCATGAATGAAACCTGGAATAACCTGTGGGGAACGTTTTGGGCGAATATGGCCTTCGGAGACTACTGTTTTCACGATCTTGTTTAGGATTGGCCTTACATTAATAAAACCAAAGCAAAACACCCAAAACAGTAAAGGAAAAATCCACACATTGCACTACAGTAAAGAACTCGTACCTGGGGGCGGGGGTGGGGGGAATAAAAACAACAACAACAACAACAACACAGATTGGGAATAAACATAAAAGATAAATATATAGATAAGAAACTACACACGATTTTTAGTAAGACAAACACTGCGATATGAAAGTGAGAACTTGCTGTGAATAGGCCATTAGTTGGAGAGGAACCCCATGGACAACACAATTTGAAAAAAGTCTCAACCTCTCTGGCTCCCAGCTAGCATTTGGACAAAAAGCAAAAGTGTGAAAATGTGAAGTGTTGGCAAGTATGTGGGAAAAAGGAAGTTCTTAGAAACTCCTAAAAATTGATCAGGGAGGCACAGTGTCAGGATTTTCTAAATGTGTTTATGACCAAGCAATTCTGTTTTTCAATTTTCGTAAACCGCGCATTGTTCTTGAACTGCTTCTCAGGCACTTAATAGCAAGACCCACTGCTGTGCAAGTAATACACACACCTTGGGGCATGATAACATTACCAGGGTGGAGAGCCAGGATCACCCTAAGGAAAAAGGGAAGAAGGGTGAAGGGATTAAAATATTCCTAATCTCTAAGAATTTCAAATGTCTGATGAAAAATCAAAATTCTTAAGAATTGAAAACATTTTTCGACATGAAAGGGACCATAAATAACATCAATATGTCAAAATTCTAGCTACAGATTGTAAGGAAATGTTTGAAATATGTTTGATAGAAAAAGGTGACTATGCATACCATACAACTGAAACTAAGCATCTGGGGAAACCCACAGGTATAGGGGGCAAGGAGTTCTGATTAGCCAGTAAATTCAGGGAAAAAGCTCAGCCTCATGTGTAACCATGGCAGCACAATGTAAAACAATGCTAAAATATCCAGTGTTAGGGAAGAAGTGAGGACACAAACCCAGACAATGGAAATGGGCACAGTCCATTTGTGGGGGGAAGGGAAGGAATGAGTAGGAACAACTTGGCAATTAGGTATTGAAGTGTGGAAGGTGTATATTTAATTTGGCATTTTCAATTCTGTGCTGCCCATAGCCAGGTACCCTATGATGGCAGCATATTAGGATTGTCTGGGAGGCAGTCCTCTCAGTAGAGAGTCTTGGGGCCTCTTCCTACTCTTAACACTCTCTGCATCTCCCACATGGGAGAACAAGGAGCACAGCACAGACTTCAAGGTTATTCATTAACATTCTGAAAAATCAATAGTTGACTGGCATCCCCCAGCCCCTCATCACCTGAATGCAGAGCCTTCTGAGGCAGGAGGGGCCAGAGGCACAAGATGGCTGTTAAGATGGGGTAGGATTCTGAACTATCTCTCTATCCTGTCCATACTAAACATGGGGCCTAGTATACGATAGATATGCAATAATTTTTGATTGGTTTATTTTCTTTTCAATGATAGTAAGATTATGAAAGTGATTTTTTGGCAAGTCCAAGTTCCTCAATTTGTGTTTCTAAAAATGTGTCCAGTTGGGAAGGAAGATGGTAACCACCCTTACTCTTGCTAACAAATATACTAAACAAAGCAAACAAAAAACTGGCATTGCTTCCATAGAGCATCTCTGATTACTCTCTAAGCCAAACCAAACATTTATTTAAAAAGTAACTGTTCATTATATTGGGCTAGCCACATAGAATTGCCAATCAGCCACTGGTTTTGATTTACTACAACGGAAATTTCATGTTTTAACACAATTCTTCCCCTAACTGTGATCATCCAGATTTACCTAATAATAGGAGAGACTTAAGGAAAACATACTATTTAATTGAAATCTGAGTTTTCCAACAGCAACATCAACAGCAACAACAACAATAAAAAACTACACTTGCTCCCAGGATATAGACACTTTGCTTTTTAAAGTCACCATGCAAAGATGAAAGCCTAGTGGGCTGCGGGGTGGGAAAAGAGCAGTCACAGAGTATTTACTTAACAAATTTATTCTGGTGTGTAAAAGCAGAGTTGAAATGTGATTCACAACTTCAACATTATTTAAAATTTTTAAATTAACGTTACTTACGTATTTTGAGAGAGAGTGAGAGATAGCATCACAATTGGGGAAGAGGCAGAGAAGAGAGGGAATCCCAAGCAGGCTCCACACCATCAGCAAAGAGCTGATTCAGGGCTCCAACTCACAAACCATGAGATCATGACCTGAGCTGAGATCAAGAGTTGGATGCTTAACCTGCTGTGCCACCCAGGTGCCCCAATTCAACATTATTTAAATCAATGAGAATTCCTGAATTATTAGAGGGAGAAGAAAATTCCCTTCAGTGAATAAAAAACATTTATGAATTCATCTCTAAAATGGGGACTCCTTTAAAATACGCTACATTTCCAAGTATGTTGAAAAAAATAGTCATTGCTTTAGAGAATTAGCATGTGATTGAAGAGACTGTAGCAACCATTAAAAAGATGATGTCATTCATCATGAAGCCATGCTTGCTTTTCAGTAGGAATGAAGTTGTCAGGGAGATAATTCTTGAGGGCACACAGGCTTAGATTTTTATTGGTTGAGTAGAAGCCCATTCAAGTTTTGGGGGCTTAGAGTTTACACAAATGTTAGGATCTATTTAAAAAAAAAAGAATGCAAAATCATGAATATAAAATTCTGTATGGAAGTGAATATTTAGAGTAAGAAGAAATCACAACGAATTACACATTTAAAAATGAAAAATATCACAAATATTTAAAAATCTAGAAAAGAATATTTTTATTTATTAACTTCTAATGCCCCCATGTTAATTTTTTTTCTACATTTCTTTTTGGCTGCATACTCTGATCTTTTCCTCATGTGACACAGAATGTAATATTTTCTGTGGAGAGAATCTAAAGATAATGCAGTCATTAGCATGATTTTTGAATTTAAAAAAATTCTTAATATTTATTTTTGAAAGAGAGACAGAGTGTGAGTGGGGAGGGTCAGGGAGGGAAGCACAGAATCTGAAGCAGGATCCAGGCTCTGAGCTGTCAGCACAAAGCCCAATGTGGGGCTTGAACCCACGAACTGCAGGATCATGACCTGAGCTGAAGTCAGATGCTTAAACGACTGAGCCACCTAGGTGCCCCCCCACCTTTTTAAAATTTTTTAAAAATTTAGCATGATTTTTGAAAATTGTTCTTTTGTTATTGATAGTTGAAAATTTTTATTTTAGTTTCTCAACTCATTATTAGTAATAACATACATTTTTAACATTGCTATTAAATTACAGCAACTTCTGTTAAAGTTTTTTCATACATGAATCATAACATTGCAGGATATTTCAAATATTCCCTCAATTATTGACACTTATTTACCAGTTTACTAGTTGTGTCTCATTGCACTGGCATCTTAGAAGATTTTGTGGTTGCTGCAGTCTTTGTTGAAATCAGTATTTTGTGTCAAATCAGCAGGAAATTTAAATATTTTCTCAATGAATTCATATGATTTGCTTCTTTTTTATTTTTTTAAAGTGAGAGAGAGAGAGAGATTGAGAATGAGTTGGGGAGGGACAGAGAGCGAGACAGGGAGAGAAAGAATCCCAAGCAGGCTCGACAGACACTCAGTGCGGAGACCAAGGCAGGCTTGATCTCATGACTGTAGATCACGACCTGAGACGAAATCAAGAGTGATGCTTAACCTATTGAGCCATCCAGGAGCCCCCATTTGCTCATTTTTATTAATTATATTATCAAAGAATTCAAGAGTTTATTTACCACTTCTTTTTGAAATTTATATCTTTTTCTTAATGAATTATTACTTTGGTATTATTTATGTGACTTTCACATAATGTGTCAAGATTTGTTAAAACCCCATTGTGTTGGAATGTGTAAAACATAATTTCACACACAGATGAACATTCACAGTTTGTAGGATAGCTGTGATTTTGTGCTTTGCAATCATAGGACTTGTTATAAATTATTTTCTATATGATTCCTATCCAGAAAAGTATCTAGGAGTTTTTGAATGGTATCAAGTATATTCCTAAGAGGAAACCAATGATAATGCCATCCTCTAGTTAAAATTTTGCATGTCTGGTAATTGGAAGAATTTTCCACAGGCTAGCTTCTGGCTCTGTAAGTAGCAAAGCTGCTTTTCTTCCATTGCAGACATCTTCCAGTGCCAGAGCCATAGGAAATGTTCTTATCAAGATAACACCTCTAGCTGTTTGTGTCATAATACTGAGTGATTAGCATGGTGAAGTTCAAGTCTGTGAGGCTCAGCACTCATACAAATGTTGGGATCCACTTAAAGAAAAAGAATACAAATTCATGAATGCAAAATTCTGTATGAAAGTGAATATTCATTGCGAACAAATGACAACTAATTACACATACACAAAATGAAAAATACCAAAAATATTTAAAAATCTGGAAAAGAGGGGCACCTAGGCAGCACAGTTGGTTAAGTGTCTGACTCTTGGTTTTGGCTCAGGTCACCATCTCACAGTTCTTGGGATTGAACCCCACATCGAGTTAAATGCTGAGTATGGGGCCTGCTTGGGATTCTCTTCTCTCTCTGCCCCTTCCCCACTTATTCTCTTTCTTTCAAAATAGATGAATAAACATTAAAAAAATCTAGAAAAGGGTATTTTTATTTATTAACTTCTAATGCCCCCATATTACTTTCTTCAGCCAGACCTTGAATTCTCATAGCCATCCAATTTCACCCAACCTGAGGGGAGTTGTGAAGGACCAGAATTCCAAGGAGAAGGAGACATTTACCTGATTGTAGTTAAAATAACTTACTTTGTAAACTTTACAAAACCTGTGACTACATAAGACAGTCTGTGAGCCATGCCCAGGGTCTTGAAAAGGGCCAGTGAAAAGTGAAGCTTCCTAAAGCTAAAGCCTCATTTACTTCATGAAAAATTCACCTCTGGCTTTAGGAAGTAGACCTAAAGTCTCTGTCACCTTCCTCCTTTCTATCCCATCAACAGGGCCCTAGTTTAGACCTCCCTTGGGTAACTCCTGAATGATTGAAAATGTTTCCTTGCTGGTCTGTCTATACCTTGGTTTTATCTTCTATCTAATATCTCATTAGTCCACTAATTAAAACCTTCCAATGGTTATTTATCATCTAAGGTCAAATTCCTTAGCAATTTAGAAAGGCCATTAATATCTGACTCATGCCTCTACATACAGCCTTATTTCTCTATGATTTGTATTCTTTGTTGTTTCTCCTACTGTGCAGTACTAAAAACTCTTTTCCTTTGTATGTGTCAATTTACCTCTGCTCTATTGCCTTCTTCCCCCAACTTTGTGCATATCCTTCATCTGCTTTACCTAAGGAATGCTTCCTTATTTGTCAAGACTTAGGTTAAATATCACCTCATTGTGGATATTTTTCTAGAACTAAGCTTTGCTCCATGGTGGCCCCCATCCATACCTTAGATGATTCCCTACATCATACCACTACTCCACCTTCTATACATCCTTATAACTCACTTCTCACCCTATATTATAATTAATTCTAATTGTATGTGTGTATTTCCCAAAACTTTAGTTTTGAGAAAGACAAAAAAAAAATATACAGCCCCAGATATCCAGGGAGTTGGTCTGGTATTCATATCTAGATCATGTTATTTTCCTATTGCACACAAGCAATCTTACAGAACACAAAACTCAGACAAAGTCCCTCTGAGGCCATTATGAAGTGAGACAAAGCAAGGCCATTTCAATGTTGTCTAAGTATAGATGAAAAACAAGGTCCCTATGCCACCCACAAAATGCCAAACACCTCTCTCTCAGCTATAATGAGTGACTGCAATTTCTTGATCAATTATAACTTTTTCCTTCTATAGTCTTGAGGGTCCTCCCCCTAGATATGATGAATTGGGATACCCAGTTATAGAATTGTCTACATTTTCTGAGAGCATCTCAATTCAGCCAACTAGAAACCAAATTATATGATAGATTCTTTGGAACAGCCTCTTGTGAAGATGCCATGGTTCCCTATGGTACATGTTCCTTCTCACTGAAAAGAGTAATAAAACCAATTTGTTTAGCTACAGGTATGCCCCTGGTGGTCTTTGGCTGAAGAGCATTATGGAAATAAAGCTCCACTTAGGTGCACTGAGAGCTTCCTGCCTTGGCCTGGTATGCTTGACTCAGTGATGGCACACACATCTTGGACTTTGTGCCTGTACCTGCACCAGATGCCATGTGCCCTGGCAGGGTGGTGAGTATATGCTGAATCGAACTCCCCTATTTTGCTAAAGCCTTTTCAGCATTGGGTTTATTTGTTTTTCTTAGGAATTAGGTCTTTTGGGATTTTTACTCATTAGAGTATATTCATATTGTTCTTTCATAAAATTGTTTATTAGTATTTACTACCTGTTTGTTTAATCCCCTGTTGTCTGCTTGCCTTGTATCTTAGAAGTTGTTTGTCTTTGAAGGGAAAGTCTATAGATCCAGATCTGAGAAATCCATCATCAAGCCATCTCAGGGGCTGAGAAATTGAGGTTTCTTCTCAGTGTTCTTTGAGCAACCTTTGCCCCGGTCACCATCTAAAAACCTGGTAAGAACTTCTTCCTCGGTCTTATTTTTGTATTCTCTCAAAAACTGCACTTATTTAATTTTATCTGCTTGAAACTAGATATTTTCTGGCCCCAATAGATGATGATCAGTCTTTACCAAGCTCCAGACACACGCAATCATACGAGAGCCATCCTTATTATTTATTTATTTATTTATTTATTTATTTATTATGTGAAATTTATTGTCAAATTAGTTTCCATACAACACCCAGTGCTCATCCCAAAAGATGCCCTCTTCGATGCCCATCACCTACCCTCCCCTCCCTCCCACCCCCCATCAACCCTCAGTTTGTTCTCAGTTTTTAAGAGTCTCTTATGCTTTGGCTCTCTCTCCCACTCTAACCTCTTTTTTTTCTTTCTTTTCCTTCCCCTCCCCCATGGGTTTTGTTAAGTTTCTCAGGATCCACATAAGAGTGAAAACATATGGTATCTGTCTTTCTCTGTATGGCTTATTTCACTTAGCATCACACTCTCCAGTTCCATCCACGTTGCTACAAAGGGCCATATTTCATTCTTTCTCATTGTCACGTAGTACTCCATTGTGTATATAAAGCACAATTTCTTTATCCATTCATCAGTTGATGGACATTTAGGCTCTTTCCATAATTTGGCTATTGTTGAGAGTGCTGGTTATAGATATTTTGTAATTTTCATTGGTTTCTTCAATATAAACTACACTTCCTCCAGGCTGACCCCTTGCTTTCCTTATATTTTATCACTATTAACTCAAATTATTGTGCATATCTTTCTAACTGGCACAATTTTACCAAGATATTTGAAACCAAAGAGAACACTTTAGAGAAGTTTTAATATAGGCAGGATAGTTCACTTGAGCAGCACTTTAGAACAGAAAGGAAACAAAATCCCTACTGTTTCATGATCTACTTTCTTTAAATGGTATAAGGCTTCCGAATGCATTTAGGTCCAAAATTTGCCTGCCTAAAATATTCTTTAGCTAAAGCTAATGAAAAATATGAGACACTGTCTCTCTTAATGGTATTTTTAAACAATATTTAGGATTGGCTACTATTGACATTTCCAAAGACCTTCATAATTTTTTCTTGATGGTTTGAAGTCAGAAATTAAAGAATATGGTTGTAAATAAAAAAAAAATTGCCTGGCAAATCACCTGTTGCATGATCTTCAATATTTGAGGATTTTTCACAGACTTTAGCAACAAAAAAATTTTTCAAAGCCCTCACAAGGGAATTGCCTTATTTGTCTAGAAGAGACATCATTTTGTTTAAGTGAGTGTGGGCTTTTTGATCAGATGACTTGATAAAATTCTCAAGGACTCACATTATGTCAAAACCAGCTGCATGACACTCTCTTTTGTATGTGTATATGTCAAACTATTTTTGTTGTTGTTGTTTGTTTTTTTAATTTTATTTATTTATTTATTTATTTATTTTTAATTTACATCCAAATTAGTTAGCTTATAGTGCAACAATGATTTCAGGAGTAGATTCCTTAGTGCCCCTTACCCATTTAGCCCATCCCCCCTCCCACAACCCCTCCAGTAACCCTGTTTGTTTTCCATATTTATGACTATCTTCTGTTTTGTCCCCCTCCCTGTTTTTATATTACTTTTGTTTACCTTCCCTTATGTTCATCTGTTTTGTCTCTTAAAGTCCTCATATGAGTGAAGTCATATGATTTTTCTCTTTCTCTGACTGACTAATTTCACTTAGCATAATACCCTCCAGTTCCATCCACATAGTTGCAAATGGCAAGATTTCATTCTTTTTGATTGCCGAGTAATACTCCATTATATATATATATATATATATATATATATATATATATATATACCACATCATCTTTATCCATTCATCCATCAATGGACATTTGGGCACTTTCCATACTTTGGCTATTGTTGATAGTGCTGCTATAAACATTGGGGTGCCTGTGTCCCTTTGAAACAGCACACCTGTATCCCTTGGATAAATGCCTAGTAGTGCAATTGCTGGGTCGTAGGGTAGTTCTATTTTTAATTTTTTGAGGAACCTCCATACTGTTTTCCAGAGTGGCTGCACCAGCTTGCATTCCCATATGTCAAACTCTTTTTAAAAATGCATCCCAACTTGCTTCCCATTCCTTATAGAAGAAGATAATTAGCTATTTGTCTGAAGAGTGTTTCCTCACATCTTTTTGTCCTACTCTTTTCCCCTTTCTTGAGAAACTTTACAGATCAACTGAAAAAAAAAAAAAGGTCATTCAATTGTTATGTATATACTCCAGGAATATTTAGTTCAGATCAACAGTCAAAATTGTCTAAAAAAGAAAGAAAAAAGTTATCAAAATATGTTCTCTTTGTGGACACTGAAAACTATACATAATAGCCTTTGTGACTCTAGATAGGAGATAAGAAGAAAAGGCTTCAGTTTCAAAATAGAAGAAAACCTTGGCATGACTCAGCATCCTTAACAATTAGTTCACCATGAACAACATCACAACAATATTTTGGATTGTTCAAAATCAAGGTTAAATTTCTTGTGATTCAAACTTTCTACATTGATTTTGTAAGTTAAGTTTCCAGTATTTCAATAATTTTTAATTAAAAATTTTATGTATAAACTTGAACTTAATTAAATATAGTGATAATGTTTATGTATTTTATATGGATACATTTTAATTTTAGAATAGTATTAGATGTACATAAAGGTTGTGAAGATAGCACATAATATGCCATATATCCTGTAGCCAGTTTCCCTGATTTATTAGCCTCTTATATTAATCTGGTATGCTTGTCACAATTAATGGACCAGTTTTGGTATATTATTATCAACTAATGTCCATATTTTATTCATATTGCCTTGGTTTTTGCCTGATGTCCTTTATCTGTTCCAGGATCTCATCTGGGACACCACCTTACACTGAGTCATTGCATCTCCTTAGGTTCTTTGGGTTTTGACAAATTCCCAGACTTTCTTGTTTTTGATGACCTTGACAGTTTTGCGGAGTACTCATCAGATGTTTTGCAGAATGCCCTTCAGTTGAGATTCGACTGATATTTTTCTCATGATTAGATTTGACATATGGGTTTTTAAATGGAAGAGGTAAAATGCCTCCATTCTCATTACGTCATATCAAGGGTACATATTATCAGCTGTTGATCTTAACCTTGATCAGCTGGCTGAGGGAGATTTGCCAGGTTTCTTTACTATAAAGTTATTATTCCTGCCCCCCCACCTTGGCATATTGTACTGAAGGGATTCAGAACAAGTCTTTCCAAACCGTGCCACTTTGACATGTGGACAATTTTGAGATGATGGCAATCAAGGCCCAGCAGACTCAATAAAAGCTATTAGCTCTCCCTTAAACTACCTGAAAGAATTTAGATAGGGAACCTGGCTGGGAAAGAGAGCTATTACCAAGAGATATGTTTTTTATATAAATGACCTATTTGTATAGCAGGATTAATGTCTAATTACCAAACATCTGCTCTTCTTATTGTCCTGTGAATCACCCTTCTCCCTTTGAAACCTAAGGTCTCTATCTCATTTCTTAGCACAACATGACATACAAGCCTCAATTACCTGGCTTGTCCTTGGGTCTCATATTCTTAAGGGACCCCTATATGTATGTAATTAAACTTGTTTTTCTCCTGTTAATCTGTCTTATTTTAATTTGATTATTAGACCTACCAAAGAATGGACAGCACTCTTTGGAAGGAAGTCATAATGCCCAGACTTCACTTAATGAAAGGACAGTTATGTTCTACCTTCCTTAATGGGGAGTATCTGCATAAATTCTTTGAAATTCTTCTTCAAAGGAAATTAGCTTATTATTCCATATTAATTAATTAATTAATTAGTTAGTTAATGTGTGTGTGTATCTGTATCTTAACACTTTCTTGTTTTTTGGGCACAGTAAGATGCTCCAGACTCATCTTGTATATTCCCTGTCTCAAGAATAAGCCATTTCTCGAAGGAGTCCTTGGAGAATGGTATTAGAAATCAAGATCTGGGTGCTGGGTGTGTTCATTGCTACTGGGATGTCATTTCTTCTAGGTCATCCTGGCTGAAAAAGCAAGGAAATTTATGTGTGTACATATACTATATGTCTATATTTGTAGATACTAACAGATCTATAAATATTTCTATATGTGCCTATCTATGTGAAGCTCAACACGAGTTCATACTGATGTCTCTAGCTCTAATCTGTTACCTACAGATTATTCTAGCCTTCTACCCATGCTTATATGTAACATTCTGCTTCAACAGTGAGAAACCTGACACTTAGCATTCACCATCTACTTTCTTTTCAATTCCATATATGTGTATAGTAGTTTCAGATGTGTTTAACCCATATCCTGAAATAAAATTTCCATCTACAGTGCAATGCTTATGCACAGATCCTTTGCCTTTAGTCTTATATACTCATTTCTAAAACTACTTAGGTCTACACTTTTTGTCCCTGCTCTCTTCTGTGAGGTTGTGTCATGCATTTGTAATACAGTTAGATCCTTTTGTTACAGCCTGCATTCCATTTTAAGGGGCCTTGACTTCCCAATTGATTTTTAAACATTTCCACATATACGATTCCTCTTTGTGTTGTAAAGTTCTATGCTTTTTGACAAGTGCATAGCTTTATGTACTTACCATTATGGTATCATACAGAATAGTTTCACTACCCTAGAAGAGCCTTGGTAATTCAACTATCTTCCCTCTCCAATTTCTTGGCAACTACTGTTTGTTGTCTCTAAAGTTTTGCCTTTTGCAGAATGTTATATGAATGGAATCACATAATATATGGTCTTTTCAGACTGACTTCTTTTATTTAGCAATGTACATTGAAGATTTACATGTTTTTGTGTAGCTTGATAGCTTATTTCTATTTATCACTGAATAATATTTCATTGTACTCCATCCAAAGTTTGTTTATCCATTCACCTAGGACATCTTGGTTGCTTCCACTTTTGGCCATTATAAATAGCTATACACATTTATAGGTAGGTTTTTGTGTGGGTATAAGTTTTCAGCTCAGTTGGGTAAATAATGAGGAGTACAATTGTTAGATCACATGGTAAAAGTATGTTTGGCTTTGTAGGAAACTGATAGATGATCTTCCAAAAGGACTGTACCGTTTTGCATTTCCACCGAGCAATGAATGAGAGTTCCTTTTGCTCCATATCTGTGCCAGCAACTGATTTTATTACCTTTTTGGATTTAATTCATTCTAATAGGTGTGTTGTGGTATCTCGTTGCTGTTTTAGTTGACATTTCCCTAATGACAAATGATGATGAATACCTTTTTGCATGCTTATTTATAATTTGTGTAGATTCTTTGGTTATATTCTGATCTTTTGCCCCATCAACATTCAATGATCTCATTACTATGGCAGAAGGATGTTCTTGCCTTATTGCACATATGTGATTTTATGTGTCATTTCTTACTCTGTTAATAGCCTCCAGCGGGCCAAGCCAGGGCCTGCCACATTTGATCTGACAATCAAATGACGCGGGCAGAAAATTTTGAAACCATGTGTAGTTATAAAAATAAAAACTTACCCACACCTCCATCCAGGAATAGCCACCTTAACCAATTAGTCACAACTCCTTCTGGCCTGTTTTCTCCTGTGGGATTATTCTTTTTTACAATTTTTTTTATGTTGGACATTTAACTTATTTTCAACTTTTTCTAATCTTAAATCATGCTGAAACAAACCACATGATTTATAAATCTTTCACCTCATTTCAGATGAAACCCCAGAATTAGGATTATTATATAAAATTTTAACAGCCCCTTAAAGTTCTTTGATACACACATTTTTTCCCCCATGAAATTGCTAACATTTTATTTCCACTGGAAGGGACTGAGAATGCTCATCCATTATACTCCTACCAGCACTAAGGTCAATGTTTTTCATCTTTGTCAGGCTGTCAGCCTAACCATGGTATTTTATGTTAATTTAAATGAATTTAATTTAATAGGAAGTTTGAAAAATTTTTTTCTTATAGTTGAAATTAGTTTCCTATGAGTTTTTGTACAGTACTCATTTGTGGTCTCAGTGATGATTTACTTCAGTCTGAGTCATAGCCACGAACTGCTTCTATAGCTATCTTGGATGTGTTTTCTTCATTAGGAATCAAAACCAAGGGAGGGTGTGGAAAACAGAGCCCAGTTTTAAGCTCAGACAAAGCTCAACACCACAGCCTCTCCATGTACTATGGTTTTGAAATGAGGTAATGGCTAACTCTTTGACCCCTCTGTTTCTTCATTTGTCGACTGGAGGCATCACCTGTGCTTCACAGGGCTTTCGTAAGGATGACATGAAATAATGTGACAGGCTTTCTTCTTTACAGCTCTTTGCCCAGAATTTCCTGGGGATTTAGTTGTTGTGTAAATCTACTCATTGCTGTAAACAGGAAATTTTTATTTATTTTTTTATTATTATTTTTTTTCCAATATATGAAATTTATTGTCAAATTGGTTTCCATACAACACCCAGTGCTCATCCCAAAAGGTGCCCTCCTCAATACCCATCACCCACCCTCGCATCCCTCCCACCCTCCATCAACCCTCAGTTTGTTCTCAGTTTTTAAGAGTCTCTTATGCTTTGGCTCTCTCCCACTCTAACCTCTTCTTTTTTTTTTTTTCCTTCCCCTCCCCCATGGGTTTCTGTTAAGTTTTTCAGGATCCACATAAGAGTGAAAACATATGGTATCTGTCTTTCTCTGTATGGCTTATTTCACTTAGCATCACAGTCTCCAGTTCTATCCACGTTGCTACAAAAGGCCATATTTCATTCTTTCTCATTGCCACGTAGTACTCCATTGTATATATAAACCACAATTTCTTTATCCATTCATCAGTTGATGGACATTTAGGCTCTTTCCATAATTTGGCTATTGTTGAGAGTGCTGCTGTAAACATTGGGGTACAAGTGCCCCTAGCCATCAGCCCTCCTGGATCCCTTGGGTCAATTCCTAGCAGTGCTATTGCTGGGTCATAGGGTAGATCTATTTTTAATTGTTTGAGGAACCTCCACACTGTTTTCCAGAGCGGCTGCACCAGTTTGCATTCCCACCAACAGTGCAAGAGGGTTCCTGTGTAAACAGGAAATTTAATATTTATAAAATGCATGTTAAATGCAAGAGATGAGGTTGGCATAAAGAGTGCATATAGGAAATTGGTATAGGGTTTAGGCAGTGGAATATATCTGGGTATATACTTTTTGTTTCTTTGTTGAAGGATCAACTTTGAGGAACTGCAGTTTACAGATTATATATATAAATATATAAAACACTTCATCCTTCTGTCTCAAGAAAGGCTTAATAGTTTGTAAGCTTGTTTCCTGCATGAAAAAAAGTAGATTTACCTACATGGGTTTACCACTTCTTGACAGACTCTAAGTGATCTGGCAGCTGAGAGCATGTACAGAATCATAAACAGACAGAAAAAAAATATGCTTAAGGGGAATTATGCTACAAGTAAACATGAATGAAACAGAACTGGCAGATAAACCATTTGACAGTTTTAACAAAAAAATTATCCTTTAGAAGAGATTCAATTAGAGCACAAAAATGACTTTATCAAATTTAACTTTTATAGAAAAATTGGAAAAAAATTTCACAATTAAAACAAATGTACCAAAAGAATAGAAATAGTGAAAGTATTTCAGTAGTTTCAGAAAATATAACAAGCAAATAATTCTGCAGTCCAAAGACATGAAAATAGTCAAAAGAGAGATGATAATTAAATTATAAAGAAAATTTTCTGTAATAATAAAGTCTTATCACCAAAAACTGAATATCTACATGGAAAAGAATGGAATTGGACCTCTTATCTTATACCATACACAAAAATCAACTCAAAATGGATTAAGCACTTAAACATAAGACCTGAAAATATAAAACTCCTAGAAGAAACAAAGGAGAAAATCTTCATGACATTGTTTTTTGGCAATGATATCATGGATATGTCACAAAAAAGCACAGGTACCAAAAACAAACATAAACAAGTGGGACTACATCCAACTAAAAAGCTTCTGCATAGCAAAGGAAACAATCAATGGAGTGAAAAGGCAATTTATAGAATGAAAAAAAATATTTGCAATCCATATACTTGATAAGGAATTAATATCCAAAATATATAAGAAGTTCCTATAACTCATCAGTAAAAACAATAAAAACCCAATTTAAAAATGGACAAAGGACCTGAATAGACATTTCTCCAAAGAAGATATACAAATGGCTAACTGGTACATGAAAAACATCACTAACTTTGAGGAAATGCAAATCAAAACCACAATGAGATATTATTTCACATCTATCAGGATGGCTATTATCAAAAATACAAAAGACAATATTGGTGAAGATGCAGAAACCTTGCATACTGTTGGTGGGAATGCAAAATGGTGCAACCATTATGGAAAATAGTATTAAAGTTCCTCAAAAACTTAAAAGTAGAACTACCACATGACCCCACCATCCCTCTACTAGGTATTTATCCAAAATAATTGAAATAAGAATCTCAGAGATATTTGTACTCCTATGTTCATTGAAGCATTACTCACAATAGCTAAAACATGGAAAGAACTTAAGTCACCATGAGCAGATGAACAGATAAAGAAAATGTGGTAATAAAAAATAATGGAATATTATTCAACCTTAAAAAAGAAGAAAATTCTGCAATATGTGAATGGAAAAACTGAGGATATTATGCTAAATGAAAGAAACCAATCATAAAAAGATAAATACTACATTCCACTTATATGAAATATCTAAAGTAGTATATTTATGGAATCAAGAATGAAAGGGTGGTTGCCAAGGGCTGGGGAGGGGGAGATGGGGAGTTACTAGTCAACAGGCACAAAGTTTCAGTCAAGCAACATAAGTTCTAGAGATGTTCTGTACAAAATTGAGACTGGATTCAACAATAATGAATAATGAATTTCATGTTAAATATTATTTTAACAATAAATTAAATAAATAAATAAATAAAGACTTGAGTCTGCAGATTAAAAAAAAAAACTCACTGGGTAGAGAAAAGATTAATTAAAAAAATAAAGAGATGCTTTAGACACATCTTTTTTGAAATTCTGACACTTGAGTATAAAGAAAAAATTGTTTCAATTTCCAAAATGTAAAAAACAAACACAACTGAAATTAAAATAGCATCAGACCTGTCTTCTTTGGCACTGGACCTCAGAGATAGTGGAATAATACCTAGAGAATACTAAAATAATAGTGTTTAGGCCCAAAAATGTATTCCCAATTAAAATACCATTCACTTGTCAGAGTTAAATATGACATTTTTGTATGTACATTGAATTAGAATATATCACCTGCCAATTTATAAGTGAATGAAATACTTGTGAAAATTTCTGAAACCTGTAGTATTTCAATCATAAGAGAAATCTCAAGATATATAGGAAGATTGCTGACCCTTGAATCTTGCAATATCTAAAATATAAAAAAAATAATTATGGTTTGATGGAGAACTAGTACCATCTGTTAATTAATGATCGCTAAAATATATATATATATATATATATATATATATATATACATATATAACTTAAGGACAAACTTATGGAAATATTTAAAGATGTACTTAAAGAGAACATGCTATAAAGAAATACAAATTTCAATCTACAAACTGTCCAGAAAACACTGACACAGATTATTACATATTACATGTATTTCAACAAAATTACTGAACTTCAAGAATACAGGGTCTCTTTGCATCCATGTAAATGATTAAGTCAAATTTAATGAGAAAGGAAAACACACACACACACACACACACAACTTCACTCAAACCTTAGACCTTTCCATATAAACATTCAATAATAAAAGACAGTAGAAGAGTGTTTTCTAAAACCTCATGAAATGGAAGTATGGTCGAAATTCTATTCTAAGGCAAAGAGCTTTTTAAGTATAAAAGCTGCAGAACAAACATTTTAAAAGATTGCATAGATCCTTTTGGTTGGTCCTGAAGAAAGTGCTAAAGACAAATTTCAGATAATCAACAGATTAATGAATATACTAGGAGGAAAAAGGCAGTTGGGAATAAATGTATTGAATGAACTAAGATTAAAGCCAATATGGGAATTATGATTAGAGAATGTGTTGTGAGTGTTTCAGACCCTAATGCTGTAGAGAAATACTCAATTAGCTACAACTCCAAAGAAGAAAGGATAAAGGATGTTTTGAATATCCTGGTCCCCTGTCTTTTATAGCTGGTGATAAGATAACAATTACAAATTGGGCAAATAAAACAATGGATAAGCACTTTTATTTTATTTTAAGTTTTTTTTTTAATGTTTATTTATTTTTGAGAGAGAGATAGAGTGCAAACAGGGGAGGGGCAGAAAGAGAAGGGAGCACAAAATCTGAAGCTGGTTCTAGGCTCTGAGCTCTCAGCACAGAGCCCCATGTGGGGTTTGAAATCACAAACTGTTGAGATCATGACCTGAGCCACGACCTGAGCCAAAGTCGGATGCTTAACCCACTGAACCACCCAGGTGCCCTTGGATAAGCAATTTTAAATTTCAAAGGTAAACATTAAATAATAATCAATTAAAATACAGTGGTGGGAGAGAGACAGGGAGGTGCTTATCACTGCAAAGACACAAGAGTCATTATTACAGCAGACCAGTAATCAACACTTAAAAAGACAGAAGAATGAGTTTTCAGCGGTATTAAAACCCTAAAGTTCATTGCTGGAACAAACTTAAATAAAATCCTCCAGGTTGGCTAAAGATACACAAACATAAAACCAAACAAAGCAAACACTGTAAATGAAAGTTATAAGCACAAAAGAAATTACAATAACAAAATTCACTGACAGAAATTTTACCAAACTTTAAAGGATAGGTAACTCCTAGTCTATGTAAACTGCTGAAGAACAGAGAAAAAGGAAAAATCTCTTCAAATTACTTAAATAGAATTTATAAAATCTAGAACAACAATAAAAAGAACAAAGAAAACTACTGACTGATCATACATACAATTATTAATTATTAAAATTAATAAAATATTCCATCAGACAATATTACAATAACTGATTAATTTCCAGTTTATTTTTTAAAATGCAACTATAATTAAATACTGGGAAATCTTTTAATACAGTTTTCTGAATAGAATGCAATTTTATTGATATAATTGATACATTTATATATAAAAAGTGATTATTTCTGTAGATGCTGAAAAGATATTTTTAAAAATGTGACATTTATTTTTGATAGAATGCCTTTAAAAAGTCAGAGTAGATAGTCCTTTGGCATAATTAAATCTCATGTGTTTCTGTGTGTGTGTGTGTGTGTGTGAGTGTGTAATCATAAACAGAAGCCAATGGTATGTTTGATGAAAAAACACAAGAATCTCTTCCATTAAAAGTAAGTAAAAGGCAAGGATGTGAAACATTACCACTAGTATTTAATATTGTTCCAGAATTACTAGCTAAAGCCAAAAGCCAAAAACACAGGAGATGAGATAAAATTGTCATTATTTGTAGGTCATATATTTATATATTTGAAATACGTAAGAAAATCGGAGGAAGAAAATATTACAAGCAAATGGAGCATGCAATCAGCTGATTAAGTACAAAACTAACACACAGAAATTAATTGACTTCATATATACAAGCTACAACTGGTTAAACAATTTAATGGCAGAACAATTTTTTTTTATCAATAACAATAAATAAACATTTAGGAATAAACTTAAGAAAAAAACATGCGCTATTGATATGAAGAAACATTTAAAATGTATTATTTATTTATTTTTTAATGTTTATTTTTGAGAGAGAAAGAGACAGCGTGTGAGCAGAGAGAGGGAGTCACAGAATCTGAAGCAGGATCCAGGATCTGAGCTGTCAGCACAGAGCCCAACATGGGACTCAAACTCAACCATGAGATCATGATCTGCGCCAAGGTCAGATGCTTAACCAACTGAGCCACTCAGGTGCCCCCATATGAAGAAACATTTAAAGTGTTTGTGAGTGATACAAAAGGAAGCATGAACATATGGAAATGTTACCAAGTTGGGACCTTGGGCACTCAGAACAATAAAAGTTGACTGGGGCCAAATGGATGTTCCAGACAAGGCTTTTTATTGGGGCTTATGTTTGAGCACAAGAAAGAAAAGCACAAAGGAAAGGATCATTCAAGCTGGCTCCCCAAAGTTTTTAAAGGACTAAGGAGGGAAAGGACTGACTTTTAAGCATGTAGAGGTGGGGATTTCTTGGAGCTTGAGCACCTAACAGTCATGCTTTTTACGGTTGCACGTCTAATTAGTGTGTTGAAACTCTACCCCTGGGCTTGAATTTTAGTATTACAATGAGGGAGAAAGTTCTGAAAGGTGAGCGCTGGAGTCCACCTTGGCACAGATGGATTTGGTTCTGTCTTTGCTAGTCTTGGCTAGTCATAGTCCAGTCCTTCCTTTAGGTAAGCATCCTGCTTCCACATTCCTGAAAAATATATTACTTGAAGGGCATAGGGTTTCAGCTATCAAGAATGCTGGATTTTATACTTAGGTTTGTGGGACCCAGGTCCAGTCCCTGCTCTGCCTCAGAAAGATAGACTCTCTTCTTGGATAAGAAGAATTACTATCGTGATGATATTGATTATCACAATAATTTATACATTTACCATAATTGCAATAAAATACCAACAGAATATGTTTGTGGGAACCAGACAAGCCAATTAAAAAGTTTGTATTAAGAAATAAACAAATAATTGCCAAGAAAATTTAAGCAAGCTGTACCAGAATTTAAAACATATTTTATGATTTCATAATTAAAAGAGTGTAATGCATGCCTTGAACAGAACAATAAATGGAAAGAATAGAAAGTACCTAAATAGACTAAATTCATATGGCCAAGTTAGAATAAAAATTGGTAGGGAATATATTTATAAATGGATTGGGAAAAACTGCACATCCAAGTAGATTTATATGCCTCCTTTACATCTTTACCAAGATAAGTTAAAAATATATTAAATATTTAAATCTAAAAACCCAAGCAAGAATATACCTCAATAAAATATGAGAGAACATTGATAGGGAGTAGGGAATATCTTTTTAAGTATGATACAAAATTACAGCAGCATAAGAATAGAGATTGCTGGGGGAGGAGGGAATGGAGGGAGAGTATTCATTCAATGGATACAGAGTTTCTGCTTGGGAATGAGACAGGGAAACTGATGGAACCCCATGAAAGAAATAGCTGTTTTCTTTCTCTTTTTTTTCTTTTGCTTCTTTCTGGCTGTTCTTGCTAGGACCTGCACCCCCACCCCACTCTACATGTGCCTTGCAATGCAAATAGCGTATGTCTTCCTTGTAAGGGACAAAGAAATAATGCTATCTTTTGAGTCTTCCAGCACAATAGGTGATATCTAAGGAATGATGGGGCAAGGCCAGCATGTGCTTACTCCAGACCACTGGTGCTAGATATCTCAAGGACAAGACCCCTGACTTCAGGGGATGAATGGCTTATGAAGGACACCTGGACTCTGTCCTTGTTCTGACCAGTTCCTGGATACCTGAGAGGACATATAAACCAGACCACAATCACCAATAAAAACCCTAGACTCCAGGCAAAGGGGGAGATTCCCTCCTTTCCTTTCTGAGTCTCCCAGACACTCAATTCATATGTATCTACTCTCGCTAAATTTTCAGTAAACTCTGCTTTCACCTCCTACTGGCTCATGTTTGATTTCCACCCTGTGTGAAGCCAAGAACCCTCTTGGCTGGTCCTACGGGACCCCCTCCCCTCTACCTTGGTCCTTGGACCTGGCCTCCTAGCATCAGGAAGTTGAAAAAGTTTTGGAGATGGCTATTGGTAATGGTTGCACAACAAAGTAAATGTACTTAATGCTATAGAAACTATAATTAAAGATGGTTAAGATGGTTTTAAGTTGTGTGTATTTACACAATAAAAATTATAGCAACATAGAATAAAAGTAACTTAAAGAAATCAATAAACCACTCATCATCATAAACAAAGTCAGAAAGCAAATAATCTGGGAAGGTTTTATTCAGTTTATATCACAGGAGAATACAAATTTTCTTAACATATAATGAGCAGCTTCAATCACCAAATCCTCAACAGAGCAACAGAAAAATAGAAAAAAAAATAAGTTTTTCAGGAAAGGAAATACAAATGACTCCTATATATGTGAATAGATAGTGAATTGAAATCATAATGTCACCTTCCTTTAAATTGCCAAAGATTAAGATGGCTGATACCATGCTTTGTCCTCAAGAGTACAGAGACATAGCACTTGCATATGATGATGCTGGGGATAACACAATTTGGCCATAACTACTGTTAAAAAGAAAACCATAGACCCAAAATAGGGTGTCACTTGTGTTAAGGCCCCAAGTCAGTAAACTAAAACATAATACCTAACCTAATTTCAGTTTCAACCCACCCCTTGTCATGAAGTGTAGTCTTAACCTGTCAGTTGGGAATTTTCTGGTCAATCTGTCACATGGGCTCTCTCTATCCCCTACAAGAAGATGCAAAAAAGTAATCTGCAAAAAACAAAACAAAACAAAAACCAAAAATACCCAAACCAAAACAAAACAAAACAAAAAACAAAAACAAAAACAAAAAAAAAACCACCCTGTCCTTCCCCCTAAGGGAAGGTGATCTTGCGTGGAACAATCCTTTCTTTTCTTTTGCTTATATCTTTCTTGCCCCACCCTCCTTCCTATAAAAACCTTACAGTTGGTACAACCCCTCAGAGCTCCCTTCTACTTCTAGATGAGATGTTGCCTGAGTCGTGAATTGTTTAATAAAGTCAATTAAATCTTCAGATTTGCTCAGTTGGATTTTGTTTTCTAACATGCTAAAATTTAAGAAGCATAATCCTTGTCCAACAATTGCACTGCTAGAAATATAGCCTGTAGGTTTACTCACACATGCGCAAGTTGAAAATATATGGGGGGCATTCATTTTGGCATTGTTTGCTGTAAAAACATTGGGGAAAATAATTAAATCAAAAAAGATACAGCTGCTAAAAAGAATGAGACAGTGATATATGAGCCACTATAAACTGAACTTCAGAATTTATCATTAAGAGAACAAAGTGAGGTGCAGAACAGTGCAACCTGCTATTCACTGAAAGAGCACATAAAGATGAATGTGCTTGTTAAGCATCAACTCTTTCCGGAAATAAATATAAGGAACTAGTGGCAGTAAGTATATAGAAAAGGAAACTGGGAATATGGGGAAAGGATGGGTGGGTTATATATTTTCCTTTTGTATCAGTTTCCCATGGCACCATAATAAGTTATCACAGACTGTTTGGCTTAAAACAACAGAAATTTATTCTTCCATAGTTCTGGAGGCTAGAACCTGAAATCAGCAAGCTTGATACCAAAGTGTTGGCGGGGCTAGTGTTCTCTGAAGGCTCTAGGGGATGATCTCCTTGCCTCTTTGAGCTTCTTGTGGCCCCAGGTTCCTTGGGGGCCACATAATCAGGTCTTTACCTCTGTCTTAACCTGGCCTTGTTCCCTCTGTGACTCAGATGTCCTCTCATCTTGTTATAAAGACATCAATCAATGGATTTGGGTCTGATCCTAATCTTGACCCAGGATGATTTTATCTTGAAATCCTAAAAAGATCTGCAATGATCCTATTAAGGTCACATTCGGAAGTTCTGGATGGAATAAATTTTTAAGGAACACTGTTCAACTCAATACGCTTGTGTATACTCTTCTGAATCTTGTGAAATTTGCACTATGTATATTTATCACTTATTCAAAATAAATAAATTAGATAATTAAAAACTATCAACAACACAAGTCCTATTTATACATGTGAATATATGATGGAATTTGTTTATATGTATAAGTGTATTTATATTTTTTATAAGGTATAATGAACAAAATTTTAGAGTGGTACCTACCAGGTTAAAATCGGCTATCTGATGGAGGGACTAGAGGTTAAAATGAGAAGGGGGATGGAGAGCTCATGCCCATGTTCTCTGTAGGTCTCTGTAATGATTTACTGGATACAACACATAGTTTATACTGTGATTTTTGGGAGAGACATTTTATGAAAGATTATATTTTTAAATAAATGTATTTGAATGCTAAGATTTAAAGAGATACATCCTGTTAGCTTAGAATAAACTCCTCTACTGGATTTTAAAATGACAATAAGATTGCTACTGTTTTTATCAGCAACAAGTTATTTGAGAAGTAGAAACACAGAGGTGACTTTCTAATCTTGCATACTAAAAGTAAATTTTGTTATATTGCTCAGCTAAAAGGCCATGTGTGACCATTGCCCTGACTTTGTGAACACTAAGAGATGGTAAGAGATAAGAGGGTTGGGTGCTCCAGCTATTATGGTAGAGGAGAGGAAAGTTTTCCTTGACCCTCTTAGGGCCCCTGGCTGGGTCTAAAAAATATACCACCAATAAAGAGAGATTAACAGGAGAAAAGCCTACACATGTTATTGAATTGTTAAATGTACCTGAGAGCCTTCACAAGGGAATGAATGCCTGAAGAAGTGGCCAGAGCTTGAAGTTTTTATATCTTTTAGATACAGAAACACTATTACAGTAAAACCTTCGTTTGCAAGAATAATTCATTTTGGAAACACATTTGTAATCCAAAGCATTAGTATATGAAAGCAAATTTCAAGAATCATTGTCTCAGTTGTGATCATGTGATGTTTGATGTCACGTATTACTCATATTACAAGATTTCACTAGTTTGTCAAGTTAAAATTTATTAGAAATATTTGCTTGTCTTGCAGAACACTCGCAGAACAAGTTAGTCACAATCCAAGGTTTTACTGTATTTGTAAACAATTGACAAGACAAAGGGGATTGTGGTAAAGGGAGTAAAAGGTGAAAAAAGTAAGTAGGAAGATAACAGTTAGTTTTACATGGTTTGTACAGCTCTCTTGGCCCTCAGTTCACCATCTCTGGTGTTGAGAATGTCTTCTCTCCTTCCGGTACAGGGAGGGCACCTTTCACTTGGGAGATTTATAACCTGTTTCAGGTCATGGCAGGGAGGTCTTCTTGCTTCTGCCATTTTCTCAAATTCCTTCAGCTTAGGAATCCAATAGGCCAAAGTACAGTATTTTGGGTAGCATTTCCTAAACCCCATCAACTGGCACAGTGAAAATTTACCATCTCTGCTGGGAGTGGGGATACATGAGCGCTGTCATGGCAGAATAATCAGGTGGTGGATAGACAGATGTGGGACAGGACAAGAAAGTTGGGGACCCCACAGTTCATAAGGTAGCCTACTCTTGGAGGGAAAACACAGCAGGTGAAAATCCCCCAGTGACTATTTTCAATACAAATCTATCCCTGGCAAAACAACTCTGAAATATACCCTATGTTCATCTAAAGTTGTTTCTGAATAGAAAATATAGTCTTTCCTTTTCTCCAACACAGGTCTTCAGGAGTTTACACTCATTACTGCTCAACATTACAGGAGCACTGGCATACTCTATCGTGGAGGGATTTGCTCCCTCTGGGAGTGGGCAGAACAAGCTGGAGGGCCAAATGCTGCTCCTTTGGGAGAGCATTCCTGGCCTGTTCCCTGAAGCGTACTCAGTCTGAACGTGGAATACTATCATATAAACCAGATGGAGATTACAGGGCTTGTTCAATCCTTGAGAAGGAGCAAGGGGGACTGCTTGTAAACCTTTCTTCTGGAGTTTAGTTTGTATTGAAAACTCAGGAAGCTCAAACACAGCTTATACCCAGGAGAATGCCATTGCTGGAGCAAACTCTTTGTAAGGCCATCCTTTGAGGGAACTACTTTCAACACCACATTTTCCTTCTTCAGAGAAGAAGTCCCACCAGGAGCTGAAGGAGGCCAAGAACCTTGGCAAGGATGTGAGGGTGCACAGTGTGGTGTTTGTCAGGAAAGTGGACACTCCTGAGGCTGTAAATGTGAATGTCCACTGTACTGCAAACAACCACAGAGTTTCTGATGACCTTATATGTTGTAATGCCCCAAAAAGATGGTGCAGAATACACCTTGCCTTGCCAAGATTTAGAAATGTTTGGCTTATGGGGACCAGGTGCAGTTATCTTCCTCTTCACACAGTGCGATGGAAATAATTATTTTGTGGGCTTTTATTTTTCCCTTGGGTTATAAAACTGTAGATAGAACCATAGTAGGGATACTGTGTTGCCTCCTGGAGGAGGGATGTTGTAGGGTAATAAATCAGAGTGCTGACTGCTAGAGATCACTTCCGGTGTGGGTGCTGGCACACTCGCCTCCTTGCTATGTTTAGTGATACTTAGGTGTGTGGCTGGAAGGGATGGGACAGTTTTCAAAATTACTCTTCATGTTCTTATTGGCATAAAGGCACTTCCTGTTTATTTAAGTTGCATGTAAATGGTGAAAAGGATCCATGCTATTTTTTTTTCTTCTAGGCATTGCAAGAAGGAAATGCCTTAGCTTACATACTTTTCCGTTGCCCCCTTCCCAAGCAGTCCAATTTTCAATACTATTCTTCCTTTAAAATGTTTACTTTTCAGTGTGGGTTATCAAAAACAGATAGGAGGTTCACATTTCATGGTTAGCTACTGTATATCTCTTGCAGAAATAAAATAGGATGCACAGGAGTTGCCAATATATCTTATGGTTCTCAAACCAATCTTTATTTTTATTGAACTAAAGTTGCACATAAGTCATTTATAACATATAAATCCTCTCTGTTTTGATGCTCCTGTGTGCTGTTTGTTTCCTATATTACTTGTGTCTACCCTAATTTATTGTTGATTTTGTTTGCCAAAAGTTTTTTTTATTGGTGATTTCATATCGTATTTTTTTTGGTGATGTTGATCATCTGAACATTTTGTGTGTTGGTCTATTTTATTGAATTAAATTGTTTATGTCTTTAACAATTTTTCTCCTAATTTCTTATGTTAATTGTCTTGTTCACTTACCTAGATTCTTGAGTGGAAGGCTTAATTCAATTTATTTTAATCTGTCTTTGAATCTACTCAATGCATTTAAGAATATGTTTTTCTAAATGTCCCTTTTGAGACCAGGAAGGTGGCGGCGTAGGAGGACTCTGGGCTCACCACGCGTCCTGCTGATCACTTAGATTCCACCTACACCTGCCTGAAGAACCCAGAAAACCGCCAGAGGATTAGCAGAACAGAGTCTCCGGAGCCAAGCACAGACAAGAGGCCCACGGAAGAGGGTAGGAAGGGCGGCGAGGCGGTGCGCGCTCCACGGACTGGCGGGAGGGAGCCGGGGCAGAGGGCCGGCTCGCCGGCCAAGCAGAGCCCCCGAGTCTGGCTGGCAAAAGCGGAGGGGCCGGACGGACTGTGTTCCGACAGCAAGCGCGACTTAGCGTCTGGGAGGTCATAAGTTAACAGCTCTGCTCGGAAAGCGGGAAGGCTGGAGGACAAAGGGAGGGAGAGCTGCTGAGCCCCCGGATGGCAGAGCTCAGCTTGGCGGGGAACAAAGGCGCTCGCCAGCGCCATCTCCCCAGCCCATCCCCCAGCCAAAATCCCAAAGAGAACCAGTTCCTGCCAGGGAACTTGCTCGCGCAGCGCAGACACCCAACTCTGTGCTTCTGCGGAGCCAAACCTCCGGCAGCGGATCTGACTCCCTCCCGCTGCCACAGGGCCCCTCCTGAAGTGGATCACCTAAGGAGAAGCGAGCTAAGCCTGCCCCTCCAGCCCCCGTGCACCTTGCCTACCCACCCCAGCTAATACGCCAGATCCCCAGCAACACAAGCCTGGCAGTGTGCAAGTAGCCCAGACGGGCCACGCCACCCCACAGTGAATCCCGCCCCTAGGAGAGGGGAAGAGAAGGCACACACCAGTCTGACTGTGTCCCCAGCGGTGGGCTGGGGGCAGACATCAGGTCGGACTGCGGCCCCGCCCACCAACTCCAGTTATACACCACAGCACAGGGGAAGTGCCCTGCAGGTCCTCACCACTCCAGGAACTATCCAAAATGACCAAACGGAAGAATTCCCCTCAGAAGAATCTCCAGGAAATAACAACAGCTAATGAACTGATCAAAAAGGATTTAAATATTATAACAGAAAGTGAATTTAGAATAATAGTCATAAAATTAATCACTGGGCTTGAAAACAGTATACAGGACAGCAGAGAATCTCTTGCCACAGAGATCAAGGGACTAAGGAACAGTCACGAGGAGTTGAAAAACGCTTTAAACGAAATGCAAAACAAAATGGAAACCACAACGGCTCGGCTTGAAGAGGCAGAGGAGAGAATAGGTGAACTAGAAGATAAAGGTATGGAGAAAGAGGAAGCTGAAAGAAAGAGAGATAAAGAAATTCAGGAGTATGAGGGGAAAATTAGAGAACTAAGTGATACACTAAAAAGAAATAATATACACATAATTGGTATCCCAGAGGAGGAAGAGAGAGGGAAAGGTGCTGAAGGGGTACTTGAAGAAATTATAGCTGAGAACTTCCCTGAACTGGGGAAGGAAAAAGGCATTGAAATCCAAGAGGCACAGAGAACTCCCTTCAGACGTAACTTGAATCGATCTTCTGCACGACATATCATAGTGAAACTGGCAAAATACAAGGATAAAGAGAAAATTCTGAAAGCAGCGAGGGATAAACGTGCCCTCACATATAAAGGGAGACCTATAAGCCTCGTGACTGATCTCTCCTTTGAAACTTGGCAGGCCAGAAAGTCTTGGCACGATATCTACAGTGTGCTAAACAGAAAAAATATGCAGCCGAGAATCCTTTATCCAGCAAGTCTGTCATTTAGAATAGAAGGAGAGATAAAGGTCTTCCCAAACAAACAAAAACTGAAGGAATTTGTCACCACGAAACCAGCCCTACAAGAGATCCTAAGGGGGATCCTGTGAGACAAAGTACCAGAGACATCACTACAAGCATAAAACATACAGACATCACAATGACTCTAAACCCGTATCTTTCTATAATAACACTGAATGTAAATGGATTAAATGCGCCAACTAAAAGACATAGGGTATCAGAATGGATAAAAAAACAAGACCCATCTATTTGCTGTCTACAAGAGACTCATTTTAGATCTGAGGACACCTTTAGATTGAGAGTGAGGGGATGGAGAACTATTTATCATGCTCCTGGAAGCCAAAAGAAAGCTGGAGTAGCCATACTTATATCAGACAAACTAGACTTTAAATTAAAGGCTGTAACAAGAGATGAAGAAGGGCATTATATAATAATCACAGGGTCTATCCATCAGGAAGAGCTAACTATTATAAATGTCTATGCGCCAAATACCGGAGCCCCCAGATATATAAAACAATTACTCATAAACATAAGCAACCTTATGGATAAGAATGTGGTCATTGCAGGGGACTTTAACACCCCACTTACAGAAATGGATAGATCATCTAGACACATGGTCAATAAAGAAACAAGGGCCCTGAATGATACATTGGATCAGATGGACTTGACAGATATATTTAGAACTCTGCATCCCAAAGCAACAGAATATACTTTCTTCTCGAGTGCACATGGAACATTCTCCAAGATAGATCATATACTGGGTCAAAAAACAGCCCTTCATAAGTTTACAAGAATTGAAATTATACCATGCATACTTTCAGACCACAATGCTATGAAGCTTGAAATCAACCACAGGAAAAAGTCTGGAAAACCTCCAAAAGCATGGAGGTTAAAGAACACCCTACTAACGAATGAGTGGGTCAACCAGGCAATTAGAGAAGAAATTTAAAAATATATGGAAACAAACGAAAATGAAAATACAACAATCCAAACGCTTTGGGATGCAGAGAAGGCAGTCCTGAGAGGAAAATACATTGCAATTCAGGCCTATCTCAAGAAACAAGAAAAATCCCACATACAAAATCTAACAGCACACCTAAAGGAAATAGAAGCAGAACAGCAAAGGCAGCCTAAACCCAGCAGAAGAAGAGAAATAATAAAGATCAGAGCAGAAATAAACAATATAGAATCTAAAAACACTGTAGAGCAGATCAACAAAACCAAGAGTTGGATTTTTGAAAAAATAAACAAAATTGACAAACCTCTAGCCAGGCTTCTCAAAAAGAAAAGGGAGATGACCAAATAGATAAAATCATGAATGAAAATGGAATTATTACAACCAATCCCTCAGAGATACAAACAATTATCAGGGAATACTATGAAAAATTATATGCCAACAAATTGGACAACCTGGAAGAAATGGACAAATTCCTAAACACCCACACTCTTCCAAAACTCAATCAGGAGGAAATAGAAAGCTTGAACAGACCCATAACCAGCGAAGAAATTGAATCGGTTATCAAAAATCTCCCAACAAATAAGAGTCCAGGACCAGATGGCTTCCCAGGGGAGTTCTACCAGACGTTTAAAGCAGAGATAATACCTATCCTCCTCAAGCTATTCCAAGAAATAGAAAGGGAAGGAAAACTTCCAGACTCATTCTAGGAAGCCAGTATTACTTTGATTCCTAAACCAGACAGAGACCCAGTAAAAAAAGAGAACTACAGGCCAATACCCCTATTGAATATGGATGCAAAAATTCTCAATAAGATACTAGCAAATCGAATTCAACAGCATATAAAAAGAATTATTCACCATGATCAAGTGGGATTCATTCCTGGGATGCAGGGCTGGTTCAACATTCGCAAATCGATCAACATGATACATCACATTAACAAAAAAAAAAAGAGAAGAACCATATGATCCTGTCAATTGATGCAGAAAAGGCCTTTGACAAAATCCAGCACCCTTTCTTAATTAAAACGCTTGAGAAAGTCGGGATAGAAGGAACATACTTAAAGATCATAAAAGCCATTTATGAAAAGCCCACAGCTAACATCATCCTCAACGGGGAAAAACTGAGAGCTTTTTCCATGAGATCAGGAACACGACAGGGATGCCCACTCTCACCGCTGTTGTTTAATATAGTGCTGGAAGTTCTAGCATCAGCAATCAGACAACAAAAGGAAATCAAAGGCATCCAAATTGGCAAAGATGAAGTCAAGCTTTCGCTTTTTGCAGATGACATGATATTATACATGGAAAATCCGATAGACTCCACCAAAAGTCTGCTAGAACTGATACATGAATTCAGCAAAGTTGCAGGATACAAAATCAATGTGCAGAAATCAGTTGCATTCTTATACACTAACAATGAAGCAACAGAAAGACAAATGAAGAAACTGATCCCATTCACAATTGCACCAAGAAGCATAAAATACCTAGGAATAAATCTAACCAAAGATGTAAAAGATCTGTATGCTGAAAACTATAGAAAGCTTATGCAGGTAATTGAAGAAGATATAAAGAAATGGAAAGACATTCCCTGCTCATGGATTGGAAGAATAAATATTGTCAAAATGTCAATACTACCCAAAGCTATCTACACATTCAATGCAATCCCAATCAAAATTGCACCAGCATTCTTCTCGAAACTAGAACAAGCAATCCTGAAATTCATATGGAACCACAAAAGGCCCCGAATAGCCAAAGTAATTTTGAAGAAGAAGACCAAAGCAAGAGGCATCACAATCCCAGACTTTAGCCTCTACTACAAAGCTGTAGTCATCAAGACAGCATGGTATTGGCATAAAAACAGACACATAGACCAATGGAATAGAATAGAAACCCCAGAACTAGACCCACAAACGTATGGCCAACTCATCTTTGACAAAGCAGGAAAGAACATCCAATGGAAAAAAGACAGTCTCTTTAACAAATGGTGCTGGGAGAACTGGACAGCAACATGCAGAAGGTTGAAACTAGACCACTTTCTCATACCATTCACAAAAATAAACTCAAAATGGATAAAGGACCTGAATGTGAGACAGGAAACCATCAAAACCTTAGAGGAGAAAGCAGGAAAAGACCTCTCTGACCTCAGCCGTAGCAATCTCTTACTCGGCACATCCCCAAAGGCAAGGGAATTAAAAGCAAAAGTGAATTACTGGGACCTTATGAAGGTAAAAAGCTTCTGCACAGCAAAGGAAACAACCAACAAAACTAAAAGGCAACCAACGGAATGGGAAAAGATATTTGCAAATGACACATCGGACAAAGGGCTAGTATCCAAAATCTATAAAGAGCTCATCAAACTCCACACCCGAAAAACAAATAACCCAGTGAAGAAATGGGCAGAAAACATGAATAGACACTTCTCTAAAGAAGACATCCGGATGGCCAACAGGCACATGAAAAGATGTTCAACGTCGCTCCTTATCAGGGAAATACAAATCAAAACCACACTCAGATATCACCTCACGCCAGTCAGAGTGGCCAAAATGAACAAATCAGGAGACTACAGATGCTGGAGAGGATGTGGAGAAACAGGAACCCTCTTGCACTGTTGGTGGGAATGCAAATTGGTGCAGCCACTCTGGAAAGCAGTGTGGAGGTTCCTCAGAAAATTAAAAATAGACCTACCCTATGTCCCAGCAATAGCACTGCTAGGAATTTATCCAAGGGATACAGGAGTACTGATGCATAGGGGCACTTGTACCCCAATGTTTATAGCAGCACTCTCAACAATAGCCAAATTATGGAAAGAGCCTAAATGTCCATCAACTGATGAATGGATAAAGAAATTGTGGTTTATATACACAATGGAATACTACGTGGCAATGAGAAAAAATGAAATATGGCCTTTTGTAGCAACATGGATGGAACTGGAGAGTGTGATGCTAAGTGAAATAAGCCATACAGAGAAAGACAGATACCATATGGTTTCACTCTTATGTGGATCCTGAGAAACGTAACAGAAACCCATGGGGGAGGGGAAGGAAAAAAAAAAAAAAGAGGTTAGAGTGGCATAAGAGACTGTTAAAAACTGAGAACAAACTGAGGGTTGATGGGGCGTGGGAGGGAGGGCAGGGTGGGTGATGGGTATTGAGGAGGGCACCTTTTGGGATGAGCACTGGGTGTTGTATGGAAACCAATTTGACAGTAAATTTCATATATTAAAAAATAAAAAAATATATAAAAAATAAAATAAAAAATAAATAAATGTCCCTTTTGCCTCCTTCTTAGAATTAGAAATATGGTGCTTTCACTTGTTATTCAGTTACAAATAATTCATAGTTTATACTTTTATTTGATTGTTGATTTAAAGTTGTATAAATCTTTGGCTTCTAAAATTGTTTTCTTAATTTTTTTGCTTTTGAGAAGAAATGTGGTTTAAATGTACAACATTTAAAAAATTATAGCAATTGCCTTTGTGATCAGAGCATGGTTAATTGACTTTGAAAATTATATATGTGTTTGAAAAGAAAGCATATTCTTTAATGAATGAATGTAACTTTGGTAATTGTGAATTCAGAGTCATTTGACCTGTCCCTTTCTGAAAGAGGTATGATTTAGTCTATCCCTATGCAGAATTTGAGTTCTGAATTTTGAAGCTATAGAACTTTTCTTTAAAATTGTATCACACATATTCCTAAACAATACATGGTTAAACATTTTATATTTTTGGAAATCATCAAAATGGGAGCACATTGTAGGTATTCTTTTTTCCTTTCTGTTTTATTGAGATATAACTGACATACAGCACTGCATAAACTTAAAGTATATAACATGCATATATCATGAAGTGATTACCATAATAAGTTTACTTAATCTTCATCACCTTATATAGATACATACACACACACATACACACACACACTCACACATACACACACACACACAAATGTGTTTTTCCTTGTGATAAGAACTTTTAGGATCTGCTCTCTTAGTAATTTTCATATGTACCATATGGCAGTGTTAACTATAGTCATCATATTGTACATTACATTTCCAATACTTATTTATCTTGTAACTGGGAGTTTCTACCTTTGACCACCTTCATCTGATACTTAGTCTTATGTGATTTGCTTATTTTACTCATCATTATATTTCTGAGATTAACTTATATTGATCAGGCAAGAATTCACTATTAATCTGGGATTTCTTTAGGATAAATTCCTAATTTGAGATTAGGAGTTGGGTGTGAATGGTAAGTATGAATTGGATGCACCAACCACATGGGGCCAGTCTGTGGTTGCTGTGTTTATCGAAGTTGGAGGCATCCCATTTCCTCTCTGCTCTTGTTCAGCTTTCATGTTCCTAGTGTCCCTAGATCCTTGGAGTCCTTATATACCTCTGGTCCCAAACCCACCCCCTCACCCCATCTCCACCCACCAAGTCTGCCAAAGATGCAGTATGTGCCCCTTAGGGACAGCGGGCTACAAAGCCAGACACCTGTTAATTGGTCCCTGCTTCCACTTCTTTCTAGGCCTCTGAGCCTTCTTTATTACCTTGCCAACTCACTAAAAAAAATTTTTTAGACCTTTTCTACAGTTTTTAGTTGTTTTCAGCAGGAGGAGTTTTTCAGGGTGTCTAGTTCACCATACTGTCACAAAAGGAAGTTAACCAATTCTTGATATTTGCTTAATTTTAAAAAGTTAAATAAATGTATTCAAGAGATTTAAAGAAATGTAAAAATAGGAAGAAGAAATTAAAATCACAAATACTGGGGTACCTGTGTGGCTTAGTTGGTTAAGTGTCTGACTTGTGAGTTTGAGTCCCACGTAGGGCTCTGCACTGATGGTGTGGAGCCTGCTTGGGATTTTCTCTCTCTGCCTCTCTTTCTGCCCTTTCCCCACTTGTGCACACAACTCTCTCTCTCAAAATAAATAAATAGAAACTTAAAAAATAGTAAAGTCGTAAATAATCCAGCACCAAAAATGCATCCTTCTTGACTCTCTGTGGCCTAGATACCCGTCTGGCTCAGTACTCCAAGCACAGCCTCAGAAAAAAAATCTCAGGCAGAGGAAAATGGCATGCTGTATCCACACCCAAACATCTTCTTCTCCTCTGCTGCCTATGGCAGGGATCACAAGCTGACCTCCTACTCTCTCTCTGTGAATGTATTTATTTCCACTGGAGGAGAGTGACCTGCTCCATTTTGTCCTCTGCTGGGTCTTCAGCACTTAGAACTGTGCCTGGCATATAGCAGGCCTTTACTGTTTTGCCTTGTGAGGATTGCTCTGCTTGTGATTTAGCTGCTCTTATACAAGCATATCTAGGTGGAAAGGGGCATCATTGAAGAGTGGACTTGTTTTCATTTGTTTTTTTTTTTAATGTTTAGTTATTTTTTTGATGGGGGGGCAAGCTGGGGAGGGGCAGAAAGGGAGGGAGAGAGAGAGAGAATCCCAAGCAGGCTCTGCACTGTCAGCACAGAGCCTGATGAGGGGCCTGACCTCACAAACCCTGAGATCCTGACTTGAGCCTAAATCAGGAGTCAGACATTTAACCCACTAAGCCACTCAGGCACCCCTCCTAAAATTAAAGAGCTAGACACTCCAACCACAGCAAAGAATACAGAGAGTTCATCAATCCCTCTGTACCTCTCAACACTCTTCCTCCTACCCCATTGTACCCCTCCACATCCACCAAATCTGTAACTCCTATTCCACAGCTAAATAAGGCGATAGCCTAGAACAATATAGATAATCTTCTACTTGAAACTAAATGCTCCAACTCCCTGCTTTTGATATTTGATATTCTTTTCTTTTCTTTTCTTTTTTTCTTTTTTTTTTTTTTTTGCTTCTGAAATATGTCCTTTTAGGTTGTTATTGCTTTTCCAAAAACATATCCCTGGCCTGAGAGGACAAGTGTCTAAATTTCTTTTCCTATATTTGTTTGTTCATGACCCATTTTCCTAAGATGGCATTTATTCCTTTTATTGACTTTTTATGCCTCTTTATAAATTTGTAAATAATTTTCTCCAGCTTTTATATTGCCTTTTAATCTCCCTGATGACATTTCTTGGAGTATTCTAGTTTTTATTTTCATTTTATTCCGTTTTTAAAAGTTTTTTTAATGTTTACTTTTTGAGAGAGAGAGAGAGAGACAGAATGTGAGTGGGGAGGGGCAGATAAAGAGGGAGATACAGAAACCGAAGCAGGCTCCAGGCTGTCAACACAGAGCCCTACACAGGACTTGAACTCATGAACTGCAAGATCATGAACTGAGTGAAGACAGATATTTAACCAATTGAGCCACCCAAGCACCCCTACCCTGTTTGATGTAGAAAGGTATTTCTCATCTGAGAGCACCTAAACCTTAGTCTACATTTTCTTCTCTTTAATCATTTCTAATTTTTTTTTCAGAAAAAATAAGGGAAAAAAAAGAAAAGAAAAAAAGTAAATAATTTATCTACATGCTAATTGTAGTCAATAGACATTATTGACTTATTCTATTGGCTTTAGATCATCTTTAAAAAAATTTTTTTAATGTTTATTTATTTTTGAGAGAGAGGGAGAGAATGACCAGGGAGGGGCAGAAAGAGAGAACAGAATCTGAAGCAGGCTCAGACTCTGATCTGTCAGCACAGAGCCCCACGTGGGGCTCAAACCAACAAACCATGAGATCATGACCTGAGCTGAAGTCAGTGCCTAACCAACTGAGCCACCCAGGCACCCTCATCATCTTTTTTTTTTTTTTTAAGAAGCATTAAAATTACAGTTTAACCCTAACACTCTTTCTGGCTTTGCTCACAGAAGTTACCACCACCTTAAATTTCTGGGTCTTTTTTAGCATGCAAGCCTTTTTTTGTACTCTGTACAAAAACCTGAAAATACTCAGTTTGTATTTGCTCATAAAATATATATACTAATCATTTGTAGGTCTAGTTACTTGCATAAGAATTATGATTCGTTATTCAAACATAAAAAAGAAGGAATTTGTGACAACATGGATGAACCTTCAGGGCATTATGCTAAATGAGATAAGTCAGACACAGAGAGAAAGACAAATACTGTATGATCTCACTTGCATGTGGAATCTAAAACCAAAACCCAAACCAAAAAACTCATAGAAAAAGGGTTATCAGAGGTAGGTAGTAGGGTGTGGGGGAATTGGAAAAATATGGTCAAAAGACACAAATTCACTCTTATAAGATAAATAAGTACTGAGGAGGTGATGTGCAACATGATGACTATAGTTAACACTGTATGATACAGGAAAGTTGTTAAGAGTAAATCATCACAAGGAAAAAATTATTTTTTCCTTTATATTTGTATCTATAAGAGATGTTGGATGTTAACTAAACTTATTGTGGTAATCATTTCATAGTATAAGTCAGGTGAGAATGCTGTATACTTTAAACTTATACAGTGCTGTATGTCAATATTTCAATAAAACAACGTCAAAAAAATGACGTTTCCCACCTAAAGTCATTTTATTCACTTAATATTTGTGGAGATTTCTCAGAATTAGTAGATGTAGATCTCATTCATTAATTTACAAACAAGGTATAGGTTACCTATTCTCTTGTTGAGGGATGTTTAGGTTGGTTCCATTTTTTTTATTTGACACAATGATGCCATGAATATCCTTGCACATGTTTCCTGCTGTGCAAGTGCTCGTGTTTCTAAGGAGAGATGTCTTAGCAATGGAACCATTAGATGGACAGCTACAGTCTTCAACCTTAGTGTGAACACTTCGAAGTCCCCTGGATGACACACACTCCCACCAGTGCAAATTCCAGTATTTCAATGTTGGTGCCTACTCTTGTGTTATCAGACTTATAGTGGAGAGATTTTTCAGAAAAGTCTTATGTTGACTCAAGTTGTTATGATTCTAGTTGTTTAACTAGTTTTTCTTATACTTTTTTAAAAAAAGTTTATTTGTTTATTTAGAGAGAGAGAGAGGGCACATGCATGAGTGGGGGCGGTGGGCAGAGAGAGATGGGGAGAGAGGGAACACCAAGCAGGCTCCATATCAGTGCAAAGCCTGACATGGGGCTCTATCCCATGAACTGTAAGATCATGACCTGAGCCAAAATCAAGAGTCAGTTGCCACCGAAGTGATTCGGATTTTTCTTATACTTTTAAATTGACTAAAACTTAGTTAACACAACACTACTCTAAGAGCTCCCTAGAATACATTTTAGTGTGTCTTGTAATGGTGAAATCTGGCTTATTTTTTCTCTTTAGAATTAACCAAATGGTCCAGTATTAAACAACCTGTCTCCACTAATTTAAAATTATTACTTATATATTCCTTTATACAATGGAATTGGTTAACACATGCCACTCTATTTCTGTGTAGAAAAATATTATAATTATAGCTTTATAATAAACTTTAATGTCCTCTGATGCAGGTTCTTTCTCTCATATTTTTCATATTTTCTTCCATACTTTTTCTAATTACTGTACAGTGAACTTTAGGATAATTTTGTCAAGCTCAAAAACCAATAAATATTACAGATATTCTAAAATCAGTCATTTGTCTGTCTTGTTCATTAAAAAAAAGACATGTTTTATACTGCATGGATAAACCCTATCAATCTTTTTCTTCCTAGTTTCTAGCTTTGGTGACATATCAATTTTGAAACTTTGGTTGGTCACAAAAACAATATTAAAGTATCCACCTGAATTTTCTTGTATTAATTTACTTTTATAATTTCCTTTGAAATTATTTTATCTAAAGTTTCCTCACTGATTGAAAGGTTACCTTTACCATGTAGGAGTTTCTCCTGTACCCTGCATCTGAATCAGCATTCCCTGGTCTCAGCGTGTTTCCCTTTTGCTGTTCTGGTTACTGCTACCTTATAAAACTAAAAATATTTGAATGTGTGCCACTGGTTCTGGAGTCTGGGCATCATGGCACCTGTGTGGTGAAGGGTGGTGGGCAAGTTCTGCTTCCTTGGCATTTTACATCCTGTTACCTCCTTCCCTATTTCATCCTCAATTAATCCTCAAATCCTATCATGGTTACTTATAGATGTTTCTCACAATATGGCACACTGGAAAAGCCTTTCCTGCCACAAACATGAATACATTTTGGATCAGACAGCATTAAATGTAAGTGGAAAAAATAAATGAAATTCTCAGTAACCAAAAAATAGAAATAAAAATCACAACCAGATAAAGAACCCGGGCTGATGCCTGGTGGCTTCTGGGGGTTTACAGTGGTATGGGGTAAATGTTTAATATCTGGGTCTCTAGGAGATAAAAGTTTTGACTTGTCATGTTTGCCAATTTCCATGGTGTAATTACTTCTACCATGGCTATTTCAAACTACAATGTGACATCACTGAACAGAGTTTGGAAGAGCATAATCACATCCTGTGAGTCTGTGAAAGTTGGATAAAGACCCACCCAAGCGACTTGAACCCAAGCTCCTGACATTTATGTACCAACACTACCTGTGGCTTTGACCCACTCAGGGAGTGGGATTTTAGTATAAATCCCCATATAAAAGTGACAAACTCATGTTTGGACCTAGAGGGTATTATGCTAAATGAATGAAACAAGTCAGATAGAGAAAGACAAATGCCATATCATTTCACTTAAATGTGGAATCTAAAAAACAAAATAAATGAATGAATAAACAAATAAACAAACAGAAACAGACTCATAAATACAGAGAACAAATTGGTGGTTGCCCAAGCAGGGTGTGAGGAGAAAGGCAAACAGACAAAGGGGATTAAAAGATATAAACTTCTGCTTATAAAATGAATAAGTCTTAGAGATGAAAAGTACAGCATAAGAAATATAGTCAATAATATTGTAATAACATTTTACAGTAAATACACTTATTGTGGTGAGCATTGAGTAATATATAGAATTGTTGCATTAATATGTTATATACTAGAAACTAATGTAACATTGTATGTCAACTATACTTCAATGATTAATTTTAAAAAATAGTCTCAGACAATTACCTTTTACTGGAAGATAAAATCACAAACTGGCCTGTTGTCCTGAAATCTAGGAAAGATCTGTGTTGTCAGAGGACATTTGAGAGAATGAACTGCACTTGTCAACATTCCCAGCCAGGGCCATCCACTGGTCAGAGGAAGCAAAAAGAATAATTGTAATGGATGGAAATACATCAAATATGTTAAAATCCATAGGATTACCATAGAACTTAAAACAAACAAACAACTCCTCATTGGTTACCTTTGAAAGGTACAAAATATTAATCTTTTTTCTGAAAATTGATAAAGAAAAACAAATATTTACTCTACCTTTCCTTTTTAATCTGTATCTCAGGGTACCTGAAGGGTTGTTTTTTTTTTTTTAACATTTATTTATTTTTGAGAGACAGAGAGAGGCAGAGTATGAGCAGGGAAGGGGCATAGAGAGAGGGAGACACAGAATTCGAAGCAGGCTGCAAGCTCTGAGCTGTCAGCACAGAGCCCGACCCGGGGCCAAACTCACAAATCGCGAGATCATGACCTGAGCTGAAGTAGGACGCTCAACCGACTGAGCCACCCAGGCGCCCCTGAACAGTTTTTTTTTTTTTTTTTAATTTTTCAATTTTTTAGAGAGAGATATAGAGAGAGAGCAAGTTGGGGAGAGGGATCAGAGGGAAAAAGAGAGAAGAGAGAGAGAATATTAAGCATGCTCCATGCTCAGTGTGGAGCCCAATGCAGGGCTCAATCCCACGATGTTAGGATCATGACCTGGGCCAAAATCAAGAGTTGGACACTCAACTGATTGAGCCACCCAGGTGCCCCAGAAAGGTTTTTTGTATGGAATAGATGGAACCCATAACTGCAGAAGAAATGAGAATATGACCATTCACTTTCCTTAATGACAATGTCACTAAAACCATTATTTGAAAGGCTGATGGAAACTTTATAAGGGAGTGATAAAACTTGAATCAGATAATCAATCTTTACTCACAAAAAGAGAGACAATCAGACATGATGTGCCTCCTGGGTTGAAGCAATAAGAAATTTCTGGGCCCATCTATGAGGTCTTGTTTTCAAAATCTTAAACTTATACCTGACCAGGCCTCAAAATCAAACTAATAGTTTATAAGAAATAATAAAAAAAAAAAATAGAAGAACAAATTGAACACAACCACAGGGATGTGGTCAGCGAAATCCAAAATATAGGAAATTTTACAGTATAATGACACTGTTTCTTCAACAAAGAAAATTAAAAAAGGAAACAAAAATTACCCGGGCGATGCCATAGACTAAAATATACTGAAGTGGTATTGCCTTAGTTTCCTATTGCTGTTGTAACAAATTACCACAAATTTATTGGCTTAAAGCAACATAAATTTATCCTCCTCTATAGTTCTGCATGTCCATGATATTACATGAACGAGGAGGCCTTGCTCCTTTTGGAGGGGAGTATCTGTTTCCTTGTCTTTCCAGGCCACCAGCATTCCTTATGTCTTGCCCCACATTACTCCCACCTCTGCTTTTGTTATTTCTCCTCTGATTGAAACTCCTGCTTCTCTCTTCTAAGGATCCTTGTATTGACTTTAGGCCCACCTGGATAATCCAGAATAATGTTCTAAATCCCAAGAGCCTTAACTTATTTACATCTGCAAAGTGCCTTTCTCCAAATAAGGTAACATCACAAGTTCCAGGGATTAGGATATGGAAAACCTGTGAGGCTATTATTCAGCCTCCCACACACATGTTGGTCAAATACTGGAATCTGGTTCAAAGAAACCAACTACAGGAGGAAAATTGTGAGACAGTTGGGAAATTTGAACACTGAGTAGTTTGATGGTGTTAAGAAATTTTGTTAAGTCCTTTATGTGTGACAAGGTATTTTGGTTATAGTTTTTTAGAAATCCTTATTTTTTAGACATATGTACTGAAGTATTATAGATGCATTGATCTGAAATTTGGGATTGGCTTTAAATACTTCAGTGACCATGTGTGGGGGAGTCACTGCAGCTACATGATAGATGTGATGTATGGGGTGCATGGGCTAAATCATGTTTGCATTACAGATGGGGTGGAGCTATTTAGAAGGTAAAGTAGACTATCCCAAAGAGAAAAAATTATCTATATTGTGGAAGGAGATCAAGCTAACCCCTAGTGAAGGATTAGGCTTTGCCCAAGAGAAGGGGAGCCTCTCCTACCATGGAAGGAGATGAGAAAACAGTGCAGACAGGGGAAGTTTGGCCGTTTGTGAGGGAAAATGGAAGAATTTCACCTCTAGTGATTTTTATTTTCCGTATCAAGTAAGAGATATGATAGAATCAAAAGTAAGTCAGGTGGGTGGGGGTATGAGCAAGGCAGAAGGTTTGAAACACCATTGCCATGAGTAGCATATATAGAAAATGAACAGGGTTTGTGGTTAGTGGTGAAGTCTCATTAGCCATTGTGAGTTTATAGTGAAAAAAAATCATTCTATTATGTGGTTTTCTTCAGAACTGCTAGGTCATGTGAGTTCTGAGAAAGGAGATAACATTGTTTGCTCAGGGTAGAGGTTTGTCTGTTGATAAGACAGGAAGACCTAGAACTAGAGAGTTGAAGGTAGTGGCAACAATGTGTTGAAGTGGTGAATATGGAATTAAAACTCATACATCAGTAGGTGAGAAAGTTCAGGGGTTAGAAAACAGAGTTCCTGATGGAGTTGTAGGGCATCCCAGGAAACTGGGAGAGAAGGGAGGCTGCAGTCATTTGAGATGCTAATAGCTATTAAGAGTGAGATAGTTCAGGTCCTGACAATGTTCAGGGTGCCTGTGAAGGGAAGTGGCTCCTGGATGTGATAAAAATGATGCCCTGAGGACATGGGAAATGAGGTTTGCAAGGATCTCAGAAGGCCATGCCACCTTCACACTCCTTCCAGTTAAGCAGTTGCCCATCTCAGCGATGATTACTTGCAACGCCATTCTGTATGGGAGCAGGGAGATCTTGCACATCCTTCACCCACAGAGCTGACCTTCTTTTCACTCGATGAAATAGAACTGAATGAAATGGTAGAATATGAACTCCTTGAAGGGACAAACTCAGGATTATTTTCCATCTTTAAATCTCAGTGCTCTTCACAATGATAGAAGCTGATAGGTGCTCAATAAGTATTGCTAGCTTGAAATTATAAATCAAATAAAGGACAGAAGTTTGCATAAATACACCCATATCAATAAAAAAGGGACAGTTGACTCCTATCTAGGACTGAATGAGATATTCTATTCTGATGTTGTTTTCTTTTTTCCAATATCACCAAACAACTGTTCAGTTATCATCAGACACTGACCAGGTATCCCACAAACTTAACTCAATCCTGACACCATCTACCTGGACATAGCATCAGATTTCACAGGTTAAGGGTTCAGTCCCACATGACCATCTCCACTTCAGACACCTATTACAATTCAGGTTGTTGGGGCGCCCAGGGGTGGCTCAGTTAAGTGCCAACTTCGGCTCAGGTCATGATCCCACAGTTCATGGGTTCAAGCCCCATGTCAGGCTTTGTGCTGACAGCTCAGAGCCTGGAGCCTGCTTCAGATTCTGTATTTCCCTCTTTCTTTCTGTCCCTCCTCCTGTCATGCTTTGTCTCTCTGTGTCTCTTAAAAATAAATAAATGTTAAAAAAAATTCAGGTTGTCATCTGGGCTTCTTACAGATTAGCTACACAAATTGGAAGTTCTTACCCCCATCAGGTTTGACTAATTTGCTAGAGTGACCCCCAAACTCAAGAGAAACATTTACTTACATTTACCAGTTATTATAAAGGATACTATAAAGGATGCAGATGAATAGCCAGATGAGGAGGTATATGGGATGAGGTCAGGAAATGGCCTGAGTACATGGGCTTTTGTCCTTGTGGAACTTGAGTGTACCACCTTCCCAGCATGTGGTAGCTCATCAACTTTTGCTGTCCAGTGGTTTTTATGGACCTTAATCTGCAGCACCTCTCCTTTTCTTCCCAGAGGTCAGTGGGTGGACCAGAAAGTTCCAACCTTCTAATCACTTGGTCTTTCTAATGTCCAGCCCCAACGTGGGTGATGTAGGGTCCCCACCCTAGGTCACCTCATTAGCATAAACTCAGGTGGGCTCAAAAAGGCTTCCCATGAATGACAAGACACTTTTGTCACTCAGGAAATTCCAAGTGTTTGAGGGACTCTCTGCATAGCTCTAGTGACAAAAACCAAATACATTTCCAGTTGTACTAAAAGTATATGAGTGGAACTAGAAATATACTGTGAAAATAAATAAAGGAAACCCCATATAAAATGGAGTCAGGAAGCCCTGAAAATGGAGTTCTCATGCATGTACCATTCCTTACAGCCTGTAGTACGGTCAACAGAAAGAAGAAAGATAAGAATTATCTTGAGAAAGGAGGATATTTTTCACATAGGGATTTTTTTATCTCCTGCCTTCAAGAAAAAGAAAGAACATCCCTCCTTGCCTCAGGAACAATGCACTAACCATAGCTTATAGCCAAGGAGAAACCACTACAACTTCAAACTCTTGTTCTTTTCCAAATAAATTTTGTTTAAAACAACCTTCCCTAATTTCCTCCTAAAACCTAGTGAAAGCTGACTTTCCCTTTGTCTATTTGGACTTGCTGATGGTTCACCATTATTTTGCTTGTCTTAAATTGCAATTTTCTGCTATTCCCTAATAAACTCATTCTGCTAGTAACATAACTGGCTGTTTTATTTTTCAGGTTGACATCATGAATCAATTTACAATCAGAAGATACCAGAGGTAGTGAAGGTGGTAATTTGAGTTGAAAGTAAATAGCATTTTAGAAAAGAAGAGGCTAACACATTTTTGATAAATAAGAACAGGTCATGGAATGGACATAAGAATGGACATTACGGTATAACAGGAAGAAAGTGGGTGAGGGTCTCAAGATCTTCAGGTGGATGCTGTGTAATGTCAACCTGGGAAGTTCCTGTGAACCTAAAATAAGTAAAAATTCAAGTATCTGTATAAGGAAGAAATGTGTATGCAGTGAAGTTTCCACTTCATCAGGGTGTAGAATTAGGCTCCCGGGAGACCATAGGCTCACCGCTGAAGGCTCACCACCATGCCTGCCAAGGCCTGGAGTCCTTTCCAAGCAATAAAATTATAGGTGTGAAGTATATTTGAGCTATTTTCTCCAAAACATATCACAGAAAATCACTAGAGGATGCAAAAGATGACTTCCTCCTATTGAAATGGCTAAAACAAAAGCGTTAAAAATAAATTCATGGTTAAAAATATCCAAGGAATGGTAGGGCAACAGGCTATCATTACTCAGAATCTGGCCTGCAATTAAAAACTTCCAAAAGGTTGCAAATTGCCTACTTCTTCACCGATTTCACATTGTACCCCCACTAATTCTATTTGCAGAAGGCAAGGCTTTCCAGACAAGCTTCCTTATAGCACTGAGATCCTCACATTGTGAGTGTAGCGCTTGCTATAATACTTTTAACATTCTGGGTTCTTGCAGGGTCTACATTCATTAGTTTTGACAGAACCATTAGGGAAATTGTTTGAATGTGTTGATATGAACTACCCCTCCATGGCTGAGAATTGTCAAGCATATTATTACTGCTTTTATTGAATTTAAAAGGGAAACATTTCTCATTAACAATCTTTACAATGACTGCAAATAATTTTGAACAAGATAAAATTTTATGCTTTAAACTCTATCAGGCAGTGGATTGTTGATTATGCAGAACCTGGTTTTCTGGTTTGGCTTTCATTTTTTATTATTTTTTATTTTTTTAATATGAAATTTATTGCCAAATTGGTTTCCATACAACACTCAATGCTCATCCCAACAGGTGCCCTCCTCAATGCCCATCACCCACCCTCTCCCCCCTCCAACCCTCATCAACCCTCAGCTTATTCTCAGTTTTTAAGTCTCTTATGGTTTGGCTGACTATAGTTTGGCTTTTAGAGACCACCTTTGTGTGGATCTCTTTCTTCTGGCCATAGATTCAGGAGAAAAGATGGTAATTTAAATCTAAGAAGATGTAGATTTCTTGAGAATAAGATATAAAAGTTTTGCCTTTTGAGGTTTTCTCGCATGTAGTAGTTAATAAGTTATGTTAAAAGAACTAAGTTCACCTGAGTAAATTTGAAGATCTGACTGGCTTTATCAAAGGATTCATGAATTGGACAGCCATCTCCTCCAGCAAATAAAGAGATGCTTCTGGGAGTTGTACAAAATGGAAGCCTTTTATAGGAAGGAGGATGAGGCAAAAAAAAATTATTGGCAAAATAAATATTGGCCTGTTTCAGGACAGGTCATCTTCCTTTGGGGGAGGAAGATATCAGCAGTTTTTTTTATCACACAAGTGACCTCATTAGTACTGATTAAAAAATTACAGATTAACTGTTAAAAGATCACATTCTGTTAAAATGTGATAGGTTAAAAACTGTTAAAACTGTTAAAAGATAGGTTGAAACTGTAGTTAGGTCTTGGTTTTCTGTCATGGAGGGCAAATGACTCCATTTGGGGCTTTTTAATTTTTTGCTTTGTTTTATTTAGTTTAACAGTATCTCTTGAGTGAATAAAATCATATCACTTGATTAGTGTGCTAGGACTTTAAAGGAAAATGTTCAAGAGGAAAATGTCAAAGGTATCTACTGAATATCATTTTAATTGAGTAAAAGCTACATATCTAAAAAGCTAGGTTTCTTCTGCAAGCATTTATCTTGCAGACTCATCCCCTTCTTTCACATATATTGGCAGAACTGAGATGTTCTGAATTGCAGCAACTTCACTGTGCAAGTCCACACAAAGGTGATCTCTAAAAGCCAAACCAGAATGGATTCTCTGTTCCCCTTTCTGACCCAGCTGGGAAAGCTGTTCAGGTTGCAGGGCTGGAGACACAGGTGCTTGAGGCCCATTTCCCAAGTAGCATGTAGCTGCTGCCAGCTAAGAATTTGTATTACTCTGCACACTCTGCAGTGGAGTTGCAGCACCTCTGCTGGCTGGCTTTTCTCTGTGAACGCAAGTCCTGGAGTCTGGTGACCTGCTGTGAGTGCTAAGACCATCAGTCAGCATGACACATCTCCTTATCTGCCACATGAGCCTCAGGATACCTGTCAGGAGGGTCTGGCGAGAGAATTCCAAGTAAGTGATGGGTATCAGAACCACTGAGTCTGATGGATGGTACTTTTTCTTTTTAACTTCTGGTAAAATATACACAACATAAAATTTACTCTCTTAACCATTTATGGGCTCAGTGGCTTAGGTACATTCACATTGTTGTGCAAGCATCACTGCTACCCATCTCCAGAACTCTTCATCTTCCCCAACTCTGCATTCATTAAGCACTTTCCCCATCCTCCCAGCCCCTGGCAACTACCATTCTACTTTCTATCTCTATGAATTTGATGTCTTTACTTGTCTCATATAAGTGAAATCATAAAATATTTGCCCTTTTGTATCTGGCTTGTTTTACTTACCATAGTGTATTCAAGGTTCATCTGTGCTGTACCATGTGTCAAAACTGCTTCTTAAAAAAAAAAAAGTTTGTTTACTTTGAGAGAGAGCCTGTGAACACAAGTGGGGGAGGGGCAGTGAGAGGAGGGAGAGAGAATATCAGGCAGTCTCCACGTTGTTAGCGCACAGCCCAACGCAAGGCTTGAACTCACTAACCATGAGTCGAAATCAAGAGTTGGATGCTCAACTGACTGATCCACCCAGATGCCCCCCAATTTCCTTCTTTTTAAAATACTGAATAGGGGCACCTGAGTGGCTCAGTTGGTTCCTGAGTTTGAGCCCCGCATTGGGCTCTATGCTGACAGCTCACAGACTGGAGCCTGCTTTGCATTCTGTGTGTGTGTCTCTCTCTCTGCCCCTCCCCTTCTTGTGCTCTTTCTCTCAAAAATAAATAAACATTGAAAAAAAAATGAAAAAAATTAAAATACAGAATAATATTCCATTGTATGAGTATACCACATTTTTAAAATCTGTTGGTTCATTGATGGATATTTGGGTTGTTTCCACCTTTTGGATATTGTGAATAATGCTGCTATGAAATAAATACACGGATATTTGTTCAAGTCCTTGATTTTACTTCTTTTGGAATTGCCAAATCAAATGAAAATTTTATGTTTAATTTTTTGAGGAATTGCTGTACTGCTTTCTACAGTGGCAGCACCGTTTTACATTTCCACAAACAATGCATGAGGGTTCCAATTTCTATGCACTTACAACACTAATTCTCTGCTATTGTTTTATTATGGTCATCCTAATGGGTATAAGGTAGTATCTCCTTATAGTTTAGTAATTTTGAACATATTTTCGTGTGCCTTTTGGCCATTTGTATATCTTCTGTAGAGAAATGTCTATTCATATCTGGTACTTTTTATGTCAAACAAATATATGTTATCATTAGAAAGTTTCCCCAATGAGAAAAAAAAAAGAACATGAATTTTTAGTTAGAATTAAAACCAAGTACAGAGTGACATTTATGCTCAGGACTTCAGACAAGTTTAAAAATTCCTCTTGGAATATCACCTGTTCAATGGAGAGTCTGAAGCATCTGGTCCTTGATTTGGGAGAGCTTTATATGCCCAGACCACTGTTAGAAACTTTGTAATGCTAGTAAGTATGACCTCCAGGGTTAATTCCAGAGTCAGTGTACACATCAAAAGGATACCCAGCCAAATTTAATAAAGAAAACAAATGAGAAAAGGAAAAAGAGAGAGAGAGAGAGAAACTAAGAAACAAACTTTTAACTATAGAGAACAAAAAACTGAGGGGAGGTAGGTGAGGAGATGGGTGAAATAGGGGTGGGGATTAAAGAGTACACTTATGATGAAGGCAAAATAAAATAAAATGATAAAAAAGAAATATTCATTATACATATATCTGATAAACGACTTGTATCCTTATATCTGAAATATATAAAGAATTTCTATAATTCAATAATAAGAAAAACAACATGAAAAAGGAAAAAAAAAAGCCTGTCCACCAAGTTGTAAATGTTTTAAGAGTCAAATATTTTAGAAGGAACTAGATGGAAATATCTCTGGCTTAGCATTTGCAATTTGTTTCCTGATTTTGAAGGCATGGGAGGCATCCAGCTGTCAACGAGATTTGCAGCAGTGATGTTGATTTTGAATGGAGGTTGAACATGAGAGATCTACCAGAAAAAGGAGACATTATTTTGATTCCATTTTCACCAGATTTGTTATAATAAGCTCCAGCCAGTATAGTGTAGGTAGAATCCCTGTCCTCCACAAAATGGTGATGTTATATATTTTGAGTATTTGGTCATAAAGCTTTCATACATCTTTGCAAAAAATATGTTTTTGCCTTACTTTTTAAAATCATTTTTGTGATCGATTCTGTTATTTTTATAAGGATGAAACTGATTTCTGGCCCAAGACCTCTAATGTATACTATGAAACCCATCTGAGATAAAATCTACCTTAAAATGTCCACACTTTCAGCTCTCTCTGGGAACAAATTAAATTGTCCAATGAGTAGCCTATACCTGCCTTAGGAGTCACTATGAGAATTAAGTGAGATGAACATAGAAATGTTGAACCAGAGGACTCACTGTGACAGCTCTGATTTGGACAGCCCTTGCTATGAGTCACAGATATGATGGGCAATGCCATGCTGAGTCATGCAGTATAAAAGCTTATTCTACTTTTTATCCCTTATGTCCACTTAAAATTCTCCTATATTAAACACTTCAGACTATAATTTCATAATTAGGCATATGTGTATAATTGTTTAACTGGCCTACTTAGTGATAATTTGCTAAAATATACTTCACAGTGTCAGGAGAAGGGTATTTGGGGAGTTTTAGTTTATTGTTTTTAAAATTTTATATTTTAGTTTATTTCTTTTGTATCAAATACCTTCAACGACAGTGTTTATGCCCCCTCTTCCTCTTCATGCAGAATTCCACATTATACGCAATGAAGAATATGTCACTGGCAGAGTCAGGTATTTGGGGCAGCATTTCATGCCATCAGGAAGGAGAGATAGTTTCATCTGAGGAGATTGAACTTATCCTTGCTGGCCCTGTACGTGAACAACCATAGAGGTTGTTTGTGTTCTTGCCTCAGTAATGCAGACACTGCACTGCCACTTCCTGCACTGCTGTGTGTGGGCTACCATCTGGAATAATGATATTTTCCATATTTTGGACATAGAGAGAGCCCTCAGAGTTGATGTTGTGGCTGCTGTAGTTGTGCATTACTCCCTGTCTGACTGGCCAAGTAATGAAACCCCTGGAGGAGAACCATGGTTTCAATTTCCAAAACACCACCTCAATCCTCTTTTCATAAAAGAAATCATATTTTGGTGAAACTAATGCCTTCATGAGTGAGTGATCCCCATGTGTTCATGCCCAGGGAACTTCTGAGATGGCACAAATTCTGCCTCACTGGGCATAGACTTAAGGACTCAGGGCACTGGAAACCGAAAAGGTTTTGCTATATGCCAGGCTCAGTGCCAAATACTTCATTCACATTGTTTCATTTATTCCTTGCTTACCATCCTGCTTGATACCATGAATTGACTCTCTCAGCATCTGTCCTACAGAAGATGGAAAGCTAGCTAGATATTACCTTTGCCACACCATAATGCAGATAGAGTTTTGACTTATTTATTGTTTCAATCACATTTGTAGACAGATTAGAAAGGCAAACACGGTGTGAGTGCTGTCTTTCTGGCTGAACTGTTAGCTCTGGCTATCACTAGTAGCTATCAAAAGACAGGGTTGAGAGTGTCCATCTGGGTTCTGTTTTACTCTTGTGGACTAGGAGGTGCAACATGGCTGTGTTGCAGTGCAGTGCTTTCTCATTCCTGCATCACAGTGAACACTGTTCTTCCCAAAGGCAACAGCTCTATGGAGGGGCCAGTTCCCCAGTTCTGGGCATTAAGTCTAGGGGCCAAGTCTAGAGCCAATTACTCTGGCTCTGTGAACACTTATAAATATCAAATTCAAAGTATGTCTTCATTAGTTGGTTAAAATATTTTTACCTGAAACTGAGCTGACTGATAAAGATAGGATTTATTATTTTGATTTATAAAGGAAGTAATTGGAGCTCACTAATGTTAAGAATAAATAATGAGTAAGTGTCAAAGATTGGATTTAAATCTAGACAGATAATACATTTACACTATACCTTTAGGTTGCTTCCAAAGCAAGTCTGAGCCAATAAATATTTAAAAAACACAACTTGAAAATCTTCTCTTTCATCAACACATAGGGTGTTGGATAAAGTTCAGCAAATATCTTTTAAATTCGTGTGTTTTCCTTTCAGAAAACAAAAACAGGGGTGCCTGGGTGGCTCAGTTGGCTGAGCATCAGACTTCGGCTCAGATCATGATCTCACATCACAGTTCGTGTGTTTGAGCCTCCCGTTGGGCTCTGTGCTGATAGCACAGAGCTTGGAGCCTGCTTGTGATTCTCTCTCTCCCTCTCTGTCCCTCCCTCACTTGAACTCTGTTTCTGTCTCTCTCAAAAATAAATAAACATTAAAAAATTGGGGGAAAAACAAAAACAAAGGGAAAATGTAAGATAATTTTATACGAGACTAAAAGGAGAAAGAAATGACAAGTAATGCGAGCGATGACTGCAGCTGCTTAGCCTTGGGGAAAATTACTACTGCTGTTTGTAATTCAAGTGCTTGGGTTTTAATGTTGATACCAGGTAAGGAGATAAGGTGTGCTTTTGGGCCCTAGACAGGTGTATATTTGAAACTGAGATTCATACGCCAGAAACATAAAGACCTACACTCTCAGTTAAACTCTTAGTTTAGGCTGTGAATGGAGAAAATGCCAGTCTTAGAATTTAAATATTTTGTCTGCAATTTACATGGATTTGTTGATCATATTTACATTATTGGAGTAGTACAGTAATTCCTCAGGTGAGAAATTAATATATAAAATGGTTCTAGGTCACATTTTCATTGAATTTTTGGCAGAAGAAAGTGTAAGTCTTATTTGGAGGGACAATTTCTCACATGATACTCATAGATAAAGCCCTGATGATGATGAACTCATAACGTACAATTATAAAGCACAGGAGGAAATAATTTACCATGAGTGAAAGAAACTATAGGAGTAGACCCTCAAAAAATGTCAGGTAATGAAAGTATTAAATAATACTGGTTCAATACCCAGCATGAAGCCCAATGTTGGGCTCAATCTCACAAAACTCAGATCATGACCTAAGAGTCAGATGCTTAACCAACTGAGCCACCCAGGTGCCCCTACACTGTAAAAATATTCTATAAATGATTAAAGGCATATAAGACAAAAACTGAAAAACTTTTAAAAGAACAAAATATTTTTAAAGAGAAATACAGATTTTTAAAGGAAGTAAGAGAACTTCTAGACATAAGAAATTAATACTCTGTGTTTGAAACAACATATCAGACATAGATTAAGAAAGAATTACTGAACGAATTAAACATCTAAAGAGTATACAGCACAGAGAAAAACAAGATAAAAAGTATGAAACAGTATGAATGACTTGTTGGTTAGGAGTGCATTTTTAACATAAATTTACTGTAAGTTCCAAAAAACAAAAGCAGAAAGGATGAGGGGAATGGACAGTGTTTGAGGAGATAGTAGTTGCAGTTCTCCTAGAAATCATTATGAGTATTGCTCCTCAGATTCAGGAAACATTAATCCTCAGGAAGTCTCATTTATAAAATAAATTACACCAAGATGCTGATCACCAAAGACAAAGAAGAGAACCTAAGGCAGATTACTTTAGAAGAGAAGCAATTAGACTCACTGCAGACTTCTTAATTTAACTATAGTGCAGACATCAGCAAACAATAGCTGAAGGCGATGGTCCAGGAACTTGTTTTTGCAAATACAGTTTTACTGGAACACACTTATACCCATACATATTTTTATGGCTGTTTTCATGCTTCAACAGTATAGTTGAGTGGTTGTGATGGAAACCATATGGCCCACAAAGCCTAAAATATTTTCTATCTGAGCACTTAAGAAAAAATTTGCTGACCCCTGCTACAGAGGATGAAAGACACTGATCTATATCTAAAATTCCGAGACAAATATGCTGACTACTAAAATTCTATACCTGTTTAACTATTTTTCAAAGAGAAAGTTGCTTTGTGAGGGAAATGAAACCTGAACTGAAATAGTGTAATGCAGCAAGGAAAGGTGAGGAAAAATTACTAAGTCTGTAGGTAAATCTAAAGAAAAAAAATATTTGTATAAACAATAATAAATCACAATAAAATGATTGATATTGAGGTTATAAAGATGGAACTGCAATGTTGGATGACAATAACATGTAAGATTGCAAGGGAAGATGCCCAATATAATTAAGAATTCAGAGGTATTTTCATTGTTTGGGAACAGAGTAAAGATAATGATTGATTTTAGACTTTGCTAAATCAACTATGCATGTTTCACTTTCAAGGATAGCTTCTACTGCAGTAAAAATGGAATGGTATATTGGAGAGGCTAGGCAAGGTTTCACTATGGTGACCTGTAAATCCGAAATCTCAGTGACCTATACAAGCCATTTATTTCTTAGCCACACAAATCCTGATGCATGTTGGGCAGTTCCCCAAAGGCTCTGCCTCAGCAATCCTGGTGGATCTGATTGATTATGTGCTCCTGCTAGTGTAATCATATGGTTTCCACACTCTGTACCAAAAAGGAAGGCAGCACATGGGAAGCTCACAGTCACCCTTCTACATTTTACCTGGAAAGTGACATCCATTACAGACAAACTTACTGCAATGGGACTCACAGTGCTTATAAAATATTTGGTGAGAATTAACATCACTGTTACAATCTGCTCTTATGGTTATCAAATACCCTTTCATTCCCAAGGACGGTAACTCAATAGTCTTATTGGTATACTATGTTCAGCTCAGAAGTCAGAATTTCTTGGTAAATTTCCTGTAAATTACACTATAGGAGGGCAGCTGTTGTTTAAGCAGTGACTTAAGTGCCTAGGCTGTTTGGATCCTGTGGGTCCTCCAACTCAGCACACATTGTCAAACTCACAATTATAGTAGAGATTTCATATTGGCCAGAAGTAGTCACCTGGGCTGGCTTAACCACAAACAGGCTGGGAGACTCAGGGAAGCACCACAGAGTGGCAAGTTCAAAACAATAAAGGGAAAAAGAGAAAAGAAAATGTAATCATTTTCTAAGATCCAACTTGCTGAGAGGAAGCCCAAACTTGACACATGGAGAGGCCACAGTGAAGACAGAACAGTGGGAGCCTGTCCAGATATTTCAGTCATCCCAGCCCAGACTGCAGGCATGCAGCTGAAGCTATTATAGATCCTCCAAACCAGACCAGCTGCTAGCAGATCATTACCAAGTGAACCCTGTGGACATCACCTGGAACAGAAGGGTCACTCTACTGTTTCCTAAACCACCCACCCAATTTCCTGAACCGCAAAATTATGTGATATAGTACAATGGTTGCTGAGTTTTGAGGTAGTTGGTTATGTGGAAATAGACACAACAACAGAAAAGGAAAAGAAGGACATATAGGCAGAAACTGGGAAATCTAGACACTGTTTATCCTAGGCCCAGCTTATCTGAAAACAGTGGGAAATTCCTTCAGCTGAAGATTTAAATCCATTCTTAGTCTGTACTGAGATAAATAAAATTACTTTGTGAATTCAGGAAATCAGTTATGAAAACAATTAAAAAAAAAAAAGGAAAATGGAAGGAAGCTAAGATTCAAAGAGACAATTATTGGCTTTAAACACAGTACAGTCATCTCGGGCTAGAAAGCAGATGATGCTCGTGAGAGTGTAGTCCCGCTGTGTGTGTTTGCCAGTTTGAGATGGGGATTTACATCAAGTGGTGGGCAGTTTGCCAAAATAGCATGTTTCTGACCACCAACGTCATTTAGCAAATAAATACACTAAAACCCACTACAAACCAGGCAGGCAATTTCTTATCTTGCCACAAAGGACACTGTGATTTCCTCAAGGGAGTCACTTTCCAGTCCTGCAAAGTTTAGATTCTTATGTAAATCCTTTAGCACCTCACAGAGGCTTTATAAATATATATGTATCTAAACTTGTATTAACGTACAGTGATAATCAGGAAAACCAAATAAAGGGCCTCAGAAAATTAAGCTGAAGAAGATTCTTAAAATATATCCCTCATATTGACATCATGAAAAGGGCTGAGAGAGAAGCATGGCAGTGTGAGAGAGGGGAACAGATCACTATGGTTTGTCTTCAAATGTCATATTGGCAACCATAATAATGCACAATTTCGTCATGCTGTTCTAAACCAAAAACCTCTTCTCTCAAATGTGGAAAGACCTTTACATTTTCTTTTAGTAAGTTTAAGGTTCTAAACCCCTCCAGAATTGATGAATTTGTGTAAATGATATATATAATAGTTCATGCTATTTTATACACATAAAATAAGGAATATATGACACATTTTTTTTACTTTGAAATTAAAATTTAAACATGATAGCAGGAAAGAAATCAAATACATCATTAGAATTTATTTTACTCACCCCATGGGTGTACTTTAAGACACTTTAGACTGAGTCTATAATAAAAAACTGTGATAGAAATCCAGTGCTAATCATGTCTTTAAGATTTGAGAAGCAATATAAATTACAAAGTCCTCACATTATTATCAGTTCAGGATCCAATGTTTTGCCTTGAAATTTTTTTACTTTGTTTTGAAGATCAAACTATTTTCCCCGATGACAAGCAAAAGCAATGATTGGTATTATACTAGCCTTCAAATCCCAAAACTTAAAGTTCAAAGATATTCAGTTGAGAATTGGAGAAGTAAGTATCTGTGTGATGCAAACATCAGGATGTTTGTAGCTGTCATTTTATTTTAATAAATTTGTATTTATGGTTATTTGTTGAAGGCTGTGCTTCTCAAAATGTATACAGACTAGTGCCATCAGCATTGCCTGGGACTTGATAGAAATGTAAGTAGTTGGGTCTCACCGCAGATCTACCATATCAGAAACTCTGGAGGTGGGACCTAACCATTTGTTTTATTTATTTATTTATTTATTTATTTATTTATTTATTTAAAGTTATTTTTTTTTTTTTTTTTTTAAATTTTTTTTTTTTTTTTAATTTTTTTTTTTTTTTTCAACGTTTTTTTTTATTTATTTTTGGGACAGAGAGAGACAGAGCATGAACGGGGGAGGGGCAGAGAGAGGGAGACACAGAATCGGAAGCAGGCTCCAGGCTCCGAGCCATCAGCCCAGAGCCTGACGCGGGGCTCGAACTCACGGACCGCGAGATCGTGACCTGGCTGAAGTCGGACGCTTAACCGACTGCGCCACCCAGGCGCCCCTAAAGTTATTTTTTTTATTCGAAAATAGTTACAATTGGCTATGGGGATTTTTTTTTCCAACCATTTGTTTTAACAAGGCTTCTGGATGATCCTGATGCACACTTATAATGGCTAATTTTATGTGTCAGTTTGACTTGGTCATAGGATGCCCAGGTTAAATTTTATTTCTGGGTATGTCCATGAGGGTGTTTCCAGATGAGATTAACATTTATGTAGGTGGACTCAGTAAAATAGATGGCTCTCCCCAAGTGGGTGGGCATCACCCAATCTGTTGAGGACCTGAATAGAACAAAAAAAAATGGAACAAAGTAGAACAAAAGATGAAAGAAGGAGGAATTTTTCCCTTTTCCCTGCTTCATGGCTTGAACTAAGACATCTCATTTTCTCCTGCACTTGGACTGGGATTTACACCACTGCCGTCCCTAGTTCTCAGGTCTTTGAACTCACTGAATTAGACTTGATGTGAATTATAAATGCCTTTCTGCATTCTCCAGCTTGCAAATGGCAGAGTATGAGACTTCTCAGCCTATATAAGTCTCTCTCGGTTTTGCTTTTTTGTCAAACCCTGACTAAAATACAGTGGCCTTTAAAAAGGATTATTGGACTGAGGCACGTGGGCATCTCAGTCAGTTGAGCATTGGGCTCTTGATCTCAGCTCAGGTCATCATCCCAGAGTCATTGGACTGAACCCTGTGCCAGCTCCACACTGAATGTGGAGTCTGCTTGGGATTCTCTTTCTCTGCCCCTCTTCCTTGCTCTCTCTCTCTCTCTTTCTCAACAACAACAAAAATCAAAACAAAACAAAACAAAAAAACCACTTAAAAAAAGATTATTGGACTGATGGTTGTGACATTTTATTTTTCCTCCTGTATAATAATGACTGCTCTCAATAATCTTTAGGGTGATGATTTAGATTTCCTCGGAAGGACATTAATCTTGGACCGTGAATTTTACCTCTGACTACATGTTAGATTCATCTTAGCGGTGAGAGAAGCTTTTTTAAACAATAGTGAAGCCTGGGTCACACCTCTATCCCCAGTCAATGCAGTCAGAATCTTCAGAATCCATACGAAAAGCTCCTCAAAGTTTTTAAAGTGTTAAGGTTAAGAACTAGTTTATTGATAGAAAACAAAGAAGGGAGTTCAGGAGAAGCTGCAAGGCTAGACTGCTTCATAATGGAATAGAGGAATGGGGCCAAGAGTCCACCAAGTCAGAGATTTCTTTTCGTTTATGTTGATATGTGTACTAATTTCTACATTGTCTTATATTTGTATGCAATGTGTTTATATGTGTATTTTCACAGGAGTTTTTAATTTTCAAATTAGAAATCATTGTTCCTACATCACTATACCTGTACTATGCATAATATGGCAACACCAGCTGGATGCAGTAAACATAGAAACTCTGCAAGAGGAAAACAAAATAGTTTAAGTCATCTCTAAAGACTGTAAACAAAGAGGAGCATTGGAAATCTTAACAGTTTTTTGAAACCCTTGCAAAGCAAGGCTTAGTTTACATCAGGCTTGGCACTGCTCTGAGGGACCTTCCTCTTTGTGTTGAGCTCCGTTGGATACAGGGAACTGGCTTCCAAGTCATTCATACTAGAAGGTGAACCCTGGAACTTTAGTGTCTGTGAAACAAAGGCATGAGAGTACCACATAGACTCCATGTGAGTGTTAAGGTATGAAAACCACTTGGCTCAGGGCTAGCCCTTGGATTCCCCATATTACGGGAGGGCTTAGAATGATTGATCTGTGGTGATACCAGTGTCAGGAGAGGCTTTCAAAATAATCTCATGTAGAAAGTTTGGGAAATACTGCACATCACATTTCAGAGAGGAATGATCCAGAGAGGAATGTAGAATGTGGTGCACACTGAGACCACATATATCACCGTACAATTAAAAGTACTAGCAACACCTTTATTTATCCAGTATTCTGCAAATGTACTTGGCAATGGTACAAATACTATTAATATCCAGTGAAACCAGTGTCCTATGAAACTTTCCTTTAAAATGGACTGTTACAGATTAACTACTTATATGAATGAGAAACTGAGGCCAAGAGTGGCAATATGTTTTTCTGTGACCAATTTATTTTCCTTTGGCAGCTATTTTTGCTTCTTGAACGTATTCTGTTCTGGTCTTTAATTTTTTTTTATTTTACTTTTTTTATTTTAGAGAGAGAGAAAGCATGAACAAGAGAGAAGGACAGAGGGAGAGAGAGAAAAAATCTTAAGCACTCCCAGTGTAGAGCCTGATGTGGGGCTCCATCACACAACCCTGGGATCATGACCTGAGCCAAAATCAAGAGTCAGACCCTCAATGGACTAAGCCACACAGGCACTCCCTATTCTGATTTTTCTGATCATATCAGATACTGTGTGTTATTCCTTTGCTACAAGTTACTAACGCATTCTTAAAACCTCTGTATTGATCTGCACAATGAAGATGTGTGGACAAAAGAATTTGAATAGAATTTCACACCAAATAATTATTTGGTTCTACATGTATGACAATGAGTTTGAAGGCATGATATTATTTTTTTTTTTCACTGAATAGTCAATTCAATGAAAAAGTTCTATTAATCCTTTTGGAAGATGATTGTAAAAGACATTATCTCTAACATCAAGATTATGTTCTTTATATAATTTCAGATAAAAACTTCTTTACATAGCTTTAAAATTGGAACTAGAACTTTTTGCAAACCAGGAAACCCAACAAATGTCAAGTGGACTTTTTACATTGGAGTCTTTCCAACAAGAGTAAACTTAGAGAGTATTATTTTAATTGCCTTGCAGCATAGTTTAGTCTGCATTGTCCAAGTGAATCTAGTTGTGAGACTTACAGCCTTTTATTAAGATCCAATATTTCCATATAAAAACCCCAAATCATCATTTCAGGTCAATTCTTTTGGGGGAGGAATTTCCCCTTGCAATTTTGAATACTTATGTCATATGAAAGGTCAGATGGTATGACTTTCAGATAAGGTAATTTTGGATCTTCACTTTTTGGTTTCAATATCATTTAGAAAATTTAATCCTGGGCTCTGCCCCCTCCCCCTTTTCTCCTTTACTTCCTTTTTTCCTTTCTTCTCCCTGCCCTCCTTCCTTCTGTCCTTCCTATTTCTTCCATCTTTCTTTCTTTAGTTCTTTCTTTCTTTTTTTCTTTCTTTCTTTTTTGCTTTCTTGCTTTCTTTTATTTCACTCAAATAAAGTTTTAGAACATTAGAGCTGAGAGAAGTTTGAGGCTCATCCAACCCTCACACAAGAAAATTATTTCAAAGAAAGACACTTGGTGAAGCAAGGTTATAATGAAAGCACAGTCTTCCTCTGTTCTTTTACACCTCTCCCTAATCTATAACCAATCTTATTAAAAATGAGACTCAAAATGTGACTTGGTGGCTTGAAACAATCTTCACAGCCTTTGCCAAGAATATTGTATTTCTTTTTCTCCAGGTTTGAAGTTTACTAGCTTTGGTCTTCAGCAGTCATTTTATATTCATATGTACACTATATCCTAAGTTGATCATAAAATATCTAAGTCTCTTGGGACACCTGGGTGGCTCAGTTGGTTGTGCATCCAACTCTTGGTTTCTGCTTAGGTCATGATCTCGGGATTTCATGAATTTGAGTCCTGCATGGGGCTCCACACTGATAGTGTGAAGCCTGCTTAGGATTCTCTATCTCCTTCTTTCTCTGCCTCTCCCAGGCTCATGCTGTTTCTGTCTTTCTAAAAATAAATAAAGTTTAAAAAATATAAGCCTTCTTGTTCAATTAATACATATTTGGTGTATTCCCTGCCTCAAATTACATTGTAGAAAAATATTCCTACTTCCTTGTGTGCATGAGAGAGAGAGAGAGAGAGAGAGAGACCTATCCACAGATAAGACTTTAATAATCACAGAGTTCGTGTAATATAAATGGAAATAGAGAGTTCTAGCCCCACCCCCACCCCCCAAAAAGCATCTAGGATTTAATGTTAGTGAGACACAGTCAAAATGAAACCACTGTGTATTCAAAGTATTCAATTCAGGATTTATGTGAACTTATTTCATGTCTATTATAGTACTGGTATAGGAATCACAGGACTGTACTTAAAAGGCTAACAGGATATGAAACAGAGGTATAGACAAATATGCTGTGATATCCTGTGGTATGCCATTAGGAGATAAGAAAAAAGTTAGTAGTGTGCTTAGAGAGCAGAACAGCTAATTTTGAGGTGTAGAGTTATCTTTGCTGTGAGAGAGACATTAAAATTGGGTTTTTAAATAAAAAAAATAGGAAAGAACCCAGGAATTTCACTTCAGAGAGTAGGAAGCTCATGATTCTAAAGAATGTGAAGGAGCATCTGGGTGGCTTAGTTGGTTAAGTGACACCTTTGATTTCAGCTCAGTTCATGATCTTATGGTTCATAAACTCGAGCCCATGTTAGACTCTGCACTGGACACAGAGCCTGCTTGGGAATCTCTCTCTCTCTGCCTCTCCCCCATTCACATTCTCTCTCTCTTTCTCAAAATAAATAAATAAAATAAGATAAGATAAAATAAAATTACATGGAATATCAATAAATCTAACTTTATTACATAGCCCTTTTCTCACTCAGATATGGTAAAAATCTTGCTCCCTGAGATCCACCTATGACTCACTGTGGGCTTCTCCCAAGGGTGTGTCTCCCATAGTACCACCAGCAACTCCCCCAAAATGGAAAATGAATAAGAGAATGGATGAATGCCTGGATGATCACTAGGTGTAGGCACTTTGGTCAGGAGCTTTGAAAATGGTTCCTCTAGAGAGAGATCCAACAAGGTAGAGAAGTAGGGGGAACTGAAGTTCCCTTGTCCCTCAAACACAGCAGTGTTGAGGCCAAAGGACTTTGAATTCCAATAATACAGGCTGCAGAGTGACAAAGACATCTACAGGGACCCATGGGGACAACCTGGCAGGCCATAAGTCCACTTCAATGGACAAATCAAAGCACACCTTGTGGAGGGTCCAAAACATCACTACAAGCAGGGAGATAAAACAACCAGAGTCACAACAACAGAGAGAAAGTAACACACTCCAAAAACCACCTTCTGAACGGCTAGGCCCTGGACAGTATGACTCCTCTTTAATACAGTAGTGCTCACAGGTGTAGGACACATAAGATTTTAAAACACATAAGGGACAGAAAACTAACCAAAATGATGAAATGGAAGAATTATCAAAAGAAATTCCAGAAAGAAATGACAGCTAAAGAATTGATCAAAATGGATATAAAACAATATAATTGAATAAGAATTTAGTATAATAGTCAAAAGATTAATCACTGGGCTTGAAAAAAGCATAGAAGAAAGCAGAGAATCTACTGCCACAGAGATCAGGGAACTAAAAAAATATCATGATGTATTAAAAAATGCTGTAAATGAGGTGAAAAACAAACTAGAGGCAGTGACAGCGGGGATTGAAGAGGCAGTGAAATAGAAGGTAAAATAATGGAAAAAGATGAACTTGAGAAAAAGAGAAATAAAAAAATTCTGGACCATGAGGGGAGAACTAGAGAACTAAGTAATTCAATAAACATAATATCTGTTTCATAGGAGTTCCATAAGAAGAAGAGAGAAAGTTGCAGAAAGTGTTCTTGAACAATTCATAGCTGAGAACTTCCCCAATTTGGGGAAGGAAGCAGACATCCAAATCCAGGGGGCACAGGGAACTCCCTTTAGATGTAATAGGAATAGATCTTCTCCATGACATATTATACTGAAACTGGCAAAATACAAAGATAAAGAGAGAATTTTGAAAGCACCTAGGAACAGATGGACCTTAACCTACAAGGGTAGACATATAAGGGTAGTAGCAGACCTGTCAACTGAAATTTGGCAGGCCAGAAGGGAGTGACGGGAAATACTCAGAGTGCTAAATAGGAAAAATATGCAGCCAAGAATCCTTTATCCAGGAAGGCTGTCATTCAGAATAGAAGGAGGGATAAAGGCTTTCCCAGACAAACAAAAACTGAAGGAGTTCATGACCACTAAAGCAGCTCCGCAAGAGGTCCTAAGGGGAACTCTGTGAGTGGAATGTTGCAAAAACCACAAAGGACTAGAGACATCAGTACAAGCATGAAACCTACAGATAACACAATGACTCTAAACCCATATCTTTCAATAATAACACTGAATCTAAATGTAATCAATGTTCCAACCAAAAGACATAGGGTATCAGAATGGATAACAACAACAACAACAACAAAAACAAGACCCATCTATTTGCTGTCTACAAGAGACCCATTTTAGATCTGAGGATATCTTCAGATTGAAAGAGAGGGGATGGAGAATTATCTATCATGCTACTGGAAGTCAAAAGAAAGGTGGAATAACCATACTTATATCAGACAAATTATATTTTAAAGGCTGTAACAAGAGATGAAGAAGGGCATTTTATCATGATTATGGGTCCATCCATCAAGAAGAGCTAACAATTATAAATGTTTATACACCCAATTCACAAACACCCAAATATATAAAACAATAATTCACAAACATAAGCAATCTTATTGGTAAGAATGTGGTAATTATTGTAGGGAACTTTAATACTCCACTTACAACAAGGAACAGATCATCTAGACAGAAAATCAATAAAGAAATAGGGCCCTTAATGATACACTGGACCAGATGGACTTGACAGATATGTTCAGAACTTTTCATCTAAAAGCAGAAGAATACATATTCTTCTTGAGTGCATGGAACATTCTTCAAGAGAGATTACATACTGGGTCACAAAACAGACTTCAATAAATATAAAAGAATTGAGATCATACCATGCACATTTTGAGATCACAATGCTATTAAACTTGAAATCAACCATAGGAAAAAGTTTGGAAAACTTCCAAAATGGAGGTTACAGAACATCCTACTAAAGAATGAATAGGTCAACCAGGCAATTAGAAAAGAAATTTAAAAATATATGGAAACAAATGAAAATGAAAACAGAACAATCCAAATCCTTTGGGATGGAGCAAAGGCAGTCCTAGGAGGAAAATACCTTGCAATCCAGGCCTATCTCAAGAAACAAGAAAAATCCCAAATACAAAATCTAACAGCACACCTAAAGGAACTAGAGGAAGAACAACAGAGAAACCCCAAGGCCAGCAGAATAAGAGAAATAATAAAGACCAGAGCAGAAATAAACAATATAGAATGAAATAAAACAAAACAAAGCAAAACAAAACAAAAACCAGTAGAACAGATCAATGAAACTAAGAGCTGGATTTTTGAAAAAATAAGCAAAATTGATAACTCCCAGCCAGACTTTTCAAAAAGAAAAGAGAGAGGACCCAAATAGATAAAATCATGAGTAAAAATGGACTTATCACAACCAACCCATCAGAAATACAAGCAACTATTAGAGTATATTATGAAAAATTATATGCCAGCAAACTGGGCAACCTGGAAGAAATGAAAAAAATTTCTAGACACCCACACACTACTAAAACTCAAAAGGGAAGAATTAGAAAATTTGAACAGACCAAAAACTAGTGAAGAAATTGATTCAGTTATCAAAAACCTCCCAACAAATAAGAGTCCTGGGCCAGATGGCTTCCCAGGGGAATTTTTCCAGACATTTAAAGCAGAGTTAATACCTGTCCTTTCAAGCTGTTCCAGAAAATACAAATGGAAGGAAAACTCCTGTACTCACTCTATGAAGCCAACATTACCTTGATTCCCAAACCAGACAGAGATGCTACAAAGAGGAGAATTTCAGGCAAATATCCCTGATGAACATGGATGTAAAAATTCTTAACAAGATACTGCAAATTGAATTCAACAGCATATAAAAAGAATTATTCACCATGATCAAGTGGGATTCATTCCTGAGCTGCAGGGTTGGTTCAATATTCACAAATCAATCAATGTGATATATCATATTACTAATAGAAAGGATAAGAACCATATGATCCCATCAATAGATGCAGAAAAAGCATTTGACAAAATACAGCATCCTTTCTTCATAAAAACCCTCGAGAAAGTTGGGATAGAAGGAACATACCTAAACATCATAAAAGCCATTTATGAAAAGGCCACAGCTAATATCATCCTCATTCGGAAAAACTGAGAACTTTCTCCCTGAGATCAGAAACATGACAAGGATGTCCACTATCACCACTGTTGTTTAACACAGTGTTGGAAGTTCTAGCATCAACAATCAGACAACAAAATGAAACCAAAGGCATCACAATTGTCAAAGAAGAAGTCAAACTTTCACTTTTATCAGATGACATAATACTCTTCATGGAAAACCTGAAAGACTCCACCAAAAGTCTCCTAGACCTGATACATGAATTCAGCAAAGTAGCAGGATACAAAATTAATGTAAAGAAATAAGTTGCATTCTTATACACTAATAATGAAGCAACAGAAAGAGAAATCAAGAAATTAATCCTATTTACAATTGCACCAAGAACCATAAAATACCTAGAAATAAACCTAACCCAAGATGTGAAATATCTGTACACTGAAAACTATAGAAAACATAAAAAAAAATTGAAGAAGACACACACACACACACACACACAAAAAAAAGGAAAAACATTCCATGCTCATGGATTGGAAGAATAAATATTATTAAAATGTCATACTACCCAAAACAATCTATACATTCAATGAAATCCCAATCAAAATTGCACTGGAATTCTTCTCAAAGCTAGAACAAACAATCATAAAATTTGTATGGGACCACAAGAGACCCTGAATATCCAAAGTAATATTGAAAAAGAAAACAATAGTGGGAGGCAACACAACCCCAGACTTTAGACTCTACCACAAAGCTGTAATCATCAAGAGAGTATAGTATTGGCACAAAAAGAGACACATAGACCAATGGAATAGAATAGAAAACCCAGAATTGGACCCACAAATGTATGGCCAACTAATCTCTGATAAAGCAGGAAAGAGTATCCAATGCAAAAAAAGAGACAGTTTCTTTAGCAAATGGTTCTGGGAGAACTGGACATCAACATGCAGAAAAATGAAACTAGACAACTTTCTTACACCATACACAAAAATAAACTCAAAATTGATGAAAGACCTAAGTGTGAGACAGGAAACCACCAAAACCCTAGAGGAGAAAGCAGGCAACAACCTTTTTGACCTCAGCCACAGCAATTCTTGCTCGACACATCTCAAAAGCCAAGGGAATTAAAAACAAAAATGAACTATTGGGACCTCACCAAGATAAAAGCCTTCTGCCCTGCAAAGGAAAAAATCAACAAAACTAAAAGGCAACTGATGGAATGGGAAAAGATACTTGCAAATGACATATCAGACAAAGGGCTAGTATCCAAAATCTATAAAGAACTCACGAAACTCCACACCCGAAAAACAAATAGTCCAGTGAAGAAATGGGCAGAACACATGAATAGACACTTTTCTAAAGAAGACATCCAGATGGCCAACAGGCACATGAAAACATGCTCAACATCACTCCTCATCAGGGAAATACAAATCAAAGCCACACTGAGATATCATCTCACACTCATCAGAGTGTCTAAAATTAACAACTTAGGAAACAACATATGCTGGTGAGGATGTGGAGAAAAAGGAACCCTCTTGCACTGATGGTGGGAATGCAAACTGGTGCAGCCACTGTGGAAAACAGTGTGGAGTTTCCTCAAAAAATTAAAAATAAAATTACCTTATGACTCAGAAATAGCTGGGATTAATCTAAATTAATTAGGAATTAACTAGGAATTAATCTAAAGAATATAGGAGTGCTGATTCATAGGGGCACTTGTACTCTAATGTTTACAGCAGCACTTTCAACAATAGTCAAATTATGGAAAGAGTCTAAATGTCCATCAAATGATGAATGGATAAAGAAGATGTGGTTTATATATACAATGGAACCACTTGGCAATGAGAAAGAATGAAATCCTGCCATTTGCTGCAACATGGATGGAACTGGAAAGTATTGTTCTGAGTGAAACAGATAAGTCGAGAAAGATATCATATGTTTTCACTCATATGTGCATCTCAAGAAACTTAACAGAAGGGAAGGGGAAAAAATAGTTGCAAACAGAGAGAGAGGGAGGCAAACCATAAGATACTCTTAAATACAGAGAACAAAATGAGGCTTGATGGGAGGAGAGTGGAAAATGGGTGATGGGCATTGAGGAAGGCATTTGTTGGGATGAGCACTGGCTGTTAAATGTAAGTGATGAACCATGGGAATCTACCCCAAAAACCAAGAGCACACTTTACACGCTGTATGTTGGCCAATTTGATAATAAATTATATTTTAAAAATATATAAAATTGGAAAAAGAAGTTCAAAAAATGTTTCTTCTTCTGCTTTGTCACAGCCATGTTAAATAACAAATACAAGGTTTGGAAAGAGTTATGGTCTATAGATCATAATTAATAATTAGAATTGAGAGTTTAATAAAACTTCTTGATATAAAGTTAGTATAAAAACCAATTAAAATGTCTTCTACCACAAAAGTATTATTAGAAATCAAAATTAAAATTTTTACTCTAACATAGTAAAGGAGAACAATTTTTCCTCTACTCATCTTAGGTTTTCAGCTGGGGATCTGTAACCAAAGACAGATTGACAAGAGAAAAGGATAGATATTGATTTAATGTTAAGTTTTAAGTGACCTCATAATGAAAAGAAGTGGCAAAAATCTAACCACATTTATATCAGGTTGAACAAGGAGACAATTGTGGAAAAGTAAATAAAATATTTGGAGAGATTAAAAGAAGAAGAGGTTTATTTTATTAAGGTCTGTTCGTATAGCATTCTTTAGGCTTCTACTCCTTATCTCTGGTGAAAAGAATGTTTCTTTCTTCCTGGTACAACAGGAAGGACATGTTTCACATGAGAAAGATGTGCTTACTTTACTGATGTTTCCTGCTTTGGTGAAGAAAAGGGGAAATTAGATTTTTTAAGTGCCTTTAACTCATTATGCTAAAGTGGCTTTTTTGGGTTGGCATATTTTTAATGGCAGTAGCATTAACAATATAAAAATACTTAGTAATTAATATAACAAAGATATGAAAGACTTCTACAGAGGGAAGGAAGTAACAACTTTGTTTTAATACCCTAGCAAAGATCTAAATATATGGAGATAGACATGCATATTGATTGGAAGACTCCATATGATAGGGAGGGCAATACAAATCTCAGTCAAAATCCAAGCAGATGTCTAGTAGTACTTGATAAATTGTTTTAAAAATTCATATCAAAATGCAAGGTCTAGAATAGTTTAAGGAGCAAGTAGACAGGACTTGCTCTTTCTGCTATCAGCATTGATTATAAAGCTATAATGAAGGTGATAGTTTGCCTTAAGGCTATGAATAGATACATAGACCAGGGGCATAGTATAGACAGCCAGAAAATGACCTATACATTGATACTTGATATATGACACAGGTGGCACCAATAAATCAGTGGTGTTGGTGGCATTTATTATGGAAAAAATATGAACTATGTCTTACTTCACAGTATATAAGAAAATCAACATACAAAAGAATGTACATCTAAATGTGAAAAACAAAGCTATAAAATCTTTAGAAAGCAATTGGGAGATTAACCTCTTTTTCCCCTTTATTATATAAAAACACATCTTAATAGAGCACAAACAAAAATAAACAGGAAATAAAACTGACAAATTTGACTACATGGATAATTAAGAATTTATGTTTAAAAAAATCAACACCACCTGGGTGCATGGGTGGCTCAGTTGGTTGAGTGTCAGAATCTTGATTTCAGCTAAGGTCATGGTCTTGTGGTAGTGAGGTCAGGCCCTGTGTTGGGCTCTGTGCTGGGTGTGGAGCCTGCTTGAGATTCTGTTTTTCCTTCTCTCTACCCCTTTCCCCCTCTAAATAAATAAATAAATAAATAAATAACACCATTAGAAGAGTGGAAAAGGAAGGCACCAAGCAGGAAAGATATTTGCAGCACAGGGTTAGTATCCCAAACATGTAACAAACTTCTACATATCAATAAGAAAGAGACCAGTTGGGAAAAAATGGGCTAAACACTCAAAGACATAGTCCACACATGAGAAGATCCAAATGACCAATAAGCACAAGAAAATGGACTCAGGTCTTTTTTGTAAGAAAAGTAATACAAATTAAAAAGATAGGGAAGTGCCTTTAATTATATGTCCATTGGCAAAAATGTAAAAGTCTGAAAATATTAAGTGTGGGTGAGAGAGTGGAACAATTGGAACTCTTCAGTGTTCGTGAGAATGAAAATTAACACTACCACTTGGAAAGGTAGCTCATCATCACACATCAAGATGACGAAATATATACCCCTATGCCCAGCAGTTCCTCCACTAGGGTTTATCTCAGAGAAACTTCTACATATGTATATGGGCAAATAGGTACAAGGAACCTCATAGCAGTGTTCTTGAATTAACCCCAAACCAGATACACAGTCAAGTCCCAAATATGTGATGGAATATTATACATCAATGGAAATGAATAAAATGCAGCTAAGCACAATAACAAGGATGGGTTTTGGTATTCAAGCAAATTATAAAGAAGCACTTTCATTCTTGCAATTCACATAAAGTCCCTGAAACAGGCAGAACTGGATGATGTATATAAGAATGCATACATAGTTGGTAAAATTCTAAGTAAAGGCACAGAGAGGCATTTATCAACAAAATCAGGATAATGGTGACCTGCAGCAGGAGGCAGAGAGGCATAATTATAGGGAGCATGCAAATGACCCCTGGTGCTAACAATGAGATAAGTATGTGTGTCATGTGCACCTCCTTCTGTTTCTTGGGTGTATATACATATCCAGAAAAAGAAGCAGGGTTGGAAATGGTGTGAGGGCAGGAAGGTAGAAACAGTGTTCTAGATGACAGGAATAACAAAACCAAGGGACCAGGGCAAAAGAGTACAGAGGAATTGAAAGGCAACTACTCTAAATGGATAGACCCTATTACATAGTCTTAACTTACTTTGCACTATTTCTCTTTCAAAATATTGAATCAAATATTCATTACATATTCCTTCATTTCTCTTTATAAAACATTGACACATTAAATAATGTAAAATAAATATATCACTGTTTTGCATCTGTAGATCAGAAAATGCTTATTGCTAACAGCATATAATTAGTAAATAGCACATTATTAGTACATGACACTAATTTCTATTAGACTTAAAAAGATGTTACTTTTTTCCCGGACATTATAATAATGTTTGTTACTTATTCTTTTTTTAATAATGTTTATTTATTTTTGAGAAAGAGAGAGAGAGCCAAAGCGGGGGAGGGACAGAGAGAGAGGGAGACACAGAATCCAAAGCAGGCTCCAGGCTGAGCTGTCAGCACAGAGCCCAACACATGGCCCGAACCCACGAACCGTGAGATCATGACCTGAGCTGAAGTCGGACACTTAGCTGACTGAGCTACCCAGATGCCCCTGTTATTTACTCTTTTTAAGATAATAATTTATATTTACTTTCCCTATTCTAGTAGTAATCTACTTATCCATTAAATATGGCCAAAAATATATTGTGTAATAAATATGTAAACTGCTAGCATGCATATTTTATGACATCCCAACAAAAAACGAAAAGAAACAAGTTTCTTCTGAATATGCTAATTGAATACATTTTGTGATAACATCAAGTCTAAAGCAAGAAGTTTAAAGTAATTTTTAAAAATTAAATTTTGTCCAAAGTATATTTCATTGCTTTAGACATAGGAAGAAGTTGTTAAAGTAATTGGTTATCTCCATATAACTAACAGAGAAGCAGCCGCAGAATTTTTTGTTTCTACCATACTACTGATTTAATTCTATTTTTAATACATGGTTGCGGTGCTCATTTTTTTAATGCTTTTTCCCCCCTAACAACATTAAGCACAAACTCCTAAGCTGAAAGTATTTCTCAATGACTTCTATAAGTCATTGCTACCATTTTTGCTGCATTGTTCTAGATAGAAAGATTGATGAATTATTGAACAAGAAAATGATCATTGGAGAACTTCTTTGTAGACCCAAGAGAAGATAGGAATGGTGTTCTATCCACAGAAGGATGTGACCCAGAATTCTAGAGCAGTTCATAAGGAATTTTCTTTAATACTTTGTTGTCAAATTCCAAATTTACAACATTTTGTTCATTTAATATTACAAGTTCCTTTTGAAACCCATTACTGGAGTAGTTTAATAAAATGCATTTTAACAGAATGTCTGTGACCTGATTGCTGCAGGCCATCTCAGGCAGAAGGAAAAAAATGTGCAGTTGTGATTAGCTGCTAATAATTCATGTTGGGAGTTAAGACATAAAAGAAAGGTTTTCTTCATGAAACAGGGAATGAGACTGAATGGGGAAACGGCATGAGAAGCACTTATAAGACCACTGTCCCTTTAACATGCTATCCTCTCTGCTCCCTGAATTAGAGCAGTTCTAAAGAAGATGTGTGTTGAAGACATCCAGCTCTACCTCCTGTGCATTTAATTAAGATCACCTAATTAAAAAGACTGAGATGCCAATGACAAGCCCAATGCCACATGACAAGATGACATTTTGAAGGGGAGAGTGATGGTACAGCAGATCATGGTCAAATCTAAGATGGTAAGAAAATGGAGCTAAATATTTTCCTGTTTCAACCATAATAGAAAGAGTGGGAATGTACTGGGTATAAAAAGTCCTCAAACTTGATGATTGTGTCCAGAGAATTTTTTCTAAATAACATACTTAAAGAAAATTAATGTTAAATGAAATGTTCACTCAGTGTAGGAAGCTCTCTCTTCCTCCCATTCAGGGCAGAACTGCATGTAAAGAAACAACAGTAGGACAAACATCACTTCACTTTGCCATCAGTGGGTGGGTCAGGATTTAGCATGAGGGCCTCTAAGCACTGACGGGAAAAGTGTTCACCCTATAGGTGATGTCCTGATGGTTCACACCTCAGAAGCCCTATCCCAGCATCAGCTGACAAGTCTCATGGGTCCTGACCACAGTCTAATCACACCTCTGTCAGTAAGGGTAGCTGATAAACCCCAACAAAAGTCAGGGGTTCTGCTAGCCAAGCACAATCTCTTGGGACTCTGTGAGCAGATTCACAAAGTTCATTTCCTTTGATAGTCATAGAAAAATCTTGGTCTTTTCAGCTCCCTCTATTACAGAGGAGGCCCAAATGCCTTATTGGACTCCTATGGAATACAGACAGTATTTGCAACACTAAAGAGACCTGATGGCTAACTGAACATGGTGTGTGCAAGAGCAGCTGGCCTGGCCATGGCATCTCATAATTTTGCATGAAGGAGTGGCATCTGCCTGTCTTGGGGAAACTATCCCTCAGTAGGTTGCTCAAAGCAAAGATGCTGCTCAGCAGGGGCTTCAATGCACAGACTTCCCTAAATGCCTGGGTTGGTTCACTGATGCTTCAGCTAAGCTGAAATCTGGTGGTGTCCACTGTGCAATGGTGGCTGTTTGGCTCCAGCACCAGTTCTGCAGAACCAAAAGTGTACCTCGTCACTCTCCAGTGGACAGGACACAAGGCTGTTCTTGTAGCTCTGGCCATACTCCCTTAATGAAGTTTGTTGTATTTTTAATGACTCTTGGGCTGTTGTCAATAGTCTAGTGTTTGGTCTGTCACTTGTAAAACTACAGGTTTCATATTAAAGACACACCTCTAGGGGTGGGGATTGAACCATGGAAATGAATCATGGCCCCTGATCAGACTGTGTGGGTCACTCATGTTGGTGGTATGGACTCTTTTTCTGATGAGAATGATAAGAATCCAAGTTTCTGGTCAAGCATCTCCACTCATATTGCCACTGTCACAGGCTGGGCACCAAGTATGCAATAGTTTTATGTATGTACTGTATGCTGAACTTGGGACTCCTGCCAAGAGTTGGTCCTTTGGTCTTAAGTTCCAAGTGGCCACCTTGCCAGGGTGTTGTCAACTCCAAATGGGCAGACTTTGTTGCATTTATGACCCTTCCTCCAAGCTATCAGTGCATTTTCACTGTTGACAGCCTTTGAAATTATGGCACTGATTCTAAGCTGGGGGCAATTTTGTCCTTTGGGGGAACATTGGGCATTGTGTGGAGCTATTTTTGGTTGCTACAACTTGGTGATATGTACAACTGGCATCTAGTGAGTATACACAAGTATGGTGACAAACACCCCACAACACAAAGGCAGTGCTCACCCCAGCCCCACACTAACAAATAATTATCTAGCCCAAAATGTTAGTGTAATGAGACTGACAAACTCTAGTTAAGTGTGGTTCACATTTAATTAGCCAACCCCAGTTATCCCATCATGGCCCTTGAAACTAAGCCGTATCACGCTTTCAGCTTCTGGACATTTTCTAGTCTGACAGTGGTACACCTTTTGTCACAAAGGCCACCCAGAAGTGGGCCAATGTTCAAAGTGATTAACAGACATTTCACACACACACCTGGTATTGAGGAACACTGAAATGGCTTCTTAAAATATTGACTCAGAAGGATACCTGACTCTAGCTCCGTCACCTCCTCCAGGTCTCCACACTTTTGTAAGGCAGTGTGGCTGGATGCAGCTATTCCCAGAAAGGGATTGTTTCCTTTCTGTTGTTTCCTTGCTAATGATCAGAACAAACAAGTAGAGCTTACACATTACTTGAAGTTATATGGAGATATTTTGAAATGAGAAGATTTTCTGATTATTTATAACAAAAGGTCTGGTCAAGTAGGGTGTGATTGGAGAAAAGATAAAATAGGAACTGAGAGGGGACACAGCAATGTTAGGGGGGTGTAAGAAGAGCAAGGACTCTAGCACATGAGGAGAGAATATCTTAAACCTTAGGAAGTACAAGAGGTGTCATGGTGGCAGTTAATGCTCTCATTGTGCCCTAGATTCAGCAACAATGTCTGAGTTAGATAGCAGCTGCAGCTGACAATCTCACTCGCTGCTGGGTTTGCTGTCTGATCCATGTACTATGAAAACAAAACTCTTGTGGACATGGCAGATCCTGATTCTTTTGTGCCTGATGCATACAGACCCACAGACGTAACGGCCCTGCTTTGGTCTGACTAATACAAATGTATATACTTCTTTGGATGTCCAAGTGGCCTTAGGATATGCCATGTGTGGTGACTGAGGCTGCATCTACTCAGTGATACTGCCCATGTAACTTAACCAAATCAATGTAAAACCCTCCGGTTTATATGTTTGTATGTGGGCCACGGAATGTTGCTTCATTGGAAGTGGGGCTTTTTGTGACCTATATAGTGCTTCTGTAATTATTCACAATGACACCAAAGATCAGAAAGTCAGTCTGAACTTCTTTGGGTGGGTTGTAATGGATAATAGTCCGACTTTACACTACATCCTGGCTATGCCCAAAGGACTATGTCTCTATGACTTATTTGGAACTAACTGAATCTGGAACTTTGGGGTAGGGGTCATGATTGAGATTGGCCTCATCCTGTTACTTGGAGGCTGTTGATAGTAGCCTTAATTAAATACTGTAAGAGACAAATCAAATGGCTTTTGCTTAAGAAAGACCATTTTGGGACAAGGGGCAGAATGTAGAGCACTTTTAGGTTTCCATTTTCCCCACTTCCCTCTAGATACCTAAGGCATAAATCCTTTAAGGGAATTTATATCTCAAGTTCAGAAAAGCTTCTAAGAGCCCAAGAAATAAAGCCATAGGCATATCCCATAATGATTTGGGAAACAAGCTCTGTGAGAATCATTCTCAAATCATAGTGCCCAAGTCTTCTGTTTAAGCAGCTGGACAGAACTTGCATCAGAATTATTGTGGGAAATGTTTTCATTTTTGAAAATTTTGTGTTTGGAGAACAATGGAGCCATTTGAGGAAGACTTTGATAAATATATGAGGTTTATATTGACATTAACTGAATTAAACTCAATCCAAACCTCCAACCCAGTGTTGGAATGTGGCAGGAAGGGGAATTAGAGGAGAAAGAGGGAAATCAGGAAAGGAAATCCAGTTATCATGTAACAAGGGTGTCAGGCTATAGTGTGGAGATGGAGGCTATAAAGATTCTGTAGGTTTGGGTATGGTTTTAGCATTTCAAAAGTTTATTTTGTTATTTTATTTTCTTCTCCTTGATTCACTCTAAGACTTAGGTTTACATAGTTCAAATAAAATATGCTTGTTTTTAGAAAAGAAGGAAAGAAGACTGGGGAGATTATACCCCAACTGGGCTCCAGTGTTTAAAGAAGCAACCAGCCCCAGGAATAGAGTGGATAGTGGAAGGTATAGAGGAAAGAAACTCAAGTAAAATTGTGCCCTGCAGTGAGAAAGAAGAGGTGGTTGGGGACTAATCTTGGCCAGAGAAGTCTTCCTGGAGAAGTTTGTTGGAACGCTGGTGGAGTTTACCAGCATAAACTAGAGGAGCAGGTATCCCCATGTATACAAATGCCAGTAAATTCCCATTAGGTCAACTAGTGAAGGCTCATGAAATCTTCTTTCAGATATCTACAAAGAAGTTACTTGCTCTTTCCCCTGAAGAGCAGGTCTTTCCCAAGTCTCTTAGGGACTTCATCAGCTTTAATGGAAGCATTAATTTATCTCACATTGTTAACTGGGCTTATGGTTGGCCCCTGGGATATCAATTAGCTGGAATTTATAGGTAGAAAACAACAGGACTGTTAAGATTATAGCCTCATGGTTTACCAAACACATCTCATATTTTAATTGGAATCTACTATGCTCATTGTTTCATGAATGCTGTTAGTGGAGCTAAACCTATCATGTTGTCCAAACCACACATGAGGCTTTGAAATGTCCATTACTCCAACTCAAGCATCGATGCATTCTGCAAGTCATGTTTAGCAAATTTCATTTAATAAATATCAATGCAAAACATTATTGATTTGGTTTAACATAGAGATGTAACCTCCTGTGTACTTGAAGAATTAAATGTGCATCCATTATTAATTCCTAATGTTGAGCTAAGAGAAGGAAGAAAAGGCAGTTTTACTAACAAATCCATATTAACTATTAACTAGGGGACAAAAATAGTTTACTTCACATAAAAAATATCATGATTTTATGTCTCCTTAATAAAATATTTGTATATTGTATTTTTTAATTACATCTAAGGGTTTTTTTTTTAATTGATTGAGAAAAATGTTAAATGTTAAGTGATTTTTAGAGGTTTCTTAGAATTAGTTTTTAACATTTTCATGAAAAGGAAGTCTATAATAAATGTGTGAAGCTATTTATAGGGACTTTTTGGAGCTAAGTAAGATCTTAAATCACAGAATAATTTTCAAGTGGAAAGTTGGCTTTGGCCATATGAAGGATGTGAATTCACTGAATTAAATCAGTAGAATGTCCCAAAGGGTCAATGACTAGCTGGAGTCTCACTCTCTTAGAGGATAAGAATTTGGTCTAAGAGGTTTGGTGATTTAATAAATATTTCTGAGACTCGGCAGTAATTAATTTTACTGATTTTTTTTTTCAAATCCCATGCAACCTTCCATAGTTAATTTTGATGATTTAACCAGATCTAGAATTTAAATCATATCTTTGCTGTAAGAAACTTGAGTATAAATCAACAAATGTTTCTCAGGTTTCCATAAGCTAAATGTTATTAGTAGGAAGAACCCTGAGGCACTAGGTCATGGAGAGAGATATAGAAACTCCAAACATCTCTATTATTATTATTATTTTATTTTCATTAAAAAAATTTTATCTGTAGTCTGTGATTATCCAGCACAGGACTTTGCACAGGTGAAATCCAGGAACCATCTTTTATTTGATTGATTTGAATGAATCACCTGAGTAATCTTATAAAAGTAATTTGCCTTCTCTGGATCTATTTCTGCACATGATAAATGATTTTTTTAATTTCCTTGTGAAAATAAGTTGGAAATAGTATAAAAATATCTGAGTTGAAATCCTGGGTGTGTCATTCACCTACCTGCTCTTGGACAAATTACTTAATCTCCAAATCCCAATTTCTTCTTCTCTGAAATGAAGTCAACAATACTTTCCTTCACATTGTTGGAATAATCAAAAGAACCGTATGACCCCAAAGTGCCTACAAGCTGTTTGGCATGTAGTGTAAACTTCACAGGCACTTGTTGACTCCTTTTCAGTTACAGTATTCTGTAATCCAATTCCTCTTAGAAACTTGAACTCAAAGAGAAACAAATGGATTGTTTGGATTATTATCCTTTTCCCTTCTGTAAGAACTACATGACATGTTTAAACTGCTGATTTACTTACTTTTAGATGAAGACACAGAAATATTTTTTCTCATTTGGAAGATGGAATGGAGAATGACAATTTCATTTCCCTTTCCTTTCTGAAAAATCATTTATCCTTGAAACTGTTACAAATTTCCAATTTGCCAATGATTGCTTTTGTGAAGAACATGGGAGATGCGTGGTTCCTTTTAAAATGTAATTCCATGGCTTTTAATGTCTGTTTCCATTTCCATAGGTCTTAATGCTTTTAATACAGTCTTATTATACCCACTCTCCAATGTTCTTTTTATAACAGTTCTATGAAGTGGGATAGGTTTATGCATATTTTTTATGAAATGAAAATCTTAAAGTATAGGAAGGGTAACCCTTGGACAGAAAGAGAATAATCTATATCTTCCAATGTTCCTATGAATTTACCACTAGATGAAAAAGGGAAAAATAATTTGAACTTTTATAATAGTTAGTTTTCTTGGGGGTTCCTGGGTGGCTCAGTTGGCTGGGCGTCTGACTTCAGCTCAGATCAATATCTCATGGTTTATGGGTTCAAGCCCCGCATTGCTTCAGATTCTGTATCTCCCTCTCTCTGCCCCTTCCCCACTTGCACTCTGTCTCTGTCTCTCTCTCAAAAGTAAACATTAAAAAAATTTATAGTAATTGGTTTTCTCAATATCATAATTCAAATGCTTAGTATTAGGTGGTCTGTTCAGCTAACTGGATCTTGTTTTTCTTATCTATCTATACGTATATCTGTGTCTATATCTATCTACATCTATCTATATCATCTATATCATTTATATCTATATCATATATCTATATATCTAAGTCCATGTTGATATGGCCTAAAAGATATTATTGTGCATAATTAATTAAATAGTTATCTTCCAAAATAGCAAAGTTCAGGTAGATGGGGTAAGAATAGGATTAGATTCATTGTTGAGGTGCAACAGTGTACCCTGGGGAAAAGATCACATTTAGGGTTTTTTCATCCTTCTGACCTCATTTAACATTAATTATCTCCTTAAATGAGCTAACTTACAGTTACAAGCCACATTGATAGTTAAGGCTTCAACATATAAATTTTTTTAGGGGGTGCAGTTTAGTCCATAACACCATCAGTGTCCTAAGAGCTCTGATAAGAGAGAGATTCTTACTTGCTGAGGAAAGAACTCTCTGAGAGTCTATCATGTAGAAACAGAGCTTGGCTTTGTCTTACAAGAAGAGGAAGAGACATCAGGAATGTGCACATACAGAAAAGTCTATGAGAACAAGTGAGAAGATGTCCATCTGGAAGCCAAGGAGAGGCGTCTTACCAGAAACCAACTCTGATGGCACCTTGATCTTGGATTTTCAGCCTTCAGAACTATAAAAAAGTGAATTTCTCTTGTTTCAGCCAAATTAAAAAAAAAAAAAAACTATTGCATTTATCTCTCCTTTTACTTAATATAGGTAGTACATAATATCTTAACCTCTTAGAAACTCAGCTTTCTCATTTGCAAAATAGGAATAATAATGCCAAAGGGATTAAAGGAGCTATGTGGAAAGTGTCTAACAAAATTTGAGCATATCATAGATGCTTAACCAATTCTAATTTCCTAAATGTTAAAGTGTGGCACACTTATAATCAAGTGTGAAAACACAAATAAAGAGTTGGATAAATTATTACAAAACAAGCCACTAAGGTTAAGAAAAAGAATGTTGGCTGCATACCAGATACGTCTCTTGGGCCTTCTCAGAGGCATTAGCTTTTTACTTTTCCTCCAAAGATAACCTCTATCCTAAATTCTTGCACTACAGTTATTTTTTTCTTTTTTTCAACTTCACAGAATGGGAATATACAGTATATATTATATTGTGGCTTTCTTCTTTTACTCAATAATGTTATACTTGTAATATTCACCCATGTTGCATGTCACTACATTTCATTCATTGTTGTTGCTGTACGATATTCTCCTGTATGTATACACCACCATTTATTGATCCAATCTCATGTTGAAGGACTTATGGGTTGTTTATGGTTTGGAACTCTCATGAGCACGCTGCTATAGATATTCCCATGTACTTGACTGTTCCTGCACGTAGCAATATTCTTGTTGGGCATATATATAGGACTAGCATTGCTTGGTCATAGGATGTACACATTTTCAACTGAAGCAGGTTATAAACCAAACTACCTTCCCAAGTGGTTGTATAAAACACATTTTTACCTAGTAGCACAAGAAAATCCACTGTACCATCTCCTAAACAATACTTGCTACTGTCAGTCTTGTGTAGTATCACATGGTAGTTTTAATTTGCATTTCCTAATGACTAATAAAGGTGAGCACTCTTTCACATGTTATCAATCCTCAGTGTTATGGACTGAAAGTTTATGTTCCCTTAAAATTCATCTGTTGAACGACAGGGATGTCTACTCTCACTGCTGTTGTTTAACATAGTGTTGGAAGTGCTAGCATCAGCAATCACATAACAAAAGGAAATCAAAGGCATCAAAATTGGCAAAGACGAAGTCAAGCTTTCACTTTTTGCAGATGACATGATATTATACATGGAAAATCTGATAGACTCAACCAAAAGTCTGCTACATGAATTTAGCAAAGTTGCAGGATACAAAATCAATGTACAGAAATCAGTTGCATTCTTATACACTAATAATGAAGCAATAGAAGGACAAATAAAGAAACTGATCCCATTCACAATTGCACCAAGAAGCATAAAATACCTAGAAATAAATCTAACCAAAGATGTAAAAGATCTGTATGCTGAAAACTATAGAAAGCTTATGAAGGAAATTGAAGAAGATACAAAGAAATGGAAAAACATTCCATGCTCATGGATTGGAAGAATATTGTCAAAATGTTAATAATACCCAAAGCTATCTACACATTCAATGCAATCCCAATCAAAATTGCACCAGCATTCTTCTCTAAGCTAGAACAAACAATCCTAAAATTCATATGGAACCACAAAAGGCCCCCAGTAGCCAAAGTAATTTTGAAGAAGAAGACCAAAGCAGGAGGCATCACAATCCCAGACTTTAGCCTCTACTACAAAGCTGTAATCATCAAGACAGCATGGTATTGGCACAAAAACAGACACATAGACCCATGGAATAGAATAGAAACCCCAGAACTAGACCCACAAACGTATGGCCAACTCATCTTTGACAAAGCAGGAAAGAATATCCAATGGAAAAAAAAGACAGTCTCTTTAACAAATGGTGCTGGGAGAACTGGATAGCAACATGCAGAAGGATGAAACTAGACCACTTTCTCACACCATTCACAAAAATAAACTCAAAATGGATAAAGGACCTGAATGTGAGACGGGAAACCATCAAAACCCTAGAGGAGAAAGCAGGAAAAGACCTCTCTGACTTCAGCCGTAGCAATTTCTTACTTGACGCATCCCCAAAGGCAAGGGAATTAAAAGCAAAAATGAACTACTGGGACGTCATGAAGATAAAAAGCTTCTGCACAGCAAAGGAAACAATCAACAAAACTAAAAGGCAACCAACGGAATGGGAAAAGATATTTGCAAATGTCATATCAGACAAAGGGCTAGTATCCAAAATCTATAAAGAGCTCACCAAACTCCACACCTGAAAAACAAATAACCCAGTGAAGAAATGGGCAGAAAACATGAAAAGACACTTCTCTAAAGAAGACATCCAGATGGCCAACAGGCACATGAAAAGATGCTCAACGTCGCTTCTCATCAGGGAAACACAAATCAAAACCACACTGAGATACTACCTCGTGCCAGTCAGTGGCTAAAATGAAGAAATCAGGAGACTATAGATGCTGGAGAGGTTGTGGAGAAATGGGAACCCTCTTGCACTGTTGGTGAGAATGCAAATTGGTGCAACCACTCTGGAAAACCGTGTGGAGGTTCCTCAAAAAATTAAAAATAGACCTACCCTATGACCCAGCAGTAGCACTGCTAGGAATCCCAAGGGATACAGGAGTACTGATGCATAGGGGCACTTGTACCCCAATGTTTATAGCAGCACTCTCAACAATAGCCAAATTATGGAAAAAGCTTAAATGTCCATCAACTGATTAATGGATAAAGAAATTATGGTTTATATACACAATGGAGTACTACATGGCAATGAGAAAGAATGAAATATGGCCTTTTGTAGTAACATGGATGGAACTGGAGAGTGTTATGCTGAGTGAAATAAGCCATACAGAGAAAGACAGATACCGTATGTTTTCACTCTTATGTGGATCCTGAGAAACCTAACAGAAGTTCATGGGGGAGGGGAAGGAAAAAAAAAAGAGGTTAGAGTGGGAGAGAGCCAAAGCATAAGAGACTCTTAAAAACTGAGAACAAACTGAGGGTTGATGGGGGTTGGGAGGGAGGGGAGGGTGGGTGATGGATATTGAGGAGGGCACCTTTTGGGATGAGCACTGGGTGTTGTATGGAAACCAATTTGACAATAAATTTCATATATTGAAAAAAATAAATAAAATTATCTGACAAAAAAATCATCTGTTGAAACCCCAAACCCTAATATAGATGAGATCATAAGAGTAGGGCCCCTATGATTGTGATCTCTCCCTCTCTGTCTCTCTCTGTCTCTGTCTCTTTCTCTGTCAAATGAAGACACAATGAGAAGGCAGCTTTCTGAAAGTGAGAAAAAGAGCTCTCAGCAGAAACTGCATTAGCTGGCGCCTTGATCTTGGACTTACCAGCCTTCAGAACTGTAAGAAATTAATGTGACTTTTAAACCACCCAGTCTGTGGTATTTTGGTATAGCTGCCTGAGCCAGTAACATTCTTGCATATCCTCTTACAAAGTGCCTAAGTTTTTTGCTAATTTTTCTATTAGGTTTTTCTTAATGATTTGTAAGCATTCTTTGTACGTACTAGATACAAGCCTTTTTTTGTTTGCTTGCTTATATGTTTTACTAATATAGTTTTCAATTTCCTGTCTTGCCTTTTAAACAATTTTAGTAGTATCTCCTGTTAAACTGAATATCATATTTTAATAGAGTCCAAGTTATCAATGTTTTCCTTTATGATTAGTACTTTTTGTGGTTTAATATGGCATTTGATACCCCAGTGTTGTAAAGATGTTATCCATACTGTCTTTACTTGCGATATTGTTTGGGTTTTAGCTCTATAATCCACACAGTATTTCTGTGAATGATGTAATTTAGGGTATATTAATTTGTTAGGACAGCCATAACAAAGCCACAGACTGGGTGACTTAAACAATAGAAATATATTTTCTCATAATTCTAGAAACTAGAATTCTGAGATCAAGGTCCTGGAAAGATTGGTTTCTTTTGAGGCTTCTCTTCTTGGACTATAGATGTCCATTCCCTCCCTGTTTTCCCATGGTCTTCCGTCTGTGTGTACTTGTGTCTTTATTTTCTTTTTTTGCAAGGACTCTGGTCATATTGGATTTGGGCAGACCCTACAGTCATCACTTTAACTTAATTACCTCTTTAAAGACCCCGTATCTCTAAATAGAGACATATTCCAAGATAGTAGGATTTTTTCCATCTTATGAATTTTGGGGGACACAATTTAACTCATAACTTAGGTCAGATTTTTCTTTTCGTATGGATATCTAATTGACCTAGTACATTTATTGAAAATAATGTTTTTCTTTATTATTTTGGTACCAAATTAATTAGAAATCAAGTACCATATACATGTGAGTTTATTTCTCAATTTTCTCTCCTGTGAATCTTCTTCATGACTATGTCAACAATACCATTTTACTGCAGGTTAATTATAACTCAATATTTGTGAGACAAAATCTTTCAAATTATCCTTATTTAACAATATCTTGGCTGATCTTGTTCTTTTTAATTTCCATGTAAAATGGAATTTTGTCAATACCTACAAACAAACAAAAAAACCACCCAAATAAAAACCTTGTTGTTATTTGATTAGGATGGAATTGTATAGATCAGTGTAGGAAGAATCTATATCCTTAGACTTTTGAGTCTTCCAGTCTACTAACTTGGCATGTGTGTCCATTATTTAGACCTTTTCTAATTTATTTTAATAATATTTCATACTTTCAGTATAGAGATCTTGCATATCTTCATTAGACTTATTCCTAGGTTTTAACATTTTTATCATTGTAAATTGTATCATATTGTATAATTTTGCTTTTTAGTGGTAGGTTGGTAGTACACAGAATTTTGGTTAATTTTTTTTTTTTTGGTCGACCTTAGATCAGCAAGCTTGTTGAATTCACGTATTAATCAACAATTTGTCAGTAAATTTCTTTGGATTTTCTACAAATATAATTATAACCTGAAAATGAGGTGACTGTTTTATCTCATATTTTCTAACCATTTTAATTTTTATTTCTTTCCCTTGACCTGTTGAATCAGCAAAACTCCTAATACACTGTTGAATGGCAGTGGGGAGAAGAGGCATTTCCTGTCTCATTCTCAATCTTAAATGAAATGAAATTGAGCAGTGCTATTCAACAGATTAAGGGAATTCTCTTCTATTCCTAGTTGGCTAAGAGGGTTTATAATAATGGGTGTTAGATTTTATCATATTTTTTCTGCATCTATTGATATAACCATATAGTTTTACTTTCTAAAAAAAAATTTTAATGTTTACTTAGTTTTCAGACAATGCAAGAGACAGAGTGCAAGCAGCGGAGGGGCAGACAGATGCAGACACAGAATCCAAAGCGGGCTTCAGGCTCTGAGCTGTCAGCCCAGAGCCCGATGCGGGGCTCAAACTCATGAACTGTGAGTTCATGAACTGAGCCAAAGTTGGACGCTTAACCGATTGAGCCACTCAGGTGCCCCCATAATTTTCCTTTCAAAATGGTAAATTAGTATGATTGATTTTTATTATTTTTATTTTTTTCTCTTTCAACCTGAATTTACCTTTTTTCAAAAATATAATTTATTGTCAAATTGGTTTCCATACAACACCCAGTGCTCATCCCAACAAGTGCCCTCCTGAATGCCCATCACTCACTTTTCCCTCTCCTCCACCCACCATCAACCCTCAGTTTGTTCTCAGGTTTTAAGAGTCTCTTATGGTTTGCCTCCCTCTCTCTATATAACTTTTTTTCCCTTCCCCTCCCCCATGTTCTTCTATTAAGATTGATTTTTAAATAAGTTACTTGTCTTTTTTAATGTTTATTCATTTATTTTTGAGAGAGAGAGATAAAGGGAGAGAGAGAGAGAGAGAGAGAGAACACAAGCGGGGAAGGGCAAAGAGAGAGGGAGACAGAATCTGAAGTATGCTTCAGACTCTGAGCTGTTAGCTCAGAGCCCATCAGGAGGGTCAACTCAGAAACTATGAGATGATGACCTGAGCCTAAGTCAGACACTTACCTAACTGGGCCACCCAGGCACGCTGATAAGTCATTTGTTGTATATAAATCTTGCACTGCTAGAATAAATAAACTTGGTTACTAGGATTTATCCTTCTTATGTGGTGCCAGATTTTATCTGCTATTATTTTGTTTATAATTTTTATAGCTGAATTCATGAGGCAGTTGCATCTATAATTTTTTCTACCAATTTTATTTTTCCCTGCCAGATTTTAGAATCAAGAATATGATGGTTTTATTTTATATAAAACAGGCTGCAGAGTACTTAATCTATATTTTTTTCTTGTCCATGAAAAAATTAAGCAAGATTGGTAGGTCATATTCGTTAAATTTGTGACAGGATTAACTGGAAAAACCAGCTGGACTTGGAGTTTTCTTTGTGGAAAGATTTATAATTACAGTTTTCATTCTCTAATAATTATAGGATTACATATTTTCTAATGTTGGTTGTATTTTTCTATTTTTTTCATTTCATCTAAATTTTCAAATATATTGGCACTATTATTATTATAATTTCCTCCTATGATATTTGTAATGTCCTTGTGATGCCCTCATTTAAAATCACAATGATTTTTCTGATATCTTTTTCTTTCCTTCTGGATATATATTTTTCTTGAACTATCTTACCAGAAATTTATTATTTTATTAGGCTTTCAAGATTTAAATTTTAGGTTATCTTATTTTTTCTATTGTACATTTGATTTCTAATTCATTGATTTCTGCATTTATCTTTATTGTTTCTATCCTTCTTCCTTTTGGGCTAAATTTGTTGTTCTTTTTAATTTTTTTTGTGTAATAGTCTCATTAATTTTTAGCTTTCTTCTTTTCTATAAATTTTTCTCTATATCTTACGTGTTCTGGTGTGTAGTTTTGTTCATAAAATTCATTTCAAATTATTTTCTTTTTTGACTTGTGTATATTTAGAAGGGTATTTTTAACTTCCATATGTGGATTTCCTAGTAACACATGTAACTGATTTTTAGCTCAATTGCATTGTGGTCAGAAAACTTATTCAGTATGATTTCAAATTTATGAACCTAGTAGAGCTCTGCTTTATGGGACAGTGCTTGGTCAATTTTAAATATTCTGTGAGTACATGGAAAGCTTGTATTCTGTGGCTATTGAATGCAGTGTTTCATATACGTCAACTAAATCATACTAATTTTGTTGTTCAAATCCTTTATATCCTTACTGTTATTGGTTTTGTTTTGTTTTGTTTTGTTTTTGATGTGATTGTTTTATCAGTTACAGAGTAACTTTTGGAATTTATCACTATTGTAGACTTGATTTTTCTAGTAATTCTGTTAATCTTTATTCATTTTAAAACGAAACTTTACCACGAAATATCAGACAAAGGGCTAGTACCCAAAATCTATAAAGAACTCACCAAACTCTACACCCCAGAAAACAAATAATCCAGTGAAGAAATGGGCAGAGGACATGAATAGACACTTTTCTAAAGAAGACATCCAAATGGTCGACAGGCACATGAAAAGATGCTCAACGTCATTCCCCATCTGGGAAATACAAGTCAAAGCCACACTGAGATATCACCTCACGCCAGTCAGAGTGACTAAAATGAACAAATCAGGAGACTATAGATGCTGGAGAGGATATGGAGAAATGGGAACCCTCTTGCACTGTTGGTGGGAATGCAAACTGGTGCAGCCACTCTGGAAAACCGTGTGGAGGTTCCTCAAAAAATTAAAAATAGATCTACCCTATGACCCAGCAATAGCACTGCTAGGAATTTCCCCAAGGGACACAGGAGTGCTGATGCATAGGGACACTTGTACCCCAATGTTTATAGCAGCACTCTCAACAATAGCCAAATTATGGAAAGAGCCTAAATGTCCATCAACTGATGAATGGATAAAGAAATTGTGGTTTATATGCACAATGGAATACTACTTGGCAATGAGAAAGAATGAAATATGGCCTTTTGTAGCAACGTGGATGGAACTGGTGAGTGTTATGCTAAGTGAAATAAGTCATACAGAGAGAGACAGATACCATATGTTTTCACTCTTATGTGGATCCTGAGAAACTTAACAGAAGACCATGGGGGAGGGAAAAGAAAAAAAAAAGTTCTAGAGGGAGGGAGCCAAAGCATAAGAGACTCATAAAAACTGAAAATAAACTAAAGGTTGATGGGGAGTGGGAGGGAGGGGAAGGTGAGTGATGGGCATTGAAGAGGGCACCTGTTGGGATGAGCACTGGGTGTTGTATGGAAACCAATTTGCCAATAAATTTCATATTTAAAAAAAAGAATGATAAAAGGACATAAAACTCCTAAGAAAATAGAAAATGTGGAATATTAAAAAATACTCTAAAAAGAGGCAAGAACTATGAAAAGTTAATTTATAATAGACCAAAAAATAGTAAACAGTAATAAAATGGTGGATCTAAATGCAAATATATTTTTAAATTGACTAATATCTTTCATCAAACATCAAAGATTATCAGACCAGCGAAAATTAAAAATTAAAAAATGTGTACTAGTTGCAAGAGATTTTATCTCAGATTGAAAAGTCACAAAGATTGAAAGTGAAGACAGAGCACCTGAGATTCAATTCTATAGTAAAAAAAAAAAAAAAAAGTATATATATATATATATATCAATAAGATATATATATATATATATCAATAAGATATATATATATATCAATAAGATATATATATATATATATATATCAATTATAAATTTAAAGGCAAGGCAACCTTTCATTTTTTTTAAATATGAAATTTATTGTCAAATTGGTTTCCATACAACACCCAGTGCTCATCCCAAAATGTACCCTCCTCAATACCCATCACCCACCTCCCCCTCCCTCCCACTCCCCATCAACCCTCAGTTTGTCCTCAGTTTTTAAGACTCTCTTATGCTTTGGCTCCCTCCCTCTCTAACCTCTTTTTTTTCTTCCCCTCTCCCATGAACTTCTGTTAAGTTTCTCAGGATCCACATAAGAGTGAAAACATATGGTATCTGTCTCTCTCTGTATGACTTATTTCACTTAGCATAACACTCACCAGTTCCATCCACGTTGCTACAAAAGGCCATATTTCATTCTTTCTCATTGCCAAGTAGTATTCCATTGTGCATATAAACCACAATTTCTTTATCCATTCATCAGTTGATGGACATTTAGGCTCTTTCCATAATTTGGCTATTGTTGAGAGTGCTGCTATAAACATTGGGGTACAAGTGTCCCTATGCATCAGCACTCCTGTGTCCCTTGGGGAAATTCCTAGCAGTGCTATTGCTGGGTCATAGGGTAGATCTATTTTTAATTTTTTGAGGAACCTCCACACGGTTTTCCAGAGTGGCTGCACCAGTTTGCATTCCCACCAACAGTGCAAGAGGGTTCCCATTTCTCCATATCCTCTCCAGCATCTATAGTCTCCTGATTTGTTCATTTTAGTCACTCTGACTGGCGTGAGGTGATATCTCAGTGTGGCTTTGACTTGTATTTCCCGGATGGGGAATGATGTTGAGCATCTTTTCATGTGCCTGTCGACCATTTGGATGTCTTTTTTAGAGAAGTGTCTATTCATGTCCTCTGCCCATTTCTTCACTGGATTATTTGTTTTCTGGGGTGTAGAGTTTGGTGAGTTCTTTATAGATTTTGGGTACTAGCCCTTTGTCTGATATGTCATTTGCAAATATGTTTTCCTATTCTCTCGGGTGCTTTTTAGTTTTGTTGATTCTTTCCTTTGCAGTGCAGAAGCTTTTTATCTTGATGAGGTCCCAATAGTTCATTTTTTGCTTTTAATTCCCTTGCCTGTGAAGATGTGTCAAGTAAGAAATTGCTGTGGCTGAGGTCACAGAGGTTTTCTCCTGCTTTCTCCTCTAAGGTTTTGATGGTTTCTTGTCTTACATTCAGGTCCTTTACCCATTTTGAGTTTATTTTTATGAATGGTGCAAGAAAGTGGTCTAGTTTCATTCTTCTGCATGTTGTTGTCCAGTTCTCCCAACACCATTTGTTAAAGAGAGTGTCTTTTTTTCCATTGGATATTCTTTCCTGCTTTGTCATAGGTTAGTTGGCCAAACATTAGTTGGAGTCTCTACTCTATTCCATTGGTCAGTGTGTCTGTTTTTGTGTGAAGACCATGTTTTCGTGATGATTACAGCTTTGTAGTAGAGGCTAAAGTCTCAGATTGTGATGCCTCCCTCTTTGGTCTTCTTCAATATTACTTTGGCTATTCAGGATCTTTTGTGGTTCCATACAAATATTAGGATTGCTTGCTCTAGCTTTGAGAAGAATGCTAGTGCAATTTCGATAGGGATGGCATCGAATGTGTGGATAGCTTTCGGTAGTATTGACATTTTAGCAATATTTATTCTTCCAATCCATGAGCATGGAATATTTTTCCATTTCTTTGTATCTTCTTCAATTTCCTTCATAAGCTTTCTATAGTTTTCAGCATACAGATCTTTTACTCTTTGGTTAGGTTTATTGCTAGGTATTTTACGCCTCTTGGTGCAATTGTGAATGGGATCAGTTTCTTTATTTGTCTTTCTGTTGATTCATTTTTAGTGTCTAAGAATGTAACTGATTTCTGTACATTGATTTTGTATCCTGTGATTTTGCTGAATTCATGTATCAGTTCTAGCAGACTTGGTGGAATCTGTCAGGTTTTCCATGTATAATATCATGTCATCTGCAAAAAGTGAAAGCTTGACTTTATCTTTGCCAATTTTGATGCCTTTGATTTCCTTTTATTCTGTGATTGCTGATGCTAGAACTTCCAACACTATGTTAAACAACAGCGGTGAGAGCGGACATCCCTTTCATGTTTCTGATCTCAAGGGGGAATGCTCTCGGTTTTTCCCCATTGAGGATGATATTATCTGTTGGCTTTTCATAAATGGCTTTTATGATGTTTAAGTATGTTCCTTCTATCCTGACGTTCTCAAGCATTTTTATTAAGAAAGGATGCTGAATTTTGTCAAATGCTTTTTCTGCATCGATTGACAGGATCATATGGTTCTTTTCTTTTCTTTTATTAATGTGATGTATCACATTGATTGATTTGTGAATATTGAACCAGCCCTGCATCCCAGGAATGAATCCCACTGCATCATGGTGAGTAATTCTTTTTATATCCTGTTGAATTCAATTTGCTAATATCTTATAGAGAAGTTTTGCTTCCATATTCATCAGGGATATTGGCCTGTAGTTCTCTTTTTTTGCTGGGTCTCTGTCTGGTTTGGGAATTAAAGTAATGCTGGCTTCATAGAATGAGTCTGGAAGTTTTCCTTCCCTTTCTATTTTTTGGAAGGGCTTGAGAAGGGTAGCTATTATATCTACTTAAATGTATAGTAGAATTCCCCTGGGAAGCCATCTGGTCCTGGCCTCTTATTTGTTGGGAGATTTTTGATAACTGATTCAATTTCTTCATTGTTTATGGGTCTGTTCAAATTTTCTATTTCTTCCTGAGTTTTGGAAGTGTGTGGGTGCTTAGGAATTTGTCCATTTCTCCTAGGTTGTCCAGTTTGTTGGCATAAAATTTTCCATAGTATTCCATGATAATTGCTTGTATTTCTGAAGGATTGGTTGTGATAATTCCATTTTCATTCGTGATTTTATTTATTTGGGTCATCTCCCTTTTCTTTTTGAGAAGCCTGGCTACAAGTATATCAATTTTTTTTTTCAAAAAAAACCAACTCTTCATTTCATTGATCTACTCTATTGATTTTTTTAGATTCTATTTTGTTTATTTCTGCTCTTGTCTTTAATGTTTCTCTTCTTCTGCTGAGTTTGGGGTGTCTTTGCTATTATGCTTCTGTTTCCTTTAGGTGCGCTGTTAGATTTTGTATTTGGGATTTTTCTTGTTTCTTGAGATAGGTTGGATTGCAATGTATTTTCCTCTCAGGACTGCCTCCGCTGCATCCCAGAGTGTTTGGATTGTTTTATTTTCATTTTCATTGGTTTCCATATATTTTTAACTTCTTCTCTAATTGCCTGGTTGACCCATTCATTCTTTGGTAGGTTAAAGACCTTTAACTTCCATGCTTTTGGAGGTTTTCCAGACTTTTTCCTGTGGTTGATTTCAAGTTTCATGACATTGTGGTCTGAAAGTGTGCATGGTATGATCTCAATTCTTTTATACTTATTAAGAGCTGTTTTGTGATGCAGTATGTGATCTATCTTGGAGAATGTTCCATGTACACTCAAGAAGAAAGTATATTCTGTTGCTTTGGGATGCAGAGTTCTAAATATATCTGTCAAGTCCATCTGGCCCAATCTATCATTCATGGCCCTTGTTTCTTTATTGATCCTGTGTCTAGATGATCTATCCATTGTTGTAAGTAGAGTATTAAAGTCCCCTGAAATTACCACATTCTTATCAATAAGGTTGCTTATGTTAGTGATTAATTGGTTTATATATTTAGGGGCTCCCTTATACAGTGCATTGACATTTATAATTGTTAGCTCTTCCTGATGGATGGACCCTGTAATTATTATATAGTGCTCTTCTTCATCTTTTGTTTTAGCCTTTAATTTAAAGCCTAGTTTGTCTGATATAAGTATGGCTACTCCAGCTTTCTTTTGACTTCCAGTAGCATGATAGATAGTTCTCCATCCCCTCACTTTCAATCTGAAAGTGTCCTGAGGTCTAAAATGAGTCTCTTGTAGACAGCAAATAGATGGGTCTTGTTTTTTTATCCATTCTGATACCCTATGTCTTTTGGTTGGTGCATTTAATCCATTTACATTCAGTGTTATTATAGAAAGATGTGGGTTTAGAGTCATTGTGATGTCTGTAGGTTTCACACGTGTAGTGATATCTCTGGTACTTTGTGGTCCTTGCAACATGTCACTCAGAGTCCCCCTTAGGATCTCTTGTAGGGCTGTTTTAGTGGTAATGAATTCCTTCAGTTTTTATTTGATTGGGAAGACCTTTATCTTTCCTTCTGTTCTGAATGACAGACTTGCTGGATAAAGGATTCTCAGCTGCATTTTTTTTTCCTGTTCATCACATTGAAGATTACCTGCCATTCCTTTCTGGCCTGCCAAGTTCCAGCAGATTGGTCTGCCACTACTCTTATGGGTCTACCTTTGTAAGTTAGAACTTGTTTATCCATAGCTGCTTTGAATTCTCTCTTTATCCTTGTATTTTGCCAGTTTCACCATGATGTGTTGTGTAGAAGATCGATTCAAGTTACGTCTGAAGGGAATTCTCTGTGCCTCTTTGATTTCAATGTCTTTTTCCTTCCCCATATCAGGTAAGTTCTCAACTATGATTTGTTCAATTACTCCTTCAGCCCCTTTCTCTCTCTTCTTCCTCTTCTGGAATTCCTATGATACAGATATTGTTCCATTTGATTGCATCAATTACTTCTCTAATTCTCCCCTCATACTCCTGGATTTTTTTTTATCTCTCTTTTTCTCGGCTTTCTCTTTTTCCATAATTTAATCTTCTAATTCACCTATTCTCTCCTTTGCCTCTTCAATCCATGCTATGGCCACCTCCATTTTATTTTGAACCTCATTTATAGCATTTTTTATCTCATCATGACTATTTCTTATTGCTTGATCTCTGTAGCAATAGATTCTTTGCTGTCCTCTATGCTTTTTTCAAGCCCAGAGATTAATTTTATGACTATTTTTCTAAATTCTTATTATGTTATAGTGCTTAAATCATTTTTGATCAATTTGTTAGCTGTGGCTACTTCCTGGAATTTTTTTTGAGGAGAATTCTTCCATTTTGTCATTTTGGGTAGTCCCTGTGGTGGCTCCAAATTGCAGGTCACTTCCCCTGTGCTGTCTGGAGTAACTTGTTTTGGTGGGTGGGCCACAATCAGACCTGATGTCTGCCCCCAGCCCACCGCTGGGGCCACAGTCAGACTGGTGTGTACCTTATCTTCCCCTGTCCCAGAGGCAGGACTCACTGTGGAGTGGTGTGGCCCCTGTCTGGGCTACTTGTACACCGCTAGGCTTGTGGTGCTGCTTCGATGGAATCTGGCACATTAGCCAGTGTAGATCTGCAAGGTGCACAGGGGTGGGAGGGGCAGGCTTAACTGGCCTTGTTATCGGTGGTCCCCTGCCTGAGGGGCCCTGCAGCACAAGGAGGGAGTCAGACCCCTTGGAGGGATGGATCCACAGAAACACTGCTTTGGGCATTTGCATGGTACAAGCATGTTTGGTGATGGGAACTGGCTCCCTTTGGAATTTTGGCTGGGGGATGGGAGAGGGAGATGGCACTTGTGGGCATCTTTGTTCCCCGCTGAGCTGCAGTCTGTCTTCCAGGGCTCAACAACTCTCCCTCCTGGCGTCCTCTCGCCCTCCCTGCTCTCCGAGAGCAGAGATGTTGGCTTTTAACATTCCAGATGTTAAGTCCCGCTGGCTGTCAGAACTCACGGAGTCTGGCCCCTCTGCTTCTGAAAGCCAGACTTTGAGGGCTCTGCCTTGCTGGGCATGCTGCCCCTTCACCCCTCCACTCCTTCCCACCAGTCTGTGTAGCAAGCACTGCCTCTCTGCCCTTCCTACCCTCTTCCGTGGGGCTCTTGTCTATGCTTGGCTCTGGACAGTCCATTCTGCTAGTCTTCTGGCAGTTTTCTGGGTTATTTAGGCAGACGTGTGTGGAATCTAATCGATCAGTGGGAAGAGGTGAGCCCAGCATCTTCCTACATGGCCATCTTCCAATTAAACTCCCAGATTTGTTTTGTCCCTTGTATCATTCTTTACTTTGGCATTAGCCCAGAGATAACAACACAAACTTTTGACTTATAAGTCTTTAATGTTAATCAATATTTTTTTTAAAATCTCTTCAGACAATGCAAAGATATTAAAACGTTTAATACTGTTTATCCTAGGGGGACCTGAGGGGCTCAGTCAGTTAAGTGTCCAACTCTTGATTTCAGTTCAGGTCATGATCTCATGATTGTGAGATGAAGCCCCACATAGGAGTTCATCCTGAGCATGGAGTCTGCCTAAGATTCTCTACATCCCTTGGGGCACCTGGGTCGCTCAGTCGGTTGAGCATCTGGTTTCAGCTCAGGTCATGATCTCTCAGTTTTTGAGTTTGAACTCTGTGTTGAGCTCTATCCTGACAGCTCAGAGCCTGGAGCCCACTTCAGATTCTGTCTTCTTTGCTCTCTGCCCTTCCCCCACTCTCTCTCTCTCTTTTCTCTCTCTCTCACAAAAATAAATAAACATTAAAAAGAAAACACGAGATTGTCTACCTCCCTTTCCTCTTCCCCATGACCACCAATGCAGATGCACACACTCTCTCTCTGAAAACAAAAATAAATTAAAAAATACTAAACAAAGTGTATATGCAAAGTTTTACCTATCTATATATGTGCATATATAACATTAAAATATATATCTTAAATTTTAAAAACTAGTGTTATTTTTATATACTCAATATTCAATTCAATTTACCATCTTCCTAGGAGCCTTTTCTTTTGTCTGAAGAATACTTTTTAGCATTTCCTTTAGAGAAATATGCCAATAATAAGATCCTTTTGTTATTTTTGTATAAAATACCTATTTAATCTTCAGTTTTAGTTTTAATGTTATTTTTTTCATTGATGTTGGAGGTCTTTTATACGTGGGTAAGGTCCCCATCCCAAAATTGGTCTGGATATTGAGACTGATGACATCGCATACTCTAAGAGGGTGGGACAAAATTTATTACTCATATAATGAGACTCTCTGGCAAGAGCAGGGGAGGCTCCTAAGCTGGTCCAAAAGTGGCTTTAGGCAGCAAAAGTGCACTAGATTGGTAGCTTTTTGGCGATTATGGGGTGGAGTCATGGAGAGCCTTCTCTTGTGCAAGCTGGGGGTTTGTATATTCTGAAGTCCCCCATAACTAAAGGAGGGAGAGCCTTGGCTTGCTTATCAGCTTGCCTATTTGTAGGATGGAGAGGGAAAGGGATGAGAGAGGCTTAAAAGACTTCAGCAGTCAAATATCAAAAACTGAGTCCGACTCTTTCTTACAACTTCCGTCTTATTTGTCCTTGTTTTTACTATTTTTTAGTGGCTGTTCTTGGGATAATAATATGTCCTATTAACTTATAAAAGTCTATGTACAGTCAATATCATACTTCACTTATTTACAGCCTACTTCACTGATAGTGGTTTAATTTCATTTACCTTTCCTTATCCGCATCATTTATGCTATTAGTGTCATATGTCTTACCTCCACATACATTATAATACCAATGTTACAATGTTTTTGTTTTTGCCGTAATAGTCCCAGGGTGTTATTCTTTAGGGTTCTAAAGTAAAAAGTAGGTGGTTTATCAGATCCTGCTTCAGTGGTCTCTGGACACTGCTAGGACCACCAGGCTGTCAAAATGCTGCTGTCTATCTTGCCTTTTTTTCTGGGTCTTCCAGAATGGACAGACACCCCTAGGTGAGAAGTTGCCCAAAATCTAAGCTTGATTCTCAAAGTTGTGCTCTTCCACAAGATTTTGGCTTTTTTTCTTTTTTCTTTTCTTTTTAAGTTTATTTACCTATTTTGAGAGAGGCAGAGAGAGAGAGAGAATATCCCAAGCAGGCTCTGCATTGTCAGCACAGAGCCCAATATAGGGCTCAAACTCATGAACATGTGAGATTGTGACTTGGGCCAAAACCAAGAGTAGGATGCTTAACTGACTGAGCCATCCAGGCACCCCTTGGCTTTATTCTTTTCTATTGTGTTGCTTATTCTCCATGTTTTCAAACAGATTTAATATAATAGATTTAGTCCTATTTATCTGGATGCTCACAGGGGATAGAATAGGCTGTTATGTAGCCTGCCATTGTTGGAAGTTAATAGTCTTCCCCATTTCATCATCACTAATAACATGTTTATTCTCTGAGTTTAAGAGAATAGATCAAGCAAAATTCCACTTGAATAATAATGTAATAATTGAATGGTACTACTTTTGGATAGAAAAACATTAATGTATGGAGACAGTTTTTAGATCTCTCCAAACATTTTTGTTCCCAAACATTATTCCTTGTGCCCAAATAAATCTATATAGGTGGCAGGCACCTGGAAACACTTCTATTGTTGCTCATCAGGTATATTAAGGACTTATGTGAAGCTAGCATAGGTGAACTCCTCACATAAACATAGACATCCTATCATTTTTCTCATTATATAGCTTGTGAAAAGCCCTGAGCTGGGATATATGGCCACAGTCAGTCACTAAAATTGTAGAAAGGTGGCTGTTTGAAAGTTTTATGAGATGCTTTGGAAAGCCTTCATCAGGTTGTAGAAAATATCAGGATTTGATGGAGTGTGGAGAGACTGAGACTCTTAGTAAGTTGTAAGGATCCAGGTTTGCATATTTTCTTCCTCTTTTATTTTAAATGTTTATTTATTTGTTCAGAGAGAGAGAGAGAGAGAGGGAGAGAGAGAGAGAGAGAGCACAAATAGAAGATGGGCAGAAAGAGAGGGAGTGAGTGATTCCTAAGCAGTCTCTGCACTGTCAGTGCACAGTCAGACACTCAGCCAACTGAGCCACCCAAGCATCCTTTATTTTCTTCTTTTGAGAATCTTATTTCCATATCTGTAGACAATTCCATATAACTGATGGCCAATGAAGCCCATCCACAAAATTGCCCTGAATGCACCTACCCAGGTGAGCATCTCTGGCCAGGTACAACTGCACACTCAATTGGTCAATTTGCATCCTGGTGTTACTACCTAGGAGTACTCTCCTATGTCTCAAAACTACCAGTAATTGGGGCTCACTGTAATCTCCAGACATTTTATTTCCGAAAAATTCTGGTGGTATTGATTTCTTTACACTGAGCTGGTCCCTTTCTCCTAGCGGATTTCATGAGACCTTGCATGTCAGTCCAATATTTCTCCCTTGTGACAATCTTACATGAGTTGAATCTAACCTCGTGTAGCACCCAAGTCTTCTCTCTTCTGGGTTAATCATTCCTAGATCCTTCAGCCATTTCTTAGGCAAAACACCTTAGGGACCAAACATTTAAATAGTTTACAGAATCCAGGCAAGTAAAATAGAGGAGTTAAGTGGGCCAGCTCTCTGCATTAAACATACAGAAATATTATTCACTTACACTTAGAAGTATTCAATTTTTCTCTTTTTGATAAACATTAATGCAGAGAGATATCTACTAGAAGAAGAGTGCCACACATCTGAAGGTAATTGATAACTGACTGGCTGTCTTAGTGCTGAGGAGACACATGCCAGTGGCAGTCTGAGTCCAGCTGGGAGTGTATACCCTACCTAAAGCAGCAGGTCTTCTCCTCTCTGGCCCATGATTGCTTCATGGGAAAACAGAACAGTATAATTAGTTCTTCTGATTGTTTATGATTAAAAAACAAAACCAACCAGAATCCAGATTTGTATGTGACATAGTCTGAATTTTAGATGTAAATTCAATTCATGTTTGAAACCCTGTTTGGGCTGAGCAAAGTGGCAGTTCCCCCACTCTGCCTCCAAGCTAATCAAACCTGCTTGTTTCCTTCAGTGTGCTCCAGGAAGCCCATCTCTTTCTTGGCATATGCTTCTCAACTCAGGATGCTATTTTCCTGCTCTTGTGTGGTCAGTGTGGATTAAAGTCATTCTAGATAAATTGACATCTAAGTTTCCTAAGCCATTGGGAGGGGTGGGGGAAAGAGAGAAAGAAACACAATCTCATACTGGACTCATAATGAATTTCCTGAATCCTACAATCTCCAAACCATTTTTTGGGTGGGTGGGTGTGGGGTCATGTTGAAATATTGTTTCCTTGATCCTGTTCCAAGCACTTATGAAACTTTTGACACATGATCAGAAGATTATAATGACCAAAACTACCTCTTAGGTAAGGGACAGTACTTTGGCAGAGAGGCATGGAAATGCTTTTGTCAACCCAGCTGGGAAGAAAATAGCCAACCCTTGGTTACTGATCCCCATTAAGGCAATTTATAATATTTCTTTCCAAGGGACGACAAGGAGACATTCCTGTATGGAGCCCAGCAACTCCCACCTACCTCAGTCCCCTAGACCCTCCATCTTCCTTCTTTTATTCTGTATGGTTGGTTTTGGAGGAGGAAGGTCATCCTATTGACGATGACCATGGGTTTATCCTCTGGGGATTTCAGGATAGACTATGCTGGTCTTCCATGCATTGGTTGCCCTGTGGTGTGCTCATGCATCACTCAGTCTCATGGAATAAGAAGCAGAAGAGAAATCAGAGGATACATTATCTTTAAAGGCCATGCTATGGCTGTATATTTAACTTTGCAGTAAGAGAATGGGAGAGGAGAAACCTGACTCAGGGAAAATCAGCTCCACTCTGAGTTGGGGCTGAATCACTCTGTTAATTGGTATGTATGCATGAGTAGAAAGCTTACAGAATTCTGGTGTCAGGGGACCCTCTGCGAATAGACACTGGTCTTCCTTCAGAAAGATGAACACAATATATACAATCTCTGTATGCAGATATATAATTACAGCAAAAACAGGAAACAATGAAAGCCAATGTGGTCAATAGTTAAAGGATGGAGTCATCTCTCATGCTCAGCAGGCTGCTAGTATCAGCATAGTTGTAATGAGCTTGGTTGCTATGGTATGCTTAACTTGAATGATTAATAATGCATTTGAAGTCTGTTTTTGTCCATTCTGTATAAGTAAACACATTAAGGTTTACATATATACACAGATATATGCACATTGAAGCTGAGTTTCTGGGATATCAGTTAGAATGTGGGTTTCCATGGGGCACCTGGATGGCTCAGTCCATTGTGCATGTAACTCTTGATTTTGGCTCAGGTCATGATCCCATGGTTGTGGGACCAAGGTCTGAATCAGGCTCAGCGCTGAGTGTAGAGCCTGCTTAAAATTCTCTCTCTCTCTCCCTCTGTCCCTCTCCCTGATCACATGCTCTCTCTTTCTCTCTCTCTCTCAAAGGAAAAAAAAATGTGGGTTTCCACAAACCTGTTGCAAATTTCACTGCAAACTCTCTCCTTCATTTCCCCTAAACTCTTAAGAGTTTTTTGTGTTTCCTCCCTGCATTATCAGATGGTGCTTTACAAGCATGTAGATCTCAGCATAGTGACATGGAGCTGCTGGCTTCAGCTGGGAGTGTGGCATCTGTGACCCTTTCACGACTGCCTGGAGAATGAAATCAGGGCCCCAGGTGTTGCCTGTGACATCAGTGCAGGAAGAAAGAGTATATTCCAGTCTGTTTATAGACTATATGCTTGCCCAGGTTTCCCAGTCACCTGCGACCTCCTTTTCCCCATTGTTAAAGGGGCATCTTAATATTTACTCTACTGGGCTCCAGTGACCACTAAATGAAAACTATGCATGTGAAACAGAAGAGGCTTTGTAGATGCCAAGAATTTCTGTTAACAAGCACTGGTAGCCTGATAGGGGCCAACAGCTGCTATTAACAGCTGCACTGAATATAAATGAAGACAAGCTGGAACAGACAAAGGTTTGGAACCTCTGGGATGTTGCTCTTAAATCCAGATAATCAAACCATACTGTAAAGTGTGTATATCACAGAGTGTTTTATAGACAAGGCTTGGTTGATTGTTATGGAGAAAATCCCAGTGTTGTAAAGGGGGTTATAATAATGACATCTCTTTATTTTAAGACTAGGAATACTTCATGATAAATAATATGAATGAGTTTTCATAACATTCAATAAACCAAGGAAACAATGACCTCTGACATCTGCTTTCTTGTTGACTCTCAGCTCCACAGAACATTCCACTGTTAAATGAGATAAATAAATAGGCAGTGCTAGCAATATGGAACTGGAAATGAGCAAAACTCAACCACTCCATGGTTGCTGGAGCCTGCTGTCTGTGCTACCTGGGAAAAGTCCTTGGGGGAGAGTCCTGGCTTTTCACTGATGACAGACCAAGAGCGAACAAGTAAAGTGTGCCTGCGTGACTCAGTTGGTTAAGCAACTGACTTCTGCTTAGGTCATGATCTCACCATTCTTGATCTCAGGCTCTGTGCTGACAGCTCAGAGCCTGGAGCTTGCTTCAGATTCTGTCTCCCCCTCTCTCTGCCCCTCTGTTGCTTGTGCTTTATCTCAAAAATAAATAAGTAACCCTAAAAAAAAGAGTGAACAAGAGAATGAGGCATTTTTTGTTCCTATCAGAACATGAGCTGCCATGGATCTTTAGGGGAAATTAGGGAGAGAGTTTGCAGTGAAATTTGCAACAGAACAGACTTGATGCTGGTCCAGCACAGGCTAGATCCTGGGGTGTTCACAAAGGTCATCCATAGCTGGAGTGGGAAAAAGCGTGAGGATGGGTGGGGGGTGGGGACTGTACACCATGTCCACCCCTTCTCCTTGGCAGGAGAATAAAATATGGCCCTTTTTGAAAAGTGGCTGAACCCTGGTCTAAAAATAAAAAGAAGGGAATAACATGGTGTCAGTTCACACTTTTGATACCTGCAGTGTGACAGCACTCTTCCTCCATCCTCACATCTGATATCATCTGCTTGGGCAACAGGAGACACAGAACATTCATTCACTTGGAGCCACAGGACTGAGCTCGAGGCTTGCTCTTACACTGGTTAGCTGGGTTCCTTGTGCAAACTCCTAACCTCCCTTTTTTCAGTGAACTTAAATGCACTCCTTTGTTGAGCAAGGAGAATGACACCAAAAGAACAGTGCACAGGAGGTGCCCACCTCAATGGTCTCAGCCTCTGTCTGATATGCAGGGGAATGGTTGGCTGATCTGGCTGGCCAGACATCAAAGGGGACAATCTCTGTCTGGCAACCTCCTGAATCATCTGAACTTTTGGATTCTTTCATTTTTTATTCCTTAAACAAACAAACAAACAAACAAACAAACAAACAAACAAACCCACCCACCCCCCAGAAAACAAACAACAACAAAAAAAGCAAAGGCCCTGTTATTCCCATGTGCATATAGACTTTCTCGTGTTTTTGCCTGCCCCATACGCCTCAATTCAGCAAGTGACTGAAAATTTACACCATGCTTGTCTAACACACACCATTGGCTGATTGAGATTTCATTAACACCAACAATTTAATGTTTCTTCTGAGACATTATGTAATTCCATCCAGTAAAAAGGCACCGATAAAGGACAAAAAATAAAGCAAGAAGGCATAACTGAAAGGTGAGTAAATCCTTGGATAGTTTTTTAGGACAACTGCTACAAAAGCAGATTAATTGTGCATGGACTGATACATATTCATGGAACTGTTTTTTGACAAAGTAAACACTTTGGTCCAAAGTCCAACTTGTTTACATTTGCTTCTTGCTCTAAAAAGTGAAAAATGGGGTTGTCTGGGTGGCTTATTTGGTTGAGCATCCAACTCTTGAGTTTGGCTCAGGTCATGATTCCAGGGTGGGGGACAGAGCCCTCCATCAGGCTCTGCACAGAGCATGGAGTCTGCTTAAGATTCTGTCTGTCTGTCTCTCTCTCTCTCTCTGCCCCTACTCCCTCCTTCTCACGTGCTCTCTCTTCTCTCAAATAAAAAAGGTAAATAAATAAATAAACAAACAAACAAATAAATAAATAATGAAGTGTGTGTGAAAAATATCATTTGATCATTGGCTACCTGTTTCTATTGATTGAAATATGATGATTTATATGACCATCATCTTAACTACTAGGCAAAAGAACATCAACATAAAGATGTTTTCTACCTTGGAGCTTACACAGTAATTGGGAGGTCAATTATGTAATTGGATGATGCAGGTGTACCTTGGTTAGCTAGAAACACAGGGTGGTAAATAAACTATTAGGGGGGAATTCTTAACTCAGCTCAAGAACAGCATCTAGTGAAGAACAGCAGGAGCTGGAGTGGGGTTGGTAGAGTGGAAAGAGAGGAGTATGCCTCTTGCCTTGGGATGTGTTGTGGTTGGGAAGTTCTCTGTGACTGGGGAATACATTATGGAACATGTAATGATGAGTGATGAGGTTGGAGTCATCTAAAGGAGATAACACTTATCTGGTAGGAACAGAGAGGCACTGATGGAGCTTACGCTGGAGTACCATGGCTATACCTGTGCTATAGAAAGCTCCCTTTAGGTGCTACATGGATAACAGGCTTGAGGAATGTATTGGATTATTGGGGTTTCAGAGACCAGTTTTTAAGTCTATTGTATAATCAAGGCAATAATTTATGAGCCCATTAACTGAGGTAATGTTGTAGGGACCCAGAGCAATGGGGGACAAGGATCATATTTGTTATCTTGTCTGAACACACTTCAGTAAGCTCTGTATCCAAATTAACGCAGAACAGAGAATACATAGCAGTTTTTTTTTTCTTTTTCAAAAAGTTATAAACAGTTGAAATAGGGGTGGATAATAAAGTATGACATTTTAATACCATTGTAGAGAAACCAGCTTCAGAACACGGGGGAGGTACCACGTTACACTGACACAATGACAAAGAGAACATAGCTTTAGGTGATGAAATTACACTTATTAAACAAAGACCCTAACTTAGGCACCACATTCCATTTGACAGGGAGCCAAAAACAGATGGTACATTGCAATTTACTGGACTACAGTTTACCAAAAGTATGTCAACTTGGAACTTGGAATCCTTCAATTTGCCAAATGCTGACAACTCATCCTGCCTATTCCACTGCTTATTAATATGCATCCACCTCAGCTGTTTAGATTTTAATTATAGAAGAAATACAAACATATGGTAAAAATTTGAAAGAAATAATTAGAGAAGAGTATAAATTGAAAAAGGAAATGTATCCTTCCCTACTTCTACTTTCTTATTTTTTACTATCACTATAATTAATATTTTGTGGATTATTTCACATTTTAATGATTATAAAATGTTCATACATATATACATGTTAGGTGGACATCCCCGTACATCTTTGTTTAGCTGGAAGGAAACTAATTCTCAGAAGTAGAACCATTGTGTCTAAGACTGTGTTCACTAAATTTTTAATAGTTTTTGCAAAACTATTCTCCCAAAATATTGCATAAATTCCTCTCTTATCCACAACTATTAATTTATTAATGCCAATTTATTAATGCCAATATCACTCTTGCACACTGATATTTCATTGTGATTTAATTTGTATTTCCCTAATGTGATGTTGTGCATCTTTTCACCTGCTTTCATGCCATCCATACATCTTCTTTGGTGAAATGCTGTCCAGATCTTTTGCTCATTTGTTATTGGGTCATTAGTTTTCTTTTTCTTTTTCTTTTTTCTTCTCCTCTCTTTTCTTTTCCTTTATTTTTAAGTTTTTAATTTAAATTCCAGTTAGTTAACATATAGTGTAATATTAGTTTCATGAATATAATTTAGTGATTAATCACTTAACCTATAACATCCAGTTCTCATCACAAAAAGTGCCCTCCTAATACCCATCACTTGTTTATCCCATTCCACACCCACTTCCCTCCCTCCTTCCCTATAGTTAAGAATCTCTTATGGTTTGCTCCCCTCTCTGTTTTTTTCCCTTATGTTCATCTGTTTTGTTTCTTAAATTCCACACATGAGTAGAATCATATGGTATTTGTCTTTCTCTGACTTATTTCACTTAGCGTAATGCACTCTAGCTCCATCCACATCATTGCAAATGGCAAGATTTCATTTTTTCTGATGGTTGAGTTATATTCCATTATGTATATATATACCACATTTTCTTCTCTATTTATCAGTTGATGAACATTTGAGATCTTTCCATAATTTGGCTATTGTTAATAAACATTGGGGTGCATGTGCCCCTTTGAATCAGTATATTTGTATCTTTTAGACAAATACCTAGTAGTGAAATTGCTGGGTCATAGGGTAGTTTTATTTCTAATTTTTTGGGGAACATTCACACTGTTTTCCAGAGTGGCTGCACTGGTTTTCATTCCTGCCAACACTGTAAGAGGGTTTCCCTTTCTCCACATCCTCGCCAATAGCTATTGTTTCCCTTTAGGCATTCTGATAGGTGTGAGGTGATATCTCACTGTAGTTTTGATTCGTTTCCCTGATGGGTTATTAGTTTTTTTATTGGGTTCTGGAAGTTCTTCTTGTATTCAGTACCTAACATTTTTGTCTTATGTGTTTTACAAATATTGTCTCCTAGTCTGTGGTTTATATTTTTATTGTCCTAAAAATGTGTGTTGTGAAACAGAAATTTTTAGATTCTGATAATTCCTAATTTATTAATTTATTTTTAATGGATTATGTTTTTGGCATTATATCTAAGAAATCATTGCCTAACCCAAAGTCACAAAGATTTTTCTCCATGCTTTCATGAAGCTTCATAGGTTTAGGTTTTACTTTTAGGTCTATTGTGCATAATTTTAGCATAAGATACCAAATAATAAGATACGGGAAAAGATTGTGTGTGTGTGTGTGTGTGTGTGTGTGTGTGTGTGTGTATTTGTGTGTTTTGCATATAGACATCCAATTGTTCCAGAACAATTTTTTGAGAAGTCTAATTTCTTCCCCTGTATAAAAAGTCATTGACCACATATGTATAAACAGGTCTATTTCTAGATTCTATTATACAGGCATACCTCATTTTATAGCATATTGCTATACTACACTTGACAAATATTGCATTTTTATAAACTAAAGGTTTGTGACAACCTTGTGTCAAGCAAATCTATTGGCACCAGTTTTTCCAACATTTGCTCACTTCATGTCTCTGTCACATTTTGGTAATTCTCACAATATTTCAAACTTTTTCATTATTATTATAATTGTTATGGTGATATATGATCAGTGATTACAACTTGCTGAAAGCTCAGATGATGGTTACCATTTTTAGCAATAAAGCATTTAAAATTTTTAAAATGTTTATTTATTTTTGAGAGAGAGAGAGAGACAGAAACAGAGACAGAGACAGAGACAGAGAGAATGAGTAGGGGAGGGGCAGAGAGAGAGGGAGCACAGAATCTGAAGCAGGGCCCAGGCTGTGAGCTGTCAGCACAGAGCCCCATACAGGGCTCAAACTCAGGAACTGGGAGAACATGACCTGAGCCAAAGTTAGTTGCTTAACCAACTGAGCCACCCAAGTGTCCCAAGCATTTTAAAATTAAGATATATACATTGTTTTTTTTTAACATAATGTTATTGAACACTTAATAGTCTACTACATATTATCAACAACTCTTATATGCACCCAGAAACCAAAAAAAAAAATATTTGGTCACTCTATTGCCATATTAGCTTCACTTTGGTGGTCTGGAATCAAACGCACAATATGCCACGGTGCCCCTATTTCTTTGTTCTTTGTGTCTATCACTCTAACAATACCACACCATCCTGACTAATATAAGTTTTCAGTAGGTTTTTAAGTGAGATAGTGAGAGTCCTCCAAATATATTCTTTGTTTTCAGAATTACTTTGGATGTTCTAGTTCCTTTTACTTTCCATATAAACTTAATATTGGTATATTATAATATTGGATATTGGTTTTAATTGTGTTTAATTTATAGATTCATTTTCAGAAATGTCTTCCAATACATGAGTTTACTACAGCTATATGCATTTGCCTTCATTGGTTTCTACTTAATTATTTAGTTAACTATTAATTAAATGAATGTTTTGTAGTTTTCAGTATTCAAACACTGTGCATATTTTGTCAGATACCTCTTTCATGTTTTGGAGTGGTGTTGTAAGTGGTATTTTTAAAATCTCAATTTCCAGTTTTTCATTGCTAGTAGGTACATATATATACATATATATATATATATATATATATATATATATATATGTATATATAATTGATTTTTGAATATGACCTTATATCCTATGACTGGGCTAAACTCACCTGTTCTAGTACCTTTTTTTTTTTATTGCAGATTCCTTGGCATTGTGTATGTAGATAATCATGTTATCTGTGAAAAGTGACACTTTTATATCTTCCTTTCCAACACTTATCCCTTTTATTTTTTTTTCTTGCCTCATTGCACTGACTAGAACCTCCAGAAGTGGTGCAAGTGTAACTCTGCTTTGTTTCTGAACTTAGGAGCAAAACATGCAATTTTTTGCTATTAAGTATGTTGTTAAGCTGTAGCCTTTTCATAGATGTCCTTTATCAGGTTGAATAAGTCCCTTTCTGTTCCTAATTTGCTGAGAATTTTTATCATGAATGGATATTGAAATTTTTTGAGTGATTTTTTTTCTATTTATTGAAACCATCATGTCTTTTTCTTCTTTATTCAGTTGATATGATGGATTACATTCTGAATGTTAAACCAGGCACATAAACTTGCTATAAATATTAATCATGATTTATAATTTCCTACATTTAAGGTGGGTTTCTTATAAACAGTATATATTTGAGTCATATTTTTCTAAATCTAGTTTTTAGTGTTCTTTTCTAATACATGTGTTTAGATCATTTACATTTAATGTAATTAGTGAGATTGTTAAATTTTGTTCTACCATTTTAAAATTTGTTTTCTATTTAGTCTGTCTGGTTTCTGCTCCGCTATTCCAACTGTACTGTCTATGCATTATTTCAATATTTTTAGTATATCATTTTCTTTATTTTTTTGAATATATTTTCTATTTTTATTCATTTTAATGGTTGCTCCAGGGATTATAATATGCATACATAACCTTTCAGTTTCCTTAGAGTTCATATTTTCACATCAGGTAAAAGCAAAAGACTCATAATCATATTTGTCATTAATACTCCTTCCACTTATGTTATAATTTTCCTATAGAGCACAATAACATAGAAGATGCTACCATACATAAAAAATAAACATAAAAAATAAAAAGAAAATGCCACCATACAATGTTATAAGTTTTGCTTTCAATAGTCTTATATATTTTATTTTGTTATTTTATTTTATATTCTTTTATAGAGAAAGAAAGTGCAAGGAGGAGGGGTAGAGGGAGAGAGAGAGAGAGAGAGAGAGAGAGAGAGAGAGAGAGAGAGAGAGAATCTTAAGCAGTCTTCATGCCCTGCATGGAGTCTGACATGGAGCTCAATCCACCACCCTGGGATCATGACCTGAGCCAAAATCAAGAGTCGGATGCTTAGACTACTGAGCCACTCAGACACCCCAAGTCTTATATATTTTAAAGACTTAAAAGTGAAAAACAGTCTTTTATTATTAATTAAGTATAACTGACATATAATGTTATATTAGCTTCAAATATATGACATAGGGATACAATTTTATGTATTATTCAATGCTTACCACGATTAGTCACCATCTATCATCATATAATGTTATAATATTATTGATCATATTCCCTATGATGCTTTACTTTTCATCTCCATGACTTATTTTATAACTGGAAGTTTGTACCTCTTAATCTCTTTCATCTATTTCACCCATTCCTCTCCACACACCCACTCTGGCAACCACCAGTTCTCTGTATTTTAGAGTTTGGGTTTTGTTTCTTTGTTTGACAAATAACATAATTTAACCTACATTTGGAATATTGAAAACAAAAAAAATTGTATTTTATATTTATCCAAACACAATCATTTCTGAAGCAGTTCTTTTATTCCTTAAATTCAAATATTCCTTTAATCCTGAAGTATGTCCTTTAAATTGTTCTTTAAAGAAATTCTGCTGGTGACAAATTGTCTCAACTTTTTCATTTGAGAATACATTTAGTTTTCCTTCAGTCCTGAGAGATTCTTTTGCTGGGTATAGAATTCTGGGTTAAGACTCCTTTTCTTTCAACTCTTTCAGTGGTTATATTTCACTGTTTTCTGGCTTGTATGCTTTCTTTTCTGTTTTTTTTTTCTTTCACTCTATTGAAATATAATTGACATAATGACATTGTGTGAGTTTAAGGTGTACAATATGATGATTGTATATACATATGTATTGTGAAATAATTACCACCGTAAGATTCCTGAGCATATCCATCACCTCACATGTTACTGTGTATGTGTGTGCGCGCGCGTGTGTGTGTGTGTGTGTGTGTGTGTGTGTGGTGAGAATTTTAAAATTGACTCACCTAGTAACTTTCAAGTACACAAAATGGTATTATTAATTATAGTCACCATGCTGTACATTAGAATCCCAGAACTTATTCATCTTATAACTGGAAATTTGTGCCTTTTCACCATTTCCCCTATACTCCTGCCTGTGCCAAACACTAATATACCCTCTATTTTTCTGCATTTGGATGTTTTCAAGATTCTACTTGTAAGAGGAATCATATGATATTTGTCTTTCTCTCTCTGACTTATTTCAGTTAGGCCCTAAAGGTCCATCCATGTTATCACAAATTGCAAGATTTCCTTCCTTTTTATGGATGCATACTATTCCATTGTTTCCATTGTAATATATATATATATATATATATATATATATATATATATATATACACACATACATACACACACACACACACGCACACACACACACAAATATGTATATTTGTTTATCCATCAGGAACCTAAGTGGTTTTATGTATGGCTATGGTAAATAAGGTCTGCAGGTTTCCTGATGAGAAATATGTGGTAATTTGTACCATTGTTACTCTGCATGTCTTCTTTTTTCTGTAGTTGTTCACATGATTTTCCTTTATCTTTGCTTTTGAGAAGTTTGATTTTGTGTTTGGGCATGCTTTTATTTAAGTTTATCTCTTTTAGGTTCAATGAACTTGAATCTATACATTTATGAATTTCAACAGCTTGGGAAAGTTCAGGGTCATTATGAATGCAATTTTTTCTTCACCAATTTCTTTCTCTTATTTTGCTAGCATTCCAGTGATGTGAGTGTTAGACAAATGTATCAATATTTTTGCCACATAAATTGCACTTCCTCAAAGTTCTATTTATTTTTTCTACACATTTCTCTCTTCTCTTTATTTAAAAAAATTTTTTTTATTTAGTTTTTAAATTTACATCCAAATTAGTTAGCATATAGTGCAACACTAATTTCAGGAGTAGATTCCTTAATTCCCCTTACACATTTAGCCCATCCCCCCTCCCACAGCTCCTCCAGTAACCCTCTGTTTGTTCTCCATATTTAAGAGTCTCTTATGTTTTGTCCCCCCCCCCCCCCCGTTTTTATATTATTTTTGATTCTTTTCCCTTGTGTTCATCTGTTCTGTGACTTTAGGTCTTCATATGAGTGAAGTCATATGACATTTGTCTTTCTCTGACTAATTTCACTTAGCATAATATGCTCTAGGTCTATCCACATAGTTTTAAATGACAAGATTTCATTCTTTTTGATTGCCAAGTAATACTCCATTGTGTGTGTGTGTGTGTGTGTGTGTGTGTATCACATCTTCTTTATCCATTCAATCATCAGTGGACAGTTGGGTTCTTTCCATACTTTGTTTCCATACTATTGTTGATAGTGCAGCTATAAACATTAGGGTGCATGTGTCCCTTTGGAACAGCATACCTGTATCCCTTGGATAAATAGAAAGTAGTGCGATTGCTGGGTCATAGGGTTGTTCTATTTTTAATTTTTTGAGGAAACTCCATACTGTTTTCCAGAGTGGCTGCACCAGCTTGCATTCCCACCAACAATGCAAAAGAGATCCTCTTTCTCCCCATTCTTGCCAACATCTGTTGTTGCCTGAGCTGTTGATGTTAGCCATTTTGACAGGTGTAAGGTGGTATCTCATTGTGGTTTTGATTTGTATTTCTCTGATGACGAGTGATGTTTCATGTGTCAGTTGGCCATCTGGATGTCTTCTTTGGAGAAGTGCCTATTCATGTCTTCTGCCCATTTCTTCACTGGATTATTTGTTTTTTGGGTGTTGAGTTTCATAAGTTCTTTGTAGATTTTGGATACTAACCCTTTATATGATATGTCATTTGCAAATATCTTATCCCATTCTGTAGGTTGCCTTTTAGTTTTGCTGATTGTTCCCTTCGCTGTGCAGAAGCTTTTTATTTTGATGAGGTCCCAGTAATTCATTTTTGCTTTTGTTTCCCTTGCCTCTGGAGACGTGTTGAGTAAGAAGTAGCTGTGGCCAAGATCAAAGAAGTTTTTGCCTGCTTTCTCTCTGAAGATTTTGATGGCTTCCTGTCTTAATTGAGGTCTTTCATCCATTTTGAGTTTATTTTTGTGTATGGTGTAAGAAAGTGGTCCAGGTTCATTCTTCTGCATGTCGCTGTCCAGTTTTCCCAGCACCACTTTCTGAAGAGACTGTCTTTATTTCATTGGATATTCTTTCCTGCTTTGTCAAAAATTAGTTGGCCATATGTTTGTGGGTCCATTTCTGGGTTCTCCATTCTGTTCCATTGATCTAAGTGTCTGCTCTTGTGCCAGTACCATACTGTCTTGATGATTACAGCCTTGTGGGATAGCTTGAAGTCTGGGATTCTAATGCCTTCTGTTTTGGTTTTCTTTTTCAAGATTACTTTGGCTATTCGGGATCTTTTGTGGTTTCTTACAAATTTTAGAATTATTTGTTCTAGCTCTATGAAGAATGATGGTGTTATTTTAATGGGGATTGCATTGAATATGTAGATTGATTTGGGTAGTATCCACATTTTAACAATATTTGTTCTTCCTATCCAGGAACGTGGAATCTTTTTCCATTTCTTTGTGTCTTCTTCAATTTCTTTCATAAGTTTTCTATAGTTTTGAGTGTATAGATTTTTAACCTTTTTGGTTAGATTTATTCCTATGTATTTTATGGTTTTTGGTGCAACTCTAAATGGAATCGGTTCTTTGATTTCTCTTTCTGTTGCTTCATTGTTGGTTTATAGACATGCAACCGATTTCTGTGCATTGATTTTATATCCTGCAACTTTGCTGAATTCATGGATCAGTTCTAGCAGTTTTTTGGTAGAATCTTTTGGGTTTTCCATATAGAGTATCATGTCATCTGTGAAGAGTGAAAGTTTGGCCTCCTTCTGGCTGATTTGGATGCCTTTTATTTCTTTGTGTTGTCTGATTGCAGAGGCTAAAACTTCCAATACTATGTTGAATAACAGTGGCAAGAGTGGACATCCTGTCTTTTTCCTGACCTTAGGGGGAAAGCTCTCAGTTTTTCCCCATTGAGGATGGTATTAGCATTGGGTCTTTTGTGTATGGCTTTTATGATCTTGAGGTAGGATTCTTCTATCCCTACTTTCTTGAGGGTTTTTGTCAAGAAAGGATGCTGTATTTTGTCAAAATCTTTCTCTGCATCTATTGAAAGGATCATATGGTTCTTGTCCTTTATTTTATTGATGTGATGAATCACATTGATTGTTTTGCAGATATTGAATCAGCCCTGCATCCCAGGTATAAGTCCCATTTGGTCGTGATGAATAAATTTTTGATGTATTGTTGAATCAGGTTGTCTAATATCTTGTGGAGGATTTTTGAATCCATGTTCATCAGGGAAATTGGTCTACAGTTCTCTTTTTTAGTGGGGCCTCTGTCTGGTTTTGGAATCAAGGTAATGCTAGCTTCATGAAAGAGTTTGGAAGTTTGCCTTCCATTTCTATTTTTTGGAACAGCCTCAAGAGAATAGGTGTTACCTCTTCTTTAAATGTTTGGTAGAATTCCCCTGGAAAGACACCTGGCCCTGGACTCTTGTTTTTTTTGGGAGATTTTTGATTACTAGTTTGATTTCTTTACTGGTTATGGGTCTGTTCAAATTTTATTTCTTCCTGTTTCAGTTTTGTTAGTGTATATGTTTCTAGGAATTTGTCCATTTCTTCCAGATTGCCCATTTTATTGGCATATAATTGCTCATAATATTTTCTTATTATTGTTTTTATTACTGCTGTGTTGGTTGTAATCTCTCCTCTTTCATTCTTGATTTTACTTATTTAGGTCCTTTCCTTTTTCTTTTTGATCAAACTGGCTAGTGGTTTATCAATTTTGTTAATTCTTTCAAAGAACCAGCTTCTGGTTTCATTGATCTGTTCTACCGTTTTTTGTTTGTTTATTTGTTTGTTTGTTTGTTTTGTTTTTGTTTTTGTGGTTTTTTTTTTTTGTTTCAATAGCATTAATTCCTGTTCTAATCTTTGTTATTTCCTGTCTTCTGGTTTTGGATTTTATTTGCTGTTCTCTTTCCAGCTCCTTAAGGTGTAAGTTTAGGTTGTGTATCTGAGATCTTTCTTCCTTCTTTAGGAAGGCCTGGATTGGTATATACCTTCCTCTAATGACCGTCTCTGCTGCATCCCAAAGGTTTTGGGTTGTAATATTATCATTTTAATTGACTTCCATATACTTTTTAATTTCCTCTTTAACTGCTTGGTTACCCCATTCATTCTTTAGTAGGATGTTCTTCAGTATCCAAGTATTTGTTAACTTTTCCAATTTTTTCCTGTGGTCAATTTCGAGTTTCATAGCATTGTGGTCTAAAAATATGCATGGTATGATCTCGATCTTTTTGTAATTATGTAGGGCTGATTTATGTTCCAGTATATGGTGTATTCTGGAGAACGTTCCATGTGCACTGGAGAAGAATGTATATTCTGCTGCTTTAGGATGAAATGTTCTGAATATATTTGTTAAATCCATCTGGTCCAGTGTGTCATTCACACATTGTTTCCTTGTTTTTTTTTGATTAGGTGATCTGTCCATTGCTGTGAGTGGGGTGTTGAATTCTCCTACTATTATGGCATTACTATCAATGAGTTTCTTTATGTTTGTGGTCAATTGATTTATATATTTGGGTGCTCTCACATTTGGTGCATAAATGTTTACAATTGTTAGGTCTTCTTGGAGGATAAACCCCTCAATTATGATACAATGTCCTTCTTCATCTCTTGATACAGTCTTTATTTTAAAGTCTAGATTGTCTGATATAAGTGTGGCTACTCCTGCTTTCTTTTCTTGACCATTAGCATGATAGATGGTTCTCCATCCCCTTATTTTCAGTCTGAAGGTGTCTTTAGGTCTAAAGTGGGTCTCTTGGAAACAGCATATAGATGGGTCTTAGTTTCTTATCCATTCTGTTACCCTACGTCTGTTGATTGAAACATTGAGTCCATTGACATTTAGAGTGAGTACTGAAAGATATGAATTTTTTGCCATTATGATGCTTGTAGAGTTGGAGTTTCTGGTGGTGTTCTCTGGTCCTTTTTAGTCTTTGTTGCTTTTGGTCTTCATTTATTTGTCTTTTTTTTTTTTTTTCATCTTTTCTCCCCTCAGAGAGGCCCCTTTAAAATTTCTTGCAAGGCTGGTTTAGTGGTCACAAACTCCTTTAATATTTGTCTGGGAAACGTTTTATCACTCCTTCTATTTTGAATGAGAGCCTTGCTGGATAAAGAATTCTTGGCTGCATATTTTTCTGATTCAGCACATTATATATATTCTGCCACACTCCTTTGTGGCCTGCCAAGTTTCTGTGGATAGGTCTGCTGCAAACCTGATCTGTCTTCCCTTATAGGTTAGGGACTTTTTTTCCCTTGCTGATTTCATGATTCTTTCCTTGCCTGAGTATTTTGTGAATTTGACTATGATATGCCTTGTTGAGGGTCGGTTTTTGTTGAATCTAATGGGAGTCCTCTGTGCTTCCTGGATTTTGATGTCTGTGTCTTTCCCCAGGTTAGGAATGTTTCCACTATGATTTGCTCACATAACACTTCTACCGGTATTTTTCTCTCTTCCTCTTCTGGGACCTCTATGATTCTGATGTTGTTCCCTTTTGATGAGTCACTTATTTCTTTAATTCTTAAATCGTGCTCTTTTACCTTAATATCCCTCCTTTTTCTGCTTCATTATTCTCCATAAGTTTGTCCTCTATATCGTTGATTCTCTGTTCTGCCTCATCCATCCCTGCCACCGTGACAGCCATTCGAAATTGCAGCTCATTTATAGCATTTTTTTTATTTCATCCTGACTAGCTTTTACTTCTTTTATCTCCACAGAAAGGGATTCTAATCTATTTTAGATTCCAGCTAGTATTCTTATTATCGTGATTCCAAATTCTAGTTCAGATATCTTGCTTGTATCTGTGTTGGTTAACTCCCTGGGTATCAATTCTTCCCGATCTTTCTTTTGGGGTGAATACCTTCATTTCATTTTTTTTGAAGGGAGAAAAGAATTAATTAGGTAAAAAAAATTAAAATTAAAAAATATTAAAATTAAAAAATTAAAAACAAACACACACAATAAAATAGAATAAATGATGCTCAATCCTAGGTGTGTTTTGGTCTGGGTGTTGAAAAGGGCTTGATATATTAGAAAAAAAAAAGAGGAAAGAATAAAAAAGAAAATCGTCTGATAATTTGAAAAAAATGAATACACTGAAGTAGATTAAAATGAAATGATGGAAGTAAAATAGGATTTGAAAAAAATTACAGAAAAGTAAAAAAACTATGGTTGAAAAAAATTAAAGAAAATTTTTAATAAAAATTGAAAATAAAAATGAATTTTTTTCTCTTTCTGTATTCAAGAGAAAGGAAAGAAACGAAAAAGAGAAAAAAGAAAAAAGAAAAAAGAAAAAGAAAGAAAATTGAACAAATGGATCAGCGAACAGACTGATATACGACTGAAACTACTTCATTTTCGCTTACTAGCCAATCTATGAAGTGCTTTATAGTTCATAAACTAAGCAGACAGAGAGACTTGTGTTCCTGAAGAGCAAGGTTCGCCCAGTTGGGTGGCGCTTAGTATAAACGGCTCCAGTCTCCACTAGATGGTGCTGCTTAGCTTACTGGGGTGGATTGTTGTGGAGATTGTAGGTGTGTATGCACATGCGTGAGAGCAGTGAAAATGGCGTCACGCAGCTACCCCGTCTCTAGTATCAGAACTCTGTTCTCCCTGATCAGCAATTGAGCACCCATCTTTTGTTTTCAGCTTCCATCCACTCCCCGCCTTTACACAGTCTGTGACCAAGCCCCAGTCAACATCTCCCTCCTGAGTTTTGTCTCCAATGTGGCTGTTTTTCCCAACCCCTTACTTCTGAGGTACTGTGGCTTAGACCAGTTCTGCCCCTCAGCAGGAGGGTCTCACCCAGCAATGGTCAGGTGTCAGGCTGCACCCAGGAATGCTTGCGGGAGCGTGCTGCTGCTGACGCCCAGAGACTGCAGCCAGGTGCCAACCCTCCCCAGAAAAAGTTCATGAGATAGTGCAGCAGCAGCATTTCAGGGATTATGGAAAATCACAACACTCATCTGGTACCAGGCTTCACCCTTAATGACCTTGTTCCAGCACCAGCGAATGTGGTTGTTCTCCTGGGTCCACTGGGGCCTTGCCTTTGGGGGACCCACACAGCCTCTACCAGGTGTCATCCCAGCAGGGGAACTGCCTCTCCCCCTGTGGCCTGAAGAATCCCTGACTCCACTCTGCTCTTGGGGATTTGCCTTCCCACCAGAGCACTGCTAGGTATTGAGCTGTGGAGTTTTAGACTCTACACTCCCTCTGTTTATAGTCTTAATGGAATTTAAACCCTCTCCTTTCTCCTTTCTCCCTTTTTAGTTCAATCCCTGTGGCTGTTTCTACTTTTCACTTTCTCTACAGCTACTTTTGGGGCGGTGCTTTTCCCATATTCTCCCCCTGCCCTGCCCTGTCTCCATCCTCTCTCCCCATGCAAAAGCACCTCCCTACCCTCCACAGTTTATCTCTCCCCCAGTTCATCTCTTTGCACCATGTACCTGCTGAATTCTGTGGTTCAGATTGTGCAGATTGTTGTGTTAATCCGCAGATAAGTTTTCTAGGTGTGCAGTATGGTTTAGTGTTGGTCTGTCTGTATTTCATGGACCTGAGACACACAAAAAAAATTTCCATGCTGTTCCACCATCTTGGTTCCTCCTCTCTTCTCTTTAGATTGATAATTTACATTGACTTATCTTCAAGTTTGCTGATTCTTTAGTCATCTCTATTCTGCTTTTGAGGCCATCTAGTGAATATTTTATTACAAATATTGTATTTTAAAGTTTTTAAATTATCATTTGCTTCTTTTTTTTAGTTTTTATTTCTCTGCTGAAAACTGCTTTCAATTTATTTCAATTGTGTATCTTTATCTCATTGATATAGTTACATTTGCTTCTTTAAAGTCTTCGAGTATTATATTGAGCTGTTTTAGTCCTGTTAAAATTCCTGGGAAATGTTAATATTTTCACTTTAACAGCCCATCAATCCAGATAGGCCCAATACTTGGTTCTATCCTATTTTTTGTGAATTCTGGTTCCAATCTTAGATTTGTTCCAAACATTTTGTTTCACTCTTTTGGTTCTATTCTTCACATGTGTCACTAATATGTTCATTTAAGATTTCGGTGATGATTGGGGCATCTGAGTGGCTCAGTGGGTTGAATGTGAGATTCTTGATTTCAGCTTAGGTCATGATCTCAGAGTAATGGGATCGAGTGCCATGTCAGGCTCTGCACTGGATAAGATTCTCTCTGTCTCCCCCTACCCCTTTCCCTGGCTAATGCACTCTCTCTCTCTCTTTCTCTCTCTCAAAATTAAAAACAAAAAAAGATTTAGGTGATGATTTAAATCTTTTTATTTTTATTTTTTAAGGTTTATTTACTTTTGAGAGAGAGAGAGAGAGACAGAGTGTGAGCAGGGGAGGGGCAGAGAAAGAGGGAGAGACAGGATCTGAAGCAGGCTCCAGGCTCTTAGCTGTCAGTACATGTGAAGCTCAAACTCACCAACTGTGAGATCTTGACCTGAGTTGAAGTCAGAGGCTTAACCAACTGAGCCACCCAGGAACCCCGGTGATGATTTAAATCTTAGTTTGATTCTCAAGCCTTTGATATTTTGTTTTGGGTATGTCTTGCACATTCTGTAACTCAGGGATATGTGGGCTTATACACAGAATTAAGGAATCCCCTTCTTCAGCTGTCTCTTCCATTGGATTACCCACTTCGTTCTGAAAGGGTGCTCGTTCTGGTTCCTCTGTCTAGAAAAAACCCTCTGCAGCAACAGCTCCATTGTAGGGGCTTACTCTTGGGGAAAAACTACAGGAATAAAAAAAAGGTAACTAAATATACACACACACAGAGGCTACTTCTACTATCTTCAAATCACAAAAGACACTTTTCATGATTCCTCTAGATAAAATGGTGGGGTTTTTCTCAGAGTTTTAGCCTTCTTAGCTGATGCATGATTTCACAGTGGGAATACTCACTTAAAAGCCATGAGAATAAAATGGTATGAGAACTTCATCCCCCTCCAGGTTGCTACTCAAGTTTTAGCTCCTTTCCACATTCCACCTGCTTTTGTTTACATAATTGACAGAGTTTTCAGGTAGTTACTTATTGTATTTTGTCCAGACATTTTAGTTGTAATTATAGGGGGAGAGAGACCAGAAAGAGCTCACTCAATTTCAGTAGGAACTGGAAACCTTTTTGTTATAATTTTATTTCTTCTTTTAAATTATAAGTGAAGTCCTCTGTGATTGTTGTTAGTCAAATTCTTGTTCATATGTTTTCTTCCATTCATTTTTTTTTTGGATGTTTGAAATCAAATATCTTCATTTGTAGCATGGTAATGTAAAGTTTTTCCCCCAATTGTTCCAATAATTTGCATTAAAAGTATGTCAGTTTGTATAATTTTTCCCTAGCAAGTATCTTGATTTAAAAAATGTTTTAATAGACTTTACTTTTTAGAGCAGCTTTAGGTTTAAAGCAAAACTGAAAGTTTCATATACTCCCCTCCTTCCCCCATATGCATGGTCTCCTCCACTGTAAACATCCCGTAAAAGTGGTACATTCATTACAATTGATAAACCTACATTGACACATCCTTATCATCCAGACTCTATAGCTTATATTAGAGCTCACTCTTGGGTGCACTGTATGGGTATGGACAATTGCATAATAACCATTAGTATTGTACAGAGTAGTTTCAATGTCCTAAAAATCCCTGTGCTCTGCCTATCCATTCTTCTCTCTTGCTTTCCATTAACTCTAACTTTCCATTAACTTTTAATGGTGGTCTTTGTGTGTAATTATTAGTTTTTAATATAATTTTCTAATAAACCCACTTAGTAAAGTGTTTTATACCTGTTATTATTGTAACTGATTTCTCTGTTACTGTACAAGGATGTAAGCATATCATTTATAAATAATGATAATTTTGCCACATACTTTCCAGTATTTTCATTTCGCTTATTCCTCTTATGAAATTGCTTTGACTAGAATATTCAGAAAAAGTAATAATAGTGGTGAAAGTTTTCGTCCCTGCTGTATTTCTGTCTCAAAATTGAGGAATTTTAGGAAAGGATAATTTAGGCAAAGGACTAATTATTAAAAGTGTAAGCAGGGATTTGGCAAAACATCAAGGGAAGATGGCCTATCCTGGGCTAGTAAAAGTGGGAAGCTTTGTCTTCTAGGCCAGAAGTGCTACAAGGAGTGCTGTGCAGTAATCGACCCCATGGGGAGTGCTCTAAGGAGAAGACCACCTAGGCAGACAATATCATGGTCTTCCTTTCTTTTCAGTTAAACATTACTGAAAGGTAAACAGAATAATGTAATATACTCACCACCCACAATGACCAACTGTTAACATTTTAACATGATTTATTCGAATCCAACAAAAATCCCATTACAGACACCTTTTCAATCTTCCTCCCTTTGTTCTTCCTTTCCCAGGCCTAATTCTTCCCTTCCTCTCCAGAGGTATTCACTATTGCACATTTTTGTGTATTTATACTTTTCACATAGATGTAGATACGGAACAAAACCTGTGGAAAAGCATTTTTTTGAACATTGAAGAAACGAGTTTTTTGAACACTGATTGTTATTGTTTTAGAAGATCTCAATTTAGAAAAAATATTTTAAAAATTGTTTCATCAGGGGCAGTAACATGAGGATAGAAGTGCAGAGATCCATATGTTTAGGCCCACCTCCATCACTAACTGTAGGGGGATGTTGGGCAAGTCACTTAACCTATGTTCTTTGAACTTCATTTTCTTTTAATATATTGGTAAAAAAATTCAGGCTTTGTGAGCCATAGTCTCTATGCCAACTACCCAGCCCTGTTATTGTAGTGTAAATGCACCCATAAATATGTAAATTGAGTGTGGTCACATTCTAACAACATTTTGCTTATAAACATTGAAATTTGAATTTCATATAATTTTCACATGCCAGAAAATATTATTCTTCTTTCCATTTATTTCAACCATTGAAAAAGGTAAAATCCTTTTCTTAGATCTGGACAAAAAGAGGGAGTTGACCAGAATTGGCTCATGGGACATAGTTTGCTGAATCTGTGCTCCCAGAAGTTTAGCAATTGTTAATATTATTTACATATTTTATGTGTAAAACACTTAAATGTAAGAAATGACATTTCTTGAAGTCTAAATATTTCAGTACATGTCCGCTAAGAATAAAGATGTTTTCCTACCTAACTACAATGCTATTACCATAACTAAAGAAATTAATGCTTATTCTTGAATATTATCTAATTTTTGAACCATACTGAATTTGACTTACTCTCCCCCATGTGTCCTCTAGCATATTTTTCTCCTAATAAGCATCTATCCAAAGTTTACTCATTAAATTGCATTTTAATGAGTCTATAGTCTCTTTTAATCTAGAATAGTCCATGCTTTCCCCCCATGATCTTTAGTTTTGAAAAGTCTGAAAGTATCTTTACCTTGTCCAACATTCTGGATTTGTAGATTATTTTTCCTTGTTGGATAATGTGTCCCTCTATTTGTCATGTTTTCTGTGAACTGACAGTTAGATCTAGGTGATTTTTTTAGATTCAGGGTAAATTTTTGGCAAGAATGTTTCATAGATGATGCTGTGTGCTTCACGTTCATTAGGAAGCAAATAACACCTGTTGTCCCAGGTGGTGACTAGCAGATTCTCCATCATGAAGATACACTGTCCTTTTGCAATTAGCAAGGACTCTCTGCAGGGACTCTTTGGCACCTTCAAATACCTTGTTTTTCAACCACCATTCCTTTAATGGCTTGGGTATTCAGTAATCCTCATATGAATCATTACATTGAAAAATTATTTTTAAATGATTTTAAATGAAAGGGATATTTAATTCAAAGGGATGTACAGGAATCACCACTACTCGGTAGAAATTATTTCTAAAATACGTTCATGTGAGACAGCTGTCCTGGTCTTACCTATTGAAGGCATCTGTGCCCGGACTCAAGGTGGTAAAAGGCAGAGGGAGAATGAGAAGGCATGCCCACAGATTGGTTTTATAAAAGATTTGAGGCATTTGTAAGAAATCTCCACCTTCCTTCTGCTGTCACCATGACAACATAAGTAAGCCTGGCTAGAACCTTCCCATGGCATTTAGCTCCTCCTATGCTTAGGCTCCCAGTCCTATTAAGTGGAATGTCCTTGATGTTTATTATATTCAGATTAAATATAAATTTCAGGGGAGCTGAAGGAGGGATGGCATGCCAAGATGTATGCTGTGGACCCTAAGTTTCACCAAAGATGGCCTCATCACCATTTCTTCTTTACTTAAAATGGTAAGGTTATTATTTGGTACAGTAGTATTAGCTACTTGTTATTTTAAAGGTACTTTTTTCCATTGTTTGGCATTGCACTTAATTTGATGGTGTTCATGTAAAAAAGAGAGAAAATACTTACTTTTTGGAGAAATCAAGCATCTAAGTGTAGGAAAGAAAACTTTGGAAGACTTTAGAACAGTATAGAGTAGAAATGCTTCTACCTATGTGTCCCACAAAAAAAAGCTAAAATCCCACCCCTGGACATTGTATACACAACAAGCATAAGACTTGGAAAGGTGGAGAGGAAAAGGCAGCCCTCTAGGAACCTTAGGACTGTGAGAGGTCATATCCCTGAGTTCTTTCAGTTTTCTTTTTGCCTCATATATGCTGGACCACATTCTGGAGAAGTCAGTAACCCAGAAATGTCAATGAGTACAGACGAAAAATTCCAAGAAAAGCTTGCTTGCCCTTTCTTAAAGGGCCAGAAAAGGGGTAGCCTAGAAAGTCAGAGAATTTTAGACAAAACCCCAGCCAAACACCACAGGAAAACCACAGACCCACCCCAGTATCAGCTCCCCAGTGGGGAACCTGACCCCCCCACACCCACCCAGCAGTAATGAGGTACCCCAGTCCTGGGTTTTGATATCAGATTCTCGTTATGAAAAATGCAACAATGGAGGAAACAGGGTGAAGGATACTCAGGACCTCTCTGTGCTATTTTTGGCAACGTTCTGTGGATTTATCAATTAATTAATTTTAAATTGATATATAATTGACATACAATGTTATAATAGTTTCAGGTGTACAGCATAGTGATTTGACAATTCTATACATTACCCAGTGCTCACCCCGATAAGTGTAGTTAACCATCTGTCACTACAGCTATGACAGTATTATTGACTATATTCCCTATGCTGTGCTTACCATATCCATGATTTATTTATTTTTATAACTGGAAGTTTGTACCTCTTAATCCCCTTTACCTATTTTGCCCACCCCCCCCACTCTTCCCCTCTAGCAACCACCAGTTTATTCTTTGTATTTATGATATATATTTTTTTGTAATTTCAAAGTGAAAAGTTAAGTTAAAAAGGCCAACTATTGGGTAATTAAAAAAAAAAATTCATCTGGGTGCTCTCTAGTCCCTTCAGTGTGTGTTGACCAGGTTCAGTGTCTTATAGCAAAACAGTTAGAATAAATAGCTGCTTGCCTATTTAATTCTGGTACAATGTCCTTAAATAATAGGTTTGAAGGACTGACATTTAGAACTGGGAAAATTCAATTTTAAATGGAAGATTTAAGGGAAACTTTGGTGTTTCTATGGAAAATTAGGTTATGTTTATAAGCAAAAGCATCCAAAAGAGAAGGCTATCAAGGGCAAACATAGGAAGCCATGGAAACACTTTTATAACAAAACTCCATTCATTTCAAGAAAAATTAACACGGTTTCTCTTTCGTTATTCATTTCAATATACTTTAATACAAAATTTAAGTAAGAACAAAGACTGCTGAGAGGGATATTAACAAAGAGAACTCTGCTTTCAGCCTACAGAAAATATTTACCTAGCACCTACTTACTACTCTAGGACACATCAGGGCTTCTAGCCTGAAACAGAACAAAACATAACAACCATGAATACCTATGAAGGCTATAATGTGGACAGTGGATTAAACTTGCCTTTCCTAATTAGAATTATGGAAAATGGCAAGGAAGTTTTCTAGCCTCCAGAATTATTCACAAAGAAACAGACTGACACAAGAACTGTTCATCACCCTTTCATTACACATTTTTGAGCAAGAGAGGGATTACATTTTGTAAAGACTGTGGTTCAGAAGGAAATGTGATGAGTGAAAGCAGGACATGAAGGACCAGTCATAGTTCTGGATGAACAGTGTGGCATTGAGCACACACTGTCAAAGCAGAGCCAAATGTCTCAGACCCTTTTTACTTTTTCTGTGAGGGCTTCCAGGTGTAACACAGGAGGAAGTTCAATTTGACTCTTGGATCAATAGCAAATGATTTTTTAGTATATATAAATCCCATTGACTATTTGCCTTCTAATTATACTTGCTCAATCTGGCAACCCCAGTTGCATTGCACCCCTATTCCAGCCCCTTTGTTCTATAGATAACACCTGTAGCTCCTCAGTAAGAAAAAAAATAAGGTCAGAAGATTGCTGGAGCCCATTTGCCCTCAGTATAGAGAGCCTGGGGTGCTTGAGAATTGACCTTCTCCCAGAGCAGTCTTAGCCAACCACCAAATGGTACAGGAGACACGACAACCCAGCTCTGTCACCTCGTGTGGAGACAGGTCTGAAGTGTAATTCATATACCAGAGCTCCCCAGAAGACAAGGCTCAGGCTGGGGCTTTGTCTGAAATTGCACTTTTGTTTGGTTCCTTCCTCTTCCCTCTTTTGCTCTCCCCAATTGTGCTTTCCCACAATTCTTGTGGAAGAAATTACTTAATAAATGATGGGCATATTAATCTTATCATTAGGGTCCACTTCTGGGGAACCCAGCAATGACAGTCCTGAAATAAGAGATGTGAATATACATTTGGCCTTGAAGAATTTGTCCCCATGGTAAAATACGTTGCCTAAATAGATAAGAATGCTAGAAATTCCTTCCTCAAATTATTGTTTGATGTCAGTATATTTGTCTTTGAGTAAAATCTGAGAATCCAACAGTGTTGTCTATAAAAGGAAAGTCTTTGATAGTTAAAAGTATTATATCCAAGAGAAGAGCCAAGAGTCTTAAACATACCATCTATTGAAGAGCAGGGCCTGGCCTTTCATCCCTTGCAAAATCTCACCCACAGACTGTCCACCCAGATGACCTTGGAGGCTCTGACTGGGGAAACCTGGCCACTCCTCTAGGGACACCTAAATTTAGCACATCACAAAACTTGAATTATGCAATCAGAGCTTTGCAGATGAAGGGTCAGTGAAATGCCAAAGATCCTCATCTAATAATTATCTTTGTAAAATTATCTTCTTGTGAGATATGTTAACATGCTTTTAGTTCTTTGTTTTCTTTTTCTGGTCTTATCACAAAATACATTCCAGGAAACTTTGATAATCTTTCCCTCACATCCACCCTCAACCCCTTAGTGATGCTTAGCTGGATTTGCACAGAAAGGAAAAAAATTAGATTTAGAAAAATGTAGTATCCTTAGGAAACATGAGTAAATTACTGAGTTTCCATTTATTGAATACCAACAAAATACTAAATACTTTATTACTTAGTATATGTTATTTCATTTATTATTCTTGTATACATTTTATAGAATGGGAAATAAAGACTTCAGGAAATAAAGAACTTACCCAAGTTCATTTAACATGTAACCTTGCACAAAATTGTCCACCTAAAAAATAAATCCAGAAATGTGCTCTAAAATAAAAGCATATTTCTTCAGCTCCCACTGGTGGTCTCAGCTTCACTTTCCAAGATTTATTTTTTGTATATAAAGCTTGAATGTGTGCAGTCAGTATTTCAATGACCAACTATAATGTATGCATACTGCAGAAGAAATAAGAGAAATATAAGGTTTTCAGAGATGTAAGACTTCTGCAGATAAAACAGAGCAAAAAGATAACACAGTCTCCTTGCTTTGGATGAAAAGGGAATTGTCCCCATACAAGTAAAAGGGGGCTTATTTTGGATGAACATGTTTGTTACTTCAACAAAGCCATCATCAAACATAAACTGGAATGAAACACCCTCTATGCTCGGAGATTTCACAGTTCTGGCATATTGTCTGAGCTATCACTGCACTGATGAGCTTACCTTTTAATATCCAGCAGCACACTGAGACACACCCATGCAGTATCCCAACAAATTTCTTGCTTAAGTGTTATAGAAACTTGTTTACCCTTCAATTTTTTTTTTAAATTTTTGCTTTCCACTCTCAAGATTGCACCAAGAGGATGACTGACCTATTTTTGCTGCAGTGTTTGATTTGCTTTTAATTATAGCAATTACAGTGCCCTAATCACTGGCATCATCCCCAGGATGTTTTTTTTTTTTTTCTTAATGTTATTGTTACTCAGATTACACAGCTTTGGTGCCAGCGTGAAGCTTGCTAATGATCTAGGGATGGTGCTAGTGGTCTTAGGGATGCACTAGAGGTCAGTGAGAGCCCTTTTTTAAAGATTTCTCCCGTGGCTTCTGAGCTGACCTCATTGTGGAGAGCTGCCCCTAGGCATGGCCTTGGGAAACCTGAGTTGCCTTGATAATTTCCTGGAAAAAGAAGGATTCATTTAGGAGACCCAGAAGAGTAAGCCATTTGAGTTCTATAGAATAGAGTTTTCAGAGTGAAATTAAAATTTTTCCAGAAAAAAAACTGTTTCCTAGATGTCTTGTTCTATTTCTCTCCCCTCCCTTCCTGTCTTCCTATTCTTAATCTCTGTCTTAGTCAGTTTAGAGAGCTGTAACAAATATGCTATAGACTGGGTGACTTAAACAATGAACATGTATTTCCCACAGTTTCAGAGGCTGTGAAGAGCAGGTCAAGGTGCTGGCAGGTCTGGTGTCTGGCAAGGCCCTCTCCCTGGTTAGCAGACCAGCTCTCTTCTTTTTGTAACCTCACATGGCAGACAGCAGTGAGAGTAAGCAACTCTCTTCTGTCTCTTCTTGTTAGGCCACTCATGCTGTCATGAGGGTTCCATCTTCATGACCTAATTGCTTCCCACAGGTTCTATCTCTAAATGCCATCAAACTGGGGATTAGGATTTCAACATATGAATTTTGAGAGAACAGAAACATTCAGTTAACAACAGTCTCCAAATTCAAAACGTTTATTGAAAACCTGTATAGAATTGCTAGCAATAGTAATAATAGATTTATGGGGACTAACTATATGCAAGTATTAACTCCTTTCATCTTCCCATCAACCCCAGGAGGTAGGGACTCTTAACATCCCTGTTTTTAAGATAGGAAGCCTGCCTCAGAGACAGGATACATAACTTTTCTGCATTGCAGGGCTGGATTCCAATTCAAGTGATCTGTGACCCCTCCAGTGAACTCTTCTCATGCCAGGATGCAGTAGGGGCACCCATTAGTGTAAAGAGACATGTCAGGGTAAGCTCCATTCTCATGAGGCTCAGGGGAGGCTGGGAGTCTAACATAACAAAGCTTTACCACTCATTGGGAAACCAGCCTCAAGTTAATTAAATTGATAGTATAGAAAAAAAGGGTGGCGATTAATGCTTTTTATTCTTCTGGTTTGATGAATTGTACACAGTCAAATCTAATTAATTTTCACCTTCACAATGGTGGAATGATGAGTCACTGCTCTTTATAGAAAGGCTGAGCACAGAACCCTACCTAACCCAACTTATTTTTTAAGCCCCCTTCTGTATATGGAAGCACTAATTTACTTAGAGATTGTTGATATACTAATTACAATCACACTCACCTACTCATTAGAGTAACTCCTCCAAGGAATTACTCTATGCTTTTAAATCTGTACTAATTGCAGGTCTATTTTTAAAGTACAACAGAATGATAAAGAATAAGACAGACCTGGGTTGGAATCCAGACTCTTCAGATTACTGACTCTGTAATTTTAGATAAGTTACTTAGCCTCTACAAATCTCAGTTTCTTAACCTGTAAAATGGGGATAATCATGTTCTTCCCTGGTCTGAAGGCTTTGAGGAAGAAATGACAGCCAACCCCCCTGCCCCAACAGTGCTACAATGAGTTTACAGTATAAGTTTCTGGTCCATACTCTTGCATTCAACTGATTTGGATTTTCACTCTTTGCTAATTTCAGCTGATCTCCTTTCAATAAACACAACCAGAACAGGATTTTTCATTTCTTGTTGTTGGACTAGCAGTATAGCTTTCTTTCTATGGAAGTCTAATGTGTAGTGATTTTTATGGCATGCTATTGAAGCCAGTTTAACTGTAAAATGGTGAAACTGGTTTCAGAAGTGAGACTGGAGCCTTCTTTGCAAATTGGTAAGTATAGAGTAACGTATCTCCCATGACATCAATTAGTCTAATTTTAAGGAGGCTATATGGAGTTTTGTATCTTTATCCAGGCATCTTTTGTTCTTTGATATTTGGAAGAGATTTTTCTTGCCTTTTTTGGGGGTATTTCAAGAGAAGAATCCTTAGTCTTTACTAAGTGGATTTTTTTGACCATCTACTCTATGAAGCACAGGGATTTGTCAGACACTTGTTCAAGGTTGTCTTTCAATCTAAATGAAGGTAGAGCATAGTGAGTTTTCCAGGGGAAGTAAGGCAAAGTGCAGAGAGGTTCAAATATGTGAGGACTCAATCCAGCTGAGGGGTGAGGGAAAATCTAATGGAGAAGATTTGTTTGAAACATAAATTGAAGATCAAGAAGGGTCTTGGTAGCCTGAAAGGAAAAGGCAGGAAATCCCAGAAGAAAGTCTTTATCAGCAATGACACAAATATGGGAAACTCTGGCAAATGCTTAGCCATCACAGAAAGGTGAAAGTTCTTTGCAGCAGAGGGAAGCTGCAATGCAGAATATGGGATTCAACTTGTAAGAAATGTTGATTGAGCTATTACCAGATTTTGAGAGCTGCCATTCATTAGAGGGGATGTTTCTTGTGGCCCAGGAATTGTGAGCAATAGAGCTCTGTTCTTGCTGTCCATGAGCTTCAAGTCCCCAGATGCTAGGATTCCTGGGAGGGTATAAGAGCATCACCTGTTTTGATTTGCCAGCTGGGGGACAGCTAAGCTTACCCCAAGGATGTTAGAAAAGAGATGGATGAAGTGGATGAAACAGGTCAGGTTAGATGGAGCAGAATGTTAAAAAGTGAGAGAGAACTTGGTGATTTGGAGAGCTGAAAATAGTTTGGTTTTCTTAAAAAAACTGAGGCAATTTATTAACATAGCATCACTTGTTCTAATGCTTCTTATTGGCAGCTGGAAGAGATCTGGGCTGGCAACATTGATTTGAGACACTTTACCAAATGGAAGTTGAAAGCAAGAAAGGAATAAGATCCTCCCAGTGAATATGTGGCTCATGAGTTGTAGGCCTAGGGCATCTGTGAGAAACCAGTGTTGGAGGGACCAGTGTGGTTATACAGGCAGGACAAAATCTACAAACAGGAGTTGGGTAAAGACAGTGCACTGGCACTCTCTACCTTCACCTCACTTTCTTTCCAGTGTGAGAACTTAGAGAGGGTAAAAGTAAAAACAATCCAAAATATTTCCCAGAGGCTTACATGCAAGGATATTGAGATACACCAATGCAGTACATGGACAGTTGCAGGAAATAGAGGCTATATTTCTCCTGCTGGCACTACTGGTGAACAATCTGTGAAGTCATGGGTGTTGGTGGCAGTTACAGTGGCTGGAATCAGCTTTCCAGTGTGTAGTCACCAACTTTATACATTCCTAGAGGCAGGTGTGGAGGACACAAGTGTGGCAGCTGCATTTTCCTTATCTCTAAGATCATTGCTTTGGTGATGTACTCTCAAACCCTGATCCCATGGGAGACCACTGACTTCTGCTTTTCTAGTCCATTTTCTAGTACATCTGTGAATTTTGTTAAGAAACTAATATCCTAGATTAAAATCTTTTTTTTTTTTTCCTTCTCAAAATGCCTAGAATTTCTGTCTTCTTTCATGGAACTGGGATTGGTAAAAGAACTTTGAGGAAGCCCAGAGAAGAGACAATTTCAACAAGGAGGGTATGTGCTACAGTATCACATGTCACAAAGAGCTAATAAAAGTAAGAAGCAGGGGTGCCTGGGTGGCTCAGTCAATTAAACATATGACTGTTGATTTCAGCTCAGGTCATGATCTCAGGTCATGAGTTCTGGCCCTGCGTTGGGCTCTGTGCTGACAGCAGGAGACTGCTTGGGATTCTTTCTCTTCCCCTCATGCATGGTTTCTCTGCCTCACTCATGGGCTCTCTTTCTCACTCTCTCTCTCTCAAAATAAATGAATAAACAAACATTTTTTAAAAGTAAGAAGCAAAATATTTTTACTGTATTTGCAAGTTGTGTTCTATCAAAGAGGCTCCCATGGTGCCATAGGCCAGGCAGCAGGGCCACCTGGACAGATGCCTGCCCCATGACAGGCTGACAATTTTGTGCTCCTTCAGTGTTCCTTAATTAACAATGTTTTTTTTTTTTCTATTAATAGATATTAATGCATATACCCGCTATTACCTAAGTCTGTTCATTGAACTCTTCCAAAACAAAATCTTTTTGTATGATAGCATTTTAAAGATGGAAAAATTAATGAAGACTCTGTTGGGGATATAGAGAAGGTTTATGCTGCATAAAGATTTCACATGGGGACATTTTTTATAGACATACTTCCTTCCCAAGATTCTTTGTTTCAGCAGCATAGCTACTATGTCTGCTCTGCCTTTCTCTTGCCTCAGCTCTCAAACCAAAAAGCCCCTAGATCTTCCTTTCCAGATTGCTTCTCCTCCTTTTCAAAATCTCTTTTTATTTCATTCAGAGCAATTTAGCATTGTGGAAGCATCAGTCTCCAAGCTTGCATACAGCCACCATTAGTTAATACTTGTAAGTATGCCTAATTTGCTCTGATTAATCCAAGTTTCCAGGATCAGTTCTCCCTACATGCCAGTGGGCCATTGTAAAAGTCAACAAAAAAAATTTGCCTGTTAAGTGTTCAAATCCATATAAAGAATTTATTACATTCACTGAACAGGCATAGAAACAATATGCATTTCATTGGTTATACAAGAAGACTCCAGTAAATACTTGTGTTAATTGGTATGATATTTCTAATTTTTTATCATGAGTTTTAGTGCTTCCTTATAAGGAAATGGGTAATTGAGAAAAAATGAAAGTTGTTAGCAAATGGGGTCAAGGAATCAAGAGGCTAGATTTTGCATGGGTCATCTGTAAGAATGGTGAAGTTAATAGCATCACTGTGGGTGGAAAGGAGGGTAGTGGACTAAGGGCTAATTTGTTTAATGAATAAGTGAGAGCACCGGGAGGAGGTATGGATGGCAAGAATTTGGAGAGATAGATGGTAGCAGAAGAGTTTTTACATGACTATGGAGGAGTATTACTATGAAAATTACATTGGGGAGGAAGAAAGATCCTCATGATACTTATGTTTGGGGAAATAAAGATAGTGTCTAGGTTATCAAACAATATGTAAAAGAACAATAATCAGGGCTTGTTTAGGAAGCTAGGTCAGTGGTCCAGAAATGAAACAATGAGGGAGTTAAGCATGTCAGTAAGAGGGTTTGAGCAGAGGATGTGCTATGTGCTAAATTCTGTGTTAGGAATGCTTCTATCATGTAATTTCAATGGCAGTCGGTATTGAAAAGGAGGTCAGAATAAGATGGAGTGTGTGTGGTAAAAAACTCTCAAATTTCATAGTAGAGAACAATACAAGTTGAATGCAGGTTTATGCAAAGCCCAATGGTGGCCAGAGGGGGTCTTCTCCATGATGTGAATCTGGGCCAGAATTCCTCCATTTTGTGATACTCCTATCTTATTGCTTCTTCCAACTGAAGGCAATGTATAGAATAGTAAATTGTGTGGGTTTTTAACTGTGTAAGAAAAAAAGAAATACTATAAGAAAAATAGGGAGAAACAAAAGAAAATAGTTAACTACAGAGTGTGGCAAGCAATGGAGTGAAGGGGATAAGGCTGGGATGGAGACACCTTTGAAAATACTTCTAAGATAATTTTGACTTTTGAACTATGTATATGTGGGTATGCATACGTGCATATATGTGTTGGTATATATGTTCATCCATAAATATATAAAATATCTAAAACGTTAAGTCAAAGAAAAAAATAAACCCTAATACTGAACACAAACAGAAACAAATCTAAATATATAAAATTGATAACAAATATATAGAGAAAATTATCAGTTTATGTAATCCTTAATATAGTTCTCTGATTGAACAGGTTTTGTAATGTATATTCTATAGGCAATGAGAGCTAAAAATAATTTTTTAAAACTCGTTTGGTAGTTTTATTGTTAGTAATAATATTGGTGTTGTAATTTTGAAATTTTTAATGAATATAATAGGATAAAGCAAATGAATAAAAGTGTAAACATTATTAAGAATCAAGAGTTTAAGATTCAACTTTAAAAGATTAAATAAAACAAGGAAGGTAAGAAAAATTGGAAATAGGAGTATGAACTCCCAGTTGGTTCTTTTAAAATATATCTCCTAGTTCTGTCCACTGAAAGGGCCCAGAAGCAATGACATGCCAGTGGCAATGAATCTACACAGTATCTAGTTTCCCACATAGAAATGCCTAGGCCTCCTTTGTGAAATGCTGAGTCGAGGTTGGGGCAGGAAAAGAATGAGTCTGAAGTATCATGTTGAGCCAGAAAGCAAGCTAGTACAGAAAGACTCATCAAGTAACGTCAGAAAGACTTGGGCACCAGTTTGAAAAGACTCATGCAGCAGGAATTGGGACAATTTAAACGTCAAAAAGATTAACTAATATAATTGATAGCAGCATCTTATGGCTGTTGATAGTATTTTCCATGAGGGCTGTGTGTGTATATGTGTGTGTATGTGCATGTGTGTTTGTGTCTGTGTTCTCTCATGCTCTGCCCTCCTAATACAATGTAACTGAAAGTCTTCCTACAGGAGATGAAGGGTTTAATTTTCTTTCCCTTGAATCTAGATCAGTTTTTGTGGCTACTTGGACCTGGAGAAAATGAGTGACTTCTGAAGCTAAGTCATAAAAAAGATAAAGCTTAAAGTCTACCTCTTTCCTTTCCTTCCTAATGCTTGCCCTTGACACCACACTGTGCGGAAGCCAAAACAGTCATATTCAGAGAGACCACCTGAAGAGGACTGTGTGGAGAGGAACTGAGGCACCTAGCCAACAGCTAGGATCAACAGTCAGACATGTGAGTGAATGACCCTTCAGATCATTCTCGTTCCTATCCTTCAATTTTCCAACTGAGATGTGCAGAGACAAGCCATTCCTGCTGTGCTCTGTTCAGAGGCCTAACCCATATAATCAGTGAAAACAATAAATGATTGTTTCATGTCCGTGCATTCTGAGATAATTTTTATTTATTTATTTATATTACTTTTAAAAATTGTGATAAAATATGCATAACATAAAATTTACCATCTTAACTATTTTTAAGTATACAGTTCATTGGCAGTAAGTGTATTTACATTGTTGGGCAGTCAATGCTGCCAATCATTTCCCGAACTCTTTCATTTTCCCAAACTAAAACACTTCACCCTTTAAATAATAACTCTCCATTTGTCACTACCCCTGGCAACCACCATTCTACTTTCTGTCTCTATGGATGCAACTACTCGAGGCACCTTATATAAGTGGAATCATTTAGTATTTGTCCTTTTGTGACTGGCTTATTTAACTTAGATTAATATCTTCAAGCTTCATCCATGTTGTAGCATGTGTCAGAGTTGCCTTTCTCTTTAAGACCAAATAACATTCCATTGCGAGTGTATACACACACACACACACACACTCACACATATACTTTATTTTATTTTCCATTGGTATAACATTTTACACAGCCATAATAACTAAAACAAACACAAAATAAACAAAAATTCAGAATGCTATTCCAAAAAACAGAAAAATAGGAAATCTTTTCTGTATAAAAGAAAATCACCTAATAAATGCAAAAACAATAATATGATGTGAAAATATCTTGAAAATCCAAATATAAAACCTGATTTGAGCAAGAATTATCAATGGATGCTGAAATTGTTATGTGAAAGATTTTTGGGGAGCAGTGTGTATCTAATGCTGACAAAATATTATCCCACCAAATCCATATGGATTTCAAAAAGGAAGATATAGTGTTAAAGCTGACAGATCAAGCAGTTACCACCTTAACTAAAAGATTATGGTTAGCATTACCTATGATGGGCAAACTGACATTATGCACTTTCCATTGTACCTGTGTAACCTGTGTAGTATTTTTGCCAAAATGTCTAATCCAGAAGTATCACATCTCTAGATATAACTTAGAATTCATGGAGAAAATCAAGATGACAAAAACGTACATGAGGAATCATACAAATCCAGAATGTGGAACAGTCTATAAAACTATCATTCTGGACTTTCAGAAAGTGAATGTCTGGATAAGTGGAGGAAGGTTCTAGATTCTAGGTTCTAAAAAACTAAAGAGGTTTAATAGTTTGATGCATGCATGACCTTTGATTGGATTATTCCTGTGAATCAGGAGAAAAAAATAACTATAAAGCAAATTTTGGGTATAATTTGGAAAATGTGAATATGGAATGTGTATTAAATGATATTAGAGAATTATGGTATTCTTACAGGCTAAGATATATTTGGAGCTCAAATATTGGAATACCTAAAACATAATTTCCAATGAGTTTGAACATACACCACAAATGCACATATATTTAGAGATAAAGCAAATAGGGCAAGATGTTAACAAGTGTTGAATCTAGATGAAGAGTACTTTGACCTTCATTATATTCTTCTTCCAACTCCTTTGTATGTCTGAAAAATTTTATAATAAATTATTGGAAAAAAATAATAATAAATCCAGGAATATTGAACAATCCCAACTTGTGTGGAGGGATATGCTATTTATTTGGTGGATCTGAAGGCCTACTGTTCATACTGAAGTCTATTTGAATACCCATTTTCTGTATCTTGTGAGATGACCCACTATTTGTTGTAAACTCTAGTACTAGGGGTTTTTAGGAGATAGGATTTTACAGTAGTTCTCTCTCTCTTACTTTCTGAAAGAGGGTCTGGGAAATATTTGATTGAATTTCTTTTTATTTGACCCTATTATCTGGTAATTTCCACAGTCAGCCTACTTTCTGTTTATTTTCTCTCTACCACAATAAAAATCATCGCTATAATTATTTGTTTACATTGTTCTAATTATGATACTTAACATCATGGTACAATATCTGTATAACAGTAAAATATAATCTCTAGAAATTGCTGTTAACATCTGATTCTAGGGATGGAATTCAAGTTTCTCAATTTTAGGATCAATTTGTTTTTTCTCTCCCCTATCCTTTTATAAACCTAAGAATAATTTTGGGAGCCTTATTAAAATTCATATTTTGGGTCCTACATCCAAAGATCTGTTTTGTTAGGTCTGAGCTCAAACTCTGAGGTCTGCATTTTTAACCAGCAGTCAGGTGATCCTGAAGGCATCCACACTTTAAAAAGTACTACAATATTTTAGTTTGAAAGGGAGTCCATGACACAGAGGAAAAACCTAAACAAGGTCTGTGTTGGTAAGCTGATTTATGGGTGGGGGGCGGGCATGCTGAGGGTTGAAGCTCATGAAACCAGGGAGAAAAGTACAAGACATAGCACTTGTTGGGTCAGAGCTTTTTGTCATGATGATGATGAATGGATTGGGGCCAGTGTTGGATGGGTGTTGGCTGTGGCTAGAGGAGGGATTTTCAGAATACATTACTTGGGTTTGGGGCAGGGTTCAGTGATTGCAAGGCAGAGTGGAGACTATCCCTGCTCCAGAAAGAAAGGAACCTCCCTTCTGAGTTAAGTGCATTTGGGCAGGTGCTTTCACAAACAACATTTCTTTAAGCCCTATTGGAATTTATTCAAATAGGAAGATGTTATTATTTCTCCCATTTATAGATGAAAATAGGTTCAGAGACATTAAATAACATTTTCAGGGTTATGGCAAGTGATGGGTTTTCCACTCATTAGCACTTCCCACTGTGCCATGTTATTCCAGAGTAGAAGCCATTGTAACCTGGAAAGCTTGGATGTGTGTTTGTGAGGCACTAGATGTAGCTGTTAGAACCCAGACAGAACTGGGTCCTTTGATTTCTTCATTTGAAAACAGGAAGAAGTATCATACCTCCTTCACATTGCATTGTGAAGATAAAATAAAATAAAACAATGCTCATTAAGCCTTGATATGGTCCCTAGCATATTTTAAATATTCAGTAAATATTAGTTATTATGTTATGTCGCTAGGAAATCTGGTGATGGTGGCAGGAGGGGTGGAGAATAAGGTAAACTCTCCCTTTGTTCTATCTTTATCATTTAAAAACTGAGACTGAGAAGAGGTAGAAATAGAAACAAACTGACAAGTCTGGTATCTAGCAATTCTTTGAAAATAGTGTTCAATGTAAAGAAAAACTTGCATACTTGCCTGATCTTTCCATCATGTCTATGAAATGCAGGGCACCTGTAGGCTGCCTTTGTCCCCTTCTGAGCCTCCCAGGAGCATCTTGTAAAGTGCTTGTCAAGCAACAGGTCCTCAGTGCAGTGACCTTGAGCTGGCTAAAGTCAATACAATGAAGAGTGTTTCAAGATTTCTCTGCATTGCTGTCTCGTTTTACATCTTCCTCCGCTCCTGTTTTATTCTCTTTCAGACAGCCTCATTTTGATTCCTTTTACACCTCTCTGCTATTTACTCTGCTGAAACTAATTTTTACTTCCATTTTTATGCCCTTATTTAAAAATTTTCCCCAAACTCTAGCCCTGCCAGTCAGATAAATCTGACTATTGAAAAATATTAAAATTATGTTTGATTTCATTTGAGTCTGTGTGTGAAAAATAAATGGGGACAAGATGAAGGACATATTCTTAATTTGTAGTTGTTTCATTTGAGAAAATAAATAAACACGGTTACTAATTTGGAAAGTTGGATCCTAAAGAAAAAATCCAATCTTGATGATTCAATATTAGCATTATTTATAGACAGCTAAAGCATGAGTTTGACAGTTTGTAAATCTGTATTAATAAAATCAATAGCATTTCACATAAGAATATTTTTAGTTTGATACTCATGCAACTTAACAATACTGTATCCTTTTTACTTTTATTACTTCATTTTAGTCTCTCTGTGCTTTGCTGTCATTAACGTACATTAGTTACTATGGCAATGACAGTGTAAAAGATGTGGAAGGCACACAGTGATACCCAAGGCTACAAATGAGACACGATTTATATGCCAGATGAACACTAGAGAATAGGATATGAAATTATTAAGGAAGTTACTTCTATAAATTCCCTTTGTAAATATTGTGGGTTTTCTGCTTGATTGTGTGATGAATAAATTTAAATTAGACCATTATTATTCACCACTCATTGCATAAAGCAGCATCCCTGAATGTTTTCTATTTGATTGTGACACCACCCTTTGATGCAGCATTTTTTGGTAACCTTCCCCATCTTTTCTGATGACATTCTGAGAGATTATCTTTTGGGCTGAGATTTATTGTTGTTCATTCAACCAAATACTGAATGCTTGTAGGTCAAAGATGTTCACATGGATTTTATGGTGTAGAAAATGTTTCTTCATTGTTGTAGTGGTTGTGATTAACAGTTTAATAGTGAATTCAGTAGAAACAATCCACTGTATGGAATGGTGAAGCAGGGAGAGCAGCAAGATCATATTTTTCTCCTTGAGGAACACTTAACCATCCACTCCATTGTTTGCCACACTGCACGCGAAGAAGGACCAAATCAGAGAAAGGGCAAAAATGCTATTTCAAATTACATGTTCCTCCTTGTCTCTTTATCCACTTCTGCCATGATGTGTAGGGCATTCAGCAACCAAGTACCATCACTGAGGGTGGGGATGTTGCCTTTTTACACAGCCGAGCCATGCTTTTTCCCATCAACACACAGCAACTGAGAATAGTACAACTTAATCATCATCTGGAAGATCAGAATTGTACTTTTTTTTTTTTCAATTGTATTCAATTTCTCCTGGTTGGTCTTAATTCTTACATCTGCTTACATCCCTGTCAAATGGATGGATTTTCCTATCTAAATATATTTCACGTATCACAACATCTATTGTCGTACATGTCCATTTGTCAAGAATTAGGAATACTTTCCACAGAAGACATACATGTATATAGGACCATTTTGATTACCTATGAATGCCTGAGGACGAAGTGAGATGGCAAGAAGATTTGAACACCAGTGGTACCAAATTTCCAATTAGAACAAGAACAATTTCAGGAATAAAAGAGTTCATGGCACAAGAAGTGGATAAAACAGATGTTGTTCCAAAACACCTAGAAAAAAATTCAGACAAATAGTCACTGATATAGAAGCTTCAACATTTAAAGTTCACTAGCAGTGATGTAAAGTTAGAAGATATATAAAGTTAGTAGAGACAGGAAATGTTAGATTGATTGTTAGAATAATATAAGAGACAATGAACCATGATTATATTTAGAAGGGAAAAATTCAATAGTCAACAAGGCAGGTGGAATGTGCCTGTTCAAAACCAAGAACATGTAGTTTTTGTCTGCAAAGAAAAAAAAAAAACTTTCCATAGTTATAATACCATTCTTGAGATGTAGATTGTGTACCCTCAGCTCTTAAAACATATCCATCTTTTGAGTTAGAAGGAACATTTGCTTTTTTGCATTTATTAAGTTATTAAGTTATTCTCTTTATGCATTTCCATTTATTTCTTTCTTTATTTTTAATTTTTTTGTGTGTCTTTACTTTGAGAGAGAGAGAGACAGAGTACAAGTGGGGGAGGGGAAGAGAGGGAGACACGGAATCTGAAGCAGGCTCCAAACTGTGAACTGTCAGCACAGAGCCTGATGTGGGGCTTGAACTCATAAACTGTGAGGTCATGACCTGAGCTGAAGTCAGATGCCTAACCTACTGAGCCACGCAAGCGCCCCTGTATTTCCATTTAGAATCTGTGTACATGAACATCAAAATAGCTCGGTTTTACTTTTGTGGGTGCTTGAGTTCTTTTCCAACCTTGAACCCTCAAAGAATTTCAAGGACTGTAGTTTTAGGTTATGTCACCATAGACCAATCATTCACAGGAGTTTCATCAGGAGATGTCCCATCACAACAGCGGATGACAAGTTATATCTGGTTACCAGCTCTCTTCTTTACCAGCTTTTTATGTGACTGGAAATACTTCATCTTAATTTATTCATATGAGATGTGTGATGTTTGTGTGTGTGAAAGCCAGCAATTTATTCGATATTGACATTTGACCAGTAGAGACAAGATACTCCTGAAATTGAGACAGGACTTCCTAAAACCAAAGATCCTGCTGACAAAAATCTCCATTTTAGTTGCCTTTGAGGATAGTAATGATTACTTCCAGTTGTTTAAATTAAATGCTATACATGCTTTGGCTTTGCTTGGTGACCACCACCCCAAAGCAATAAATGAATAAATAAATGAAACATTGTCCATACAGGAGATGCTCACAACATGTGCTGAGTTGGATGTCATTTTATCAATGAAGTTTTTCATAGGTTCTTCAAAGAACCTGTTAAATGCTACCTCTGACAATTTCCCTAGAAATCCTTAAGTACTTCAGTGACATGTGAAACAGTCTGCTATAGTGGAAAGAGCTTTGGGTTTGCAGTCAGATTCAAGGTTCATCTTCTTTCACTAAGAACCTCACTCTAGGCAAGCCAGTTCTTTCCAGAGCCTTATCCTCTGGTAAATTGTGATAATTCTTGCCCTGCCTCTCTCACAATAGTTGTGAGAACAAAAAGCCTCAGTGGAGAACATGCTTTGAAAATGTATGCTTTTGGGGCGCCTGGGTGGCGCAGTCGGTTAAGCGTCCGACTTCAGCCAGGTCACGATCTCACGGTCCGTGAGTTCGAGCCCCGCGTCAGGCTCTGAGCCCCGCGTCAGGCGCTGGGCTGATGGCTCGGAGCCTGGAGCCTGTTTCCGATTCTGTGTCTCCCTCTCTCTCTCTGCCCCTCCCCCGTTCATGCTCTGTCTCTCTCTGTCCCAAAAATAAAAAAAAAAAAAAAAAAAAAAAAAATTAAAAAAAAAAAAAGTATGCTTTTTGGTGGATCTATTTATACATATTTTATATAAGAATTCATTCTGGTTGTTTTATTTTTTTCCCAGTGATTCTGTTTCTGTCCCCAAGTTTTCTCTGTTCTATTCCTCCAAAAAGTTCCCTACCCATCTCAACTGCTCTAGAAGAAACTATAAGAGTATTTTTTCCTGTGTATACTATGGAATAGTAATATGCATTACATAATTAAAAATTGACCCCATGACCAAAATATGTCTGGGAACTTTTATGTTAAAGAAAGTTAAGAAATGTTCTTCTACCGAGGGCTTTCTGTATCTCTGGTATGGCAATATGTTGTAAATCTCCAAAAGGTGAGTGTAGGATATAGCATCCAAATGTTCCTGAGCTTATTTGCTTGAGCTTCTTCCTCCCCAAAAAACACTTTCCAGAAACAGATTTCTAAGGAACCCTCTTGAGAGGTATAACTCTCTGTCATGCCTCCAGATCATTTTACATCATGACACATGCAGAAGGGGATAACATTTGCCCAGATGGGCAGTGACAGAAGAGTTTGCTGTGGCTAGATGGCATGGTTTTGGGGCTCCATACAGCCTCATTGAGGGTTCAGAGGAGCCACATTCAAGGCACACTTGCCACTCCTTCCTTTATGGCATGAATTTGCACAGGCACACAAGCTAGACAGCTCTGCACTGTCAGATTTTTTCCCTATTTTAAATATAACCACAAACCAGTAACTTGAGGCTGTTGGTGTGATGATATCATTTCCTCCTAACTTTCATCCTCTTCTGGCTCTGGGGCTTTATAATAGCTGCACTGAGGCAAGAAACTCTCACAGCTAGGCACAACTGTGGTCAAACCACGACCAAGTTTTTTGTTTTTTTTTTTCCTTCCTCCAACCTCATCAGAAAAGTTAGAGTGACGCTATTCAAAACATAAATGCCATGGTGACCTTTCTGCCAAATACTCATTCACCAGATCTTTGCAGAGGAAATGCTAAATGCTTTTCAGGGCTAAACTCTTGTCCTTCAGGGTGGCTCTCCCTGACTGTTGGCTGAAGCAGGCCCCTACTTCTGATATTCTCTCTCAGAGCATGAGCCAGACCATTGCCCCTTTGAACCCCTTGTTTGTCAATTTCATTGCATCTCTCCCTGGGGGCCCACTAGTTTCTTTCAGTATTGTCTTGTCAATGCTTGGCACTTTGGTACTTGATAAACATTTTTTTGAATGGATGAAAGAATGAAAGGAGTACTCAAAGATAAATCACATGCAGATATTTCCTACTAGGAGCTTCCAAGCCATCTGGGGAAACACTTATGTGCACAACTATGCTGTGAGAAGTGAGGCCTTGGCAATTGAAACTGGAACACACTAAGTACTACAGAAGCACGGTGGTCAGTGGCATAGGGAGAGATGACTGTGAAGTCTGAAAAGCATCACAAAACAGGTGACATATGAGTTCTTAAAGGACTGCACATCTAGAAAGGTGCTCTTAGGGGTTTAAGAAAAGTGGAAGACATATTAAATCTTCCCTGAATAAATCAGCTATCAAGGGGCTGACCACATGTTAAATATTGTCAGCATTTAAACTTATATGAATAAAAATAGATAATTAGAAAACACATTTCCTGGTATTATGTATATAACTTGAGTGTCATCTGTCCTTAATCTAAAGAGAATGTTATGCTTGCCTGCTACAGAATGACCAATGCATCAACATTTATCTTTTCAAGCCATTTCTTCCCTTCCCTTCCCTTCCCTTCCCTTCCCTTCCCTTCTCACCCTTCTCTTTCCTTCCCTCCCCTCCCCTTCTTCCTTCCTTCCTTCTTTCCTTCCTTCCTAAAAAAAAATATTTATTCCTAAAAAAATCTACCCCAAAACAATTTGTTTCTTATTGAATTATGTTAACACCTTTATTTAAAAATCAACTGATCCTATACATGTGATTATATTTTGTGTGAATCCATCATGATGCATTAATCCATATGCCTATTCTTATGTTAATACCACACTGTCTTGATTAGTAAATCTTGAACCCTGTTAGTGTACCTTCTCTAATTTTGTTCTGTTTCATCAAATTTGTTTGGCTATTCTAAGTTCTTTGCATGTTTATATAAATTTTAGGATCAGTTTATCAATTTTTATTAAAGAGGTATCAGTATTTTGATTAGCACTGAGTTTAATTTATAGTTCAACATGTAATCTGTAGATCAATATGACACATTAACAGTATTTCATCTTCTAATCTGTAAACATAATATAGCTCTTGATTTCCTTGTCTTCGATCATTTTTATCAGTCATGTTTTATAGTTTTAATGTGTATGTCTTGAACCTCTTTCATCATATTTATCCCTTCACTGATTTTTCTATATTGACCTTATATTCTGTGGTCTTACTAAATTCACTTATTTTAATAGCTGTTTGTTTAGGTAAATTCATGTGTTCCCTTTCCATATCATCTTCCAGCCTTCCCAAACCAGTCCCCACGAGTGGCTCACCAGGCAACATTGCCACTATTCCCACTAGGAAACATTATTGAAATATTTTCTTGACATGGTTACCAATCTCTGCATATGGCTGGTATGCTGCAAACTGTGGTCGCTAAAAGTAGAGCCGGTAGAGGAGGGTAGGGCTGGAGCAAAGCCCCATTTCCTGGTCTCCCCAGACTGGTGAAAGAATATCTAGAACACCTAGCTCGATACCCAGCTCTGATAAGGAAGGGCTCAGTAAGTGGTTGATTTAATTATTATAACTATTAGAATTGTTCATATGATTATTTTTGTTATTATATAAAAATTGAGTTTTGGGAAATCTAAATCAGAGACAAAACATCATGCATTTTTTTCTTCTTCTTAGCCAACTCTAGAGCATTACTGCAACATGGTGGGTCTCTCCTCTAACTAGGGCTGCCCCACCTTGGGAGCAGTCAGAGAAGTGGGAAGGTCAGACAAGGCAAACAACAGACGGGCTGCTTCTGGGTAGGCATCTTCCTGATCTGGCTTTCAAGTGAAGTATCTCTCCTGTAAAGACTATCTGCCTGCTATCTCTCCTTGGTGCTGTTGCATTTCTACAACTGTCCCCATCTGTTGTCCGGCGCAAGAAGGGTTTTAACAGCATAGTCCATGAGATTTCCCACCCACGATGCTGGAGAGACTTGGAATCACTGCATCCCACAGCTCACCCTCAGGCACCCAACTTCTGTCATAGTGTGTAAGGCTTGGCCAGGTATTTATAGTCTTTCTTCCCCCAAAACAAAGCCCAGCTGATTATCCATGCTAATGATTTCAAGCAGTGAAGGCTGAAGTGGTCTCCATGGTGATGATTTACGCTTGGGTCTCCTAGGAGACAATTACACGTGTGACAGACTTCAGATTCATTTTACTGCCCCAAATGTGCAGTGATTTTCCTTTTACACTGAACCATGCCCAGAATTCGTAAGTTAAAATTTAATTTTTTCTAACAATTTTTTTCCCATGGCGTAAAAAAGATGAATATTCCAAAGAGGAAAGAGAGGCCTTAAAGGTAAGAAAAAACATACTGTTTCTTGCATTATATTATAAATAACCTGAAAGAGAAAGTGATGAGCCCAAGGTGAGGTGTTTATGTTGAACTTTGGGGAGAGTTTGGTCCAGTAAATTAGGTTCTCTATTTAAATTTGGTATTTACTTCAATTTGATTTGAGGTAATTTATAATACACAGCTCTGATTGTGGCTGGATTTAAGAACATGAGAGACTTCATACACAGTATTTATTAACAGACTGAAGTTGCTAATCACCACCAAAGTTGTTGCCTTTCCAGTGTCAGAAGCATGGAATTTCTTGGCCAAAGCACAGAAAAATGTCATCCGGGCACAAAATTCCATTTATCTGAAAGAACAGACATGAGCCAAGTTAACAGAGACAGGCCTCACAGAGTGACACCCCGAGATTCCTGTGAGGGGTCTGTGCTGAAACATAAAGGTGGGACAGGAATGGTGGTGGCAAAATACCATGTGTGTCTAATCAGGAAACCTTTTCTGTTTTTTTGCAAAAATAAGAACTGGTTCATCTCACATTCATCCACAAGAGGGCTACCTGTTATTGTTCCTTGCTGCAAAATCACTCTGCAGCACTTCAGAAAGGAGGCAGATGGTGCCAGGGCTGGTACAGAGGGTGGATAGCAGCCCACAGTCAACGGCTCTTCTTTTGTTTGGGTCAATACAATCCAGGGCATATTTTTTAATACCTATAGTGGACCAGATGCCTTGCAAGGACATAGAATGGCTGATTTCTTCTTTCCAGAAGGTCATCTTCTATTCAGAAGCCACAACTGTAATAAAATGAGGTGGCTGCTATACCAATGCATGTTCTAAGTGTTTGGGAGCTCAGAGAAGGGAATGATAGATTTTGCCTGGAAGGAGGTTGAGGGTAGTGTGGAAAGTGTGATGAAGGAAGAAGGATGAAGGAAGCCCTTAGAGAAAGGGTCATATTTGAACAAGTTGTCAAAGAACAAGTTTAAATTCATCCATTGCTTGAGTCCAGGAAGGTGGTTGTAGGAATTGAGTTCAGATTGAACAAAGGCTCAGTAGTGCCCAAGTGCCTGGCATGATAAATTGAGTATCTGGATGTCTGAAATCCATGCTGTGCTCTGGGTTTCATTATATCTCCTTATATGGCATTGTGACTCTAGTAGCCTATCTCTTGGACTAGACTATGAGGTCCCAGAGAGCAGGGCTTTTGTTTCAATCTCCTTTGACTGGCACATAAAATATATTCAAATTTGTTGAATAAAAAATTGAAATAATGAATAAATAAATGTCAGTATAATTCATGAAAAAATAAGAAATTTCATTCATTGATTTTAAGGTGGTCATTAGTTACAATAGATCAGGACACAAGGTTCCAGATTTTTTTCTTATCAAGCCTGTTATTGGGGTGCCTGGGTGGCTCAGTTGGTTGAGCATCCGACTTCAACTCAGGTCATGATCTCACAGTTCGTGTGTTCGAGCCCCGTGTCAGGCTCTGTGCTAACAGCTCAGAGCCTGGAGCCTGCTTTGGATTCTGTGTCTCCCTATCTCTGCCCCTCCCCTGCTTGCACTCTCTTTCTTAAAAACAAATAAACATTAAAAAACAGTTTAAAAAATCTGTAATTTAGCATATGAAAAAAATTGCATCATAAATCTACTGCACCTCATACCATTTTCCCAGTGTTTTCCTTTGTTTGTTTGTTTGTTTGTTTGTTTAATAAGAAATAGAGTAACCAAATATGGGTTGCTTGACTCCTATAAATTCTCCCTTAGTTGCAATTCAATTAGGGGAACTTACATTATTTTGGTAGTATATTTATGTGATCCATGAACACATGTGCACACACACAGGAAGAACCCACTATGCCATGCAGCTTTGACAGCTTATGTGCTGATATCAATTAAAAGAGAACCGAAAGACTATCAAGAATGCATTGCTATTTGTATCACATCTCTCTTCCATTTTCTCTAGTGAACCAATTACCTGGGATGAAGTTTATACCTTTTAATTAGCCGAATTATTCAATATGCCGGCACATCAACCCATACACAAATGGAAAAAAAAATTAACTATTGGACCAAACCAAAAATTAAGTAAAAACATATATATATATATATATATATATATAACAGACCAATTTCATAGTATTCGACTTGAATAAAAATTAACATTATGAATATAATGTTTAAAAATATATCAGGACATGTTCTCTGTAGTGATGCAGACACAATATTTGTGAGCTGTAGTTGGACACTTAGGATAGTTTTCTTTTCCTGAGATTTACCAGGAAACATTACTAAGAGCAGAAGACCTGGAATATAAGCTTTAACAAACCTTTAAAAATTCATTTCAGTAAAATGATCCTAGTTCAATAAAGTCAGAATTAGAATGAAAAACTCCAGAAATAAAACTTATGATTTGAATCTGACAGATTGCATATATATTTTTATGGTATTTTGACAGAATATGAGAGAAAGTATAGTTTTAAGAATAAACACCAGAATTAGAACTACAAGGAAGGGAGGAAGAGTGGAAGGAAATAAGGAAGGAAGGAAAGAAAAAGAAATGGGAGAAAAGAGTAACAACTTTAAAACTATAGAAAGTAACTCTGTGACTTTAGTGCCTGCTGGGCTATACATCCAACAGGATGCTACATAGCTGCCTGGAAGAGATTCTTCTGCCACATGTAAGGTCATAATAAAAATTGTGTGCATATTTCTAAACTGGTGATGGTCATTGAGAGTACATGGTAATAACAGAAACAATTACAACAGTCTTGAAGGTAACTCCATATTAAAAACAGTAAATAATTTATCCAAAGTTAATAAGAACAAACTGAGGTATATTAACCCAAGACTTCCTGATTTTCTAGTTCATGTTATTGTCCATTGTATAAAATAGTCAAAATTTAGATCAGAGAAACAATGAAGTAAAAGAGACTTTTGTTCATGTTTCTTGAAGAATAAGTACCATGTGTGTCTGTTCCATTTGTGTTTGGAATACCTACATCTATTAATATGGAGTATTTTCCAAACTGCATATTCTTGGGTCCAACCGCAAGCCAATGAATCAGAATCTCTGATGATACAGCTAAGGGCACCACATTTTAAGTTTACCACTTGATGGATACGTACACTGAAACTTGGGAACCACTGACCTAACCAAAATAAAGAAGTCAGTGAGAATCTGTAATATTGAAGGTGAGCAGTGGTACACCAGGGCGGAATGGGGAGGGAGGATCAATGTGGTAACTCCATTTACTATCAAGGATGTAGTGCATTCTTGGATTTGATTTTATAGCTTCACCAGTTTTTAGATTTTTTTTCTTAATAATGAGGCACATGCTGATACTCTGCCTGAATGCTCCTGCGTTTGGGGCTGTTTCCTAACTCTGGGCCTATAAGTGGATCAAGTAACCCAGTACCACAGTATTTTTAAAAATTGTTTTTAATATTTTTTTTAAGAGAAAAGGAGTGGGGAGAGGGGTCAGAGAAAGAGACAGAATCCAAAGCAGGCTCAAGGCTCCGAGTTGTTAACACAGAGCCTGGGGTTGAACCCACAAACTGCGAGATCATGACCCAAGCCGAGCTTGGACTGACGCTTAACCAGCTGAGCCACCCAGGCATTCCACCAATATCACAATCTTTATATGAATCTTTATGTGAATATTTTATGTTGTCACTTACAGAAAAAATTACTTAACATAGTCACAACTAATTATTGAAATTAATGTTAATAATTTCATTCCAGGTATACTTAGGGAGCTATTTACAATCATTCAATTAAATTTGTATGCTAAATACAGTACTAGTTCTAAACAGTTACATGAGGGCACCAAGAAGCTATTTTATTTATTTATTTATTTATTTATTTATTTATTTATTTTTCAATATATGAAGTTTATTGTCAAATTGGTTTCCATACAACACACAGTGCTCATCCCAAAAGATGCCCTCCTCAATGCCCATCACCCACCCTCCCCTCCCTCCCACCCCCCATCAACCCTCAGTTTGTTCTCAGTTTTTAAGAGTCTCTTATGCTTTGGCTCTCTCCCACTCTAACCTCTTTTTTTTTTCCTTCCCCTCCCCCATGGGTTTCTGTTAAGTTTATTAATGTGATGCATCACGTTGATTGATTTGTGAATGTTGAACCAGCCCTGAATCCCACGAATGAATCCCACTTGATCATGGTATAATTCTTTTTATATGCTGTTGAATTCGATTTGCTAGTATCTTATTGAGAATTTTTGCATCCATATTCATCAGGGATATTGGCCTCTAGTTCTCTTTTTTTACTGTGTCTGTGTCTGGTTTAGGAACCAAAGTAATACTGGCTTCATAGAATGAGTCTGGAAGTTTTCCTTCCCTTTCTATTTTTTGGGATAACTTGAGAAGGATAGGTGTTATCTCTGCTTTAAACGTCTGGTAGAATTCCCCAGGGAAGCCATCTGGTCCTGGACTCTTATTTTTTGGGAGATTTTTGATAACCAATTCAATTTCTTCGCTGGTTATGGGTCTGTTCAAGCTTTCTATTTCCTCCTGATTGAGTTTTGGAAGAGTGCGGGTGTTTAAGAATTTGTCCATTTCTTCCAGGTTGTCCAATTTGTTGGCATATAATTTTTCATAGTATTCCCTGATAATTGCTTGTATCTCTGAGGGATTGGTTGTAATAATTCTATTTTCATACAAGATTTTATCAATTTGGGTCATCTCCCTTTTCTTTTTGAGAAGCCTGGCTAGAGGTTTATCAATTTTTTTTTTTTTTTTTCAAAAAACCAACTCTTGCTTTCGTTGATCTGCTCTACAGTTTTTTTAGATTCTATATTGTTTATTTCTGCTCTGATCTTTATTATTTCTCTTCTTCTGCCGGGTTTAGGCTGTCTTTGCTGTTCTTCTTCTATTTCCTTTAGGTGTGCTGTTAGATTTTGTATTTGGGATTTTTCTTGTTTCTTGAGATAGGCCTGGATTGCAATGTATTTTCCTCTCAGGACTGCCTTTGTTGCATCCCAAAGCGTTTGGATTATTGTATTTTCATTTTCCTTTGTTTCCATATATTTTTAAATTTCTTCTCTAATTGCCTGGTTGACCCATTCATTCTTTAGTAGGGTGTTCTTTAACCTCCATGCTTTTGGAGGTTTCCAGACTTTTTCCTGTGGTTGATTTCAAGCTTCATAGCATTGTGGTCTGAAAGTATGCATGGTATGATTTCAATTCTTGTATACTTATGAAGGCTGTTTTGTGACCCAGTATATGATCTATCTTGGAGAATGTTCCATGTGCACTCGAGAAGAAAGTATATTCTGTTGCTTTGGGATGCAGAGTTCTAAATATATCTGTCAAGTCCATCTGATCCAATGTATCATTCAGAGCCCTTGTTTCTTTATTGATCCTGTGTCTAGATGATCTATCCATTGTTGTAAGTGGAGTGTTAAAGTCCCCTGCAGCTACCACACTCTTATCAATAAGGTTGCTTGTGTTTGTGAGTAATTGTTTTATATATTTGGGGGCTCCTGTATTCGGTGCATAGACATAATTGTTAGCTCTTCCTGATGGATAGACCCTGTGATTATTATATAATGCCCTTCTTCATCTCTTGTTACAGCCTTTAATTTAAAGTCTAGTTTGTCTGATATAAGTATGGCTACTCCAGCTTTCTTTTGACTTCCAGTGGCATGATAAATAGTTCTCCATCCCCTCACTCTCAATCTGAAGGTGTTCTCAAGTCTAAAATGAGTCTCTTGTAGACAGCAAGTAGATGGGTCTTGTTTTTTTATCCATTCTGATACCCTATGTCTTTTGGTTGGAGCATTTAGTCCATTTACGTTCAGTATTATTATTGAAAGATATGGGTTTAGAGTCATTGCGATGTCTGTAGGTTTCATGCTTGTAGCGATGTCTCTGGTACTTTGTCTCACAGGATCCCCCTTAGGATCTCTTGTAGGGCTGGTTTAGCAGTGACAAATTCCTTCAGTTTTTGTTTGTTTGGGAAGACCTTTATCTCTCCTTCCATTCTAACTGACAGACTTGCAGGATAAAGGATTCTTGGCTGCATATTTTTTCTGTTCATCACATTGAAGATTTTCTGCCATTCCTTTCTGGCCTGCTAAGTTTCAGTAGAGAGATATGTCACGAGTTTTATTGGTCTCCCTTCATATGTTAGAGCACGTTTATCCCTAGCTGGTTTCAGAATTTTCTCTTTATCCTTGTATTTTGCCAGTTTCACTATGATATGTCGTGCAGAAGATTGATTCAAGTTACTTCTGAAGGGAGTTCTCTGTGCCTCTTGGATTTCAATGCCTTTTTCCTTCCCCAGTTCAGGAAGTTCTCAGCTATAATTTCTTCAAGTACGCCTTCAGCACCTTTCCCTCTCTCTTCCTCCTCTGTAATACCAATTATGCGTAGATTATTTCTCTTTAGGGCATCAGTTAGTTCTCTAATTTTCCCCTCATACTCCTGGATTTTTTATCTCTCTTTTTTTCAGCTTCTTCTTTTTCTATAATTTTATGTGCTAGATCACCTATTCTCTCCTCTGCCTCTTCAATCCGAGCCGTGGTTGTCTCCATTTTATTTTGCAGCTCATTGATAGAATTTTTTAGCTCCTCCTGGCTGTTCCTTAATCCTTTGATCTCTGTAGCAATAGATTCTCTGCTGTCTTGTATACTGTTTTCAAGCCCAGCGATTAATTTTATGACTATTAATCTAAATTCACTTTCTGTTATATTGTTTAAATCGTTTTTGATAGTTCGTTAGCTTTTGTTATTTCCTGGACGTTTTTTTGAGGGGAATTCTTCCATTTCGTCATTTTGGATAGTCCCTGGAGTGGTGCGGAACTTCGGGGCACTTCCCCTGTGCTGTCTTGAATAACTTGTGTTGGTGGGCTGGGCTGCAGTCAGACCTGATGTCTGCCCCCAGCCCACCGCTGGGGCCACAGTCAGACTGGTGTGTGCCTTCTCTTCCCCTCTCCTAGGGGTGAGATTCACTGTGGGGTGGTGTGGCCCCTATCTGGGCTTCTTGCACACTGCCAGACTTGTGGTGCTGGGGATCTGGCATATTAGCTGGGGTGGATCAGCAAGGTGCACAGGGGTGGGAGGGGCAGGCTCTGCTCGCTTCTCCTTTGGAGATCCACTTCGGGAGGGGTCCCTCTTCCGTGGGCCTCTTGTCTGTACTTGGCTCTGGAGACTCCGTTTGGCTAGTCTTCTGGCGGTTTTCTGGATTATTTAGGCAGGTGATCTAAGTGATCAGCAGGATGTGCGGTGAGCCTAGCATCCTCCTATGCCTCCATCTTCCCAGGATCCAAAGCCATTTTACATAGTAAGAGAAACTTGCAAACCTTGCAATTAAACGTTACAACCACTTACAGTATACAGACAATTTTGGGGACCTTGAATTTTGCTGAATGTTATTTATGTGTATGTACATGCATTTGTGCATGGGAAAGGGACATTTTAACTAAATCTATGTATTTTATATCTTAAGTTTTCTAAGGTTTGTTTTTGGTTTCCTCCTTGAAGTACAATGATCTCTGAGCACCTAACATTTTCACTGGATAGATGGAATTTTCTGACAAAAAGACTGAGATATTAAAAAAAGGTGGAGAATATTGAAGCAAAACAAGACATTTTCTCCATGGTAACATTAATAAACATTTTATACATTTAATTCACAATTCACATTTTATTCATTTATTTATTAATTTACCTATCTATTTATTTATCGTAATATGAAATTTATTGGCAAATTGGTTTCCGTACAACACCCAGTGCTCATCCCCAAATGTGCCCTCCTCAATACCCATCATCCACCCTCCCCTCCCTCCCACCCCCCATCAACCCTCAGTTTGTTCTCAGTTTTTAAGTCTCTTATGCTTTGGCTCTCTTCCTCTATAAACTTTTTTTTTTCTTCCCCTCCTCCATAGGTTTCTGTTAAGTGTCTCAGGATCCACATAAGAGTGAAAACATATGGTATCTGTCTTTCTCTGTATGACTTATTTCATTTAGCATAACACTCTCCAGTTCCATCCACATTGCTACAAAGGGTCATATTTCATTCTTTCTCATTGCCACATTGTATTCCATTGTGTATATAAACCACAATTTCTTTATCCATTCATCAGTTCATGGACATTTAGGCTCTTTCCATAATTTGGCTATTGTTGAAAGTGCTGATATAAACATGGGGTACAAGTGCCCCTATGCATCAGTACTCCTGTATTCCTTGGGTAAATTCCTAGCAGTGCTACTGCTGGGTCATAGGGTAGGTCTATTTTTAATTTTTTGAGGAACCTCCACACTGTTTTCCAGAGTTGCCGGAATGTACCAGTTTTCATTCCCACCAACAGTGCAAGAGGGTTCCCGTTTCTCCACATCCTCTCCAGCATCTATAGTCTCCTAATTTGTTCATTTTGGCCACTCTGACTGGCGTGAGCTGATATCTGAGTATGGTTTTGATTTGTATTTCCCTGATGAGGAGTGACGTTGAGCATGTGCCTGTTGGCCATCCGGATGTCTTCTTTAGAGAAGTGTTTATTCTTGTCTTCTGCCCATTTCTTCACTGGGTTATTTGTTTTTCAGGTGTGGAGTTTGGTGAGCTCTTTATAGATTTTGGATACTAGCCCTTTGTCTGATATGTCATTTGCAAATATCTTTTCCCATTCCTTCGGTTGCCTTTTGTTTTGTTGATTGTTTCCTTTGCAGTGCAGAAGATTTTTATCTTCAAGAGGTCCCAATAGTTCATTTTTGCTTTTAATTCCCTTGCCTTTGGGGATGTGTCAAGTAAGAAATTCCTACGGCTGAGGTCAGAGAGGTCTTTTCCTGCTTTCTCCTCTAGGGTTTTGATGGTTTCCTGTCTCACATTCCGGTCCTTTACCCATTTTGAGTTTGTTTTTGAGAATGGTGTGAGGAAGTGGTCTAGTTTCATCCTTCTGCATGTTGCTGTCCAGTTCTCCCAGCACCATTTGTTAAAGAGACTGTCTTTTTTCCATTGGATGTTCTTTCCTGCTTTGTCATAGATTAGTTGGCCATACGTTTGTGGGTCTAGTTCTGGGGTTTCTAATCTATTCCATTGGTCTATGTGTCTGTTTTTGTGCCAATACCATACTGTCTTGATGATTACAGCTTTGTAGTAGAAGCTAAAGTCTGGGATTGTGATGCCTCCTGCTTTGGTCTTCTTCTTCAAAATTACATTGGCTATTGGGGGTCTTTTGTGGTTCCATATGAATTTTAGGATTGTTTGTTCTAGCTTAGAGAAGAATGCTGGTGCAATTTTGATTGGGATTGCATTGAATGTGTAGATAGCTTTGGGTAGGATTGACATTTTGACAATATTTATTCTTCCAATCCATGAGCACGGAATGTTTTTCCATTTCTTTATATCTTCTTCAATTTCTTTCATAAGCTTTCTATAGTTTTCAGCATACAGATCTTTTACATCTTTGGTTAGGTTTATTCCTAGGTATTTTATGCTTCTTGATGCAATTGTGAATGGGATAAGTTTCGTTATTTGTCTTTCTGTTGCTTCATTATTAGTGTATAAGAATGCAACTGATTTCTGTACATTGATTTTGTATCTTGCGACTTTGCTAAATTCATGTATCAGTTCTAGCAGACTTTTGGTGGATTCTATCAGATTTTCCATGTATAATATCATGTCTTCTTCATAAATTTTTTCAACGTTTTTTATTTTTATTTTTGGGACAGAGAGAGACAGAGCATGAACGGGGGAGGGACAGAGAGAGAGGGAGACACAGAATCGGAAACAGGCTCCAGGCTCCGAGCCATCAGCCCAGAGCCTGACGCGGGGCTTGAACTCACGGACCGCGAGATCGTGACCTGGCTGAAGTCGGACGCCCAACCGACTGCGCCACCCAGGCGCCCCCATCATGTCATCTTCAAAAAGTGAAAGCTTGACTTCATCTTTGCCAATTTTGATGCCTTTGATTTCCTTTTGTTGTCTGATTGCTGATGCTAGAACTTCCAACACTATGTTAAACAACACCAGTGATAGTGAACATCCCTGTGGTGTTCCTGATCTCAGGGAGAAAGCTGTCAGTTTTTCCCCATGGGGATGATATTAGCTGTGGGCTTTTCAAAAATGGCTTTTGTGATGTTTAAGTATGTTCCTTCTATCCCAACTTTCTGGAGGGTTTTTATTAAGCAAGTATGCTGAATTTTGTCAAATGCTTTTTCTGCGTCAATTGAGAGGATCATATGGTTCTTATCTTTTCTTTTATTGATGTGATGTATCACATTTATTGATTGGCGAATGTTGAACCAGCCCTGCATCCCAGGAATGAATCCCACTTCATCATGGTGAATTCTTTTTATATGCTGTAGGATTCGGTTTGCTAGTATCTTATTGAGAATTTTTGGATCCATATTCATCAAGGATATTGGCCTCTAGTTCTCTTTTTTTTACTGGGTCTCTGTCTGGTTTAGGAATGAAAGTAATGCTGGCTTCATAGAATGGGTCTAGAAGTTTTCCTTCCCTTTCTGTTTTTTGCATTAGCTTGAGAAGGCTAGGTATTATCTCTGCTTTAAATGTCTGGTAGAACTCCCCTCGGAAGCCATCTGGTCATGGACTCTTATTTGTTGGGAGATTTTTGATAATGATTCAATTTCTTCGCTGGTGATGGGTCTGTTCAAGCTTTCTATTTCTTCCTGTTTGAGTTTTGGATTGTGTGGGTGTTTAGGACTTTGTCCATTTTTTTCAGGTTGTCCAGTTTGTTGGCATATAATTGTTCATAGTATTCCCTGATAATTGCTTGTATTTCAAAAGGATTGGTTGTAATAAATCCATTTTCATTCATGATTTTATCTATTTGGGTCCTCTCCCTTTTCTTTTTGAGGAGCCTGGCTAGAGGTTTATCAATTTTGTTTATTTTTTCAAAAAACCAACTCTTGGTTTCATTGATCTGTTCTACAGTTTTTTAGATTCTATATTGTTTATTTCTGCTCTGATCTTTATTATTTCTCTTCTTCTCCTGGGTTTGGGGTGTATTTGCTGTTCTGCTTCTATTTCCTTTAGGTGTTCTGCTACATTTTTTATTTGGGATTTTTCTTGTTTCTTGAGATAGGCCTGGATTGCAATGTATTTTCCTCTCAGGACTGCTTTTGCTGCATCCCAAAGCATTTGGATTGTTGTATTTTCATTTTAATTTGTTTCCATATATTTCTTAATTTCTTCTCTAAGTGCCTGGTTGACCCATTCATTCTTTAGTAGGGTGTTCTTTAACCTCCATGCTTTTGGAGGTTTTCCAGACTTTTTCCTGTGGTTGATTTCAAGCTTCATAGCACTGTGGTCTGAAAGTGTGCATGGTATGATCTCAATTATTTTATGCTTATGAAGGGCTGTTTTGTGACCCAGTCAGTATGTGATCTATCTTGGAGAATGTTCCATGTGTACTCGAGAAGAAAGTGTATTCTGTTGCTTTGGGATGCAGAGTTCTAAATATATCTGTCAAGCCTATCTGATCCAATGTATCATTCAGGGTCCTTGTTTCCTTATTGATCCTGTGTCTAGATGATCTATCCATTGTTGTAAGTGGAGTATTAAAGTCCCCTGCAGCTACTACATTCTTATCAATAAGGTTGCTTATGTTTATGAGTAATTGTTTTATATATTTGGGGGCTCCTGTATTTGGCGCATAGACATTTATAATTGTTAGCTCTTCCTGATGGATAGACCCTGTAATTATTATATAATGCCCTTCTTCATCTCTTGTTACAGCCTTTAATTTAAAGTCTAGTTTGTCTGATATAAGTATGGCTACTCCCGCTTTCTTTTGAATTCCAGCAGCATGATAGATAGTTCTCCATCCCCTCACTTTCAATCTGAAGGTGTCCTCAGGTCCAAAATGAGTTTCTTGTAGACAGCAAATAGATAGGTCTTGTTTCTTTAATCCATTCAGATACCCTATGTCTTTTGGTTGGAGCATTTAGTCCATTTACATCCAGTGTTATTATAGAGAGATATGGGTTTAGAGTCATTGTGATGTCTATAGGTTTCATGGTTGTAGTGATGTCTCTGGTACTTTGTCTCACAGGATCCCCCTTAGGATCTCTTGTAGTGCTGGTTTAATGGTGATGAATTCCTTCAATTTTTGTTTGTTTGGGAAGATCTTTATCTCTCCTTCTATTCTAAATGACAGACTTGCAGGATAAAGGATTCTTGGCTGCATATTTTTTTTCTGTTCATCACATTGAAGATTTCCTGCCATTCCTTTCTGGCCTGCCAAGTTTCAGTAGATCACTAGTCTTATAGGTCTCCTTTATATGTTAGAGCATGTTTATCCCTAGCTGCTTTCAGAATTTTCTCTTTATCCTTGTATTTTTCCAGTTTGACTATATGTCGTGCAGAAGATTGATTCAAGTTACGTCTGAAGGGAGTTTTCTGTGCCTCTTGGATTTCAATGCGTTTTTCCTTCCCCAGATCAAGGAAGTTCTCAGCTATGATTCTTCAAGTATACCTTCCGTCCCTTTCTCTCTCTCTTCTTCCCCTGGAATCCCAATTATGAATATATTATTACGTTTTATCGTATCACTTAATTCTCTAATTCTCCCCTCATATTCCTGGATTTTTTTATTTTCTTTATCTCAGCTTCCTCTTTTTCCATAATTTTATATTCTAATTCATCTATTCTCTCCTCTGCCTCTTCAATCCAAGCTGTGGTAGCCTCCATTTTATTTTGCAGCTCATTTATAGTATTTTTTAACTCCTCCTGACTGTTTCTTAGTTCCTTGATCTCTGTAGCAATAGATGCTCTGCTGTCCTCTATATTTTTTTCAAGTCCAGAGATTAATTTCTTGAGTATTATTTTAAATTCATTTTCTGTTACATTGTTTAAATCATTTGTGATAAGTCCATTAGCTGTCGTTACTTCCTGGAGTTTCTTTTGAAGAGAATTCTTCCGTTTTGTCATTTTGGATACTTCCTGAATTGGCACAGAACTGTAGTCCTCTTCTTCTGTGCTGTCTGGAGTAACTTGCATTGGTGGGCGTGGCCACAGTCAGACCTGATATCTGTCCCCAGCCCACGGCTGGGACCACAGTCAGACTCGTGTGTACCTTATCTTCACCTCTCCCAGAGGCAGGACTCACTGTGGAGTGGTGTGGCCCCTGTCTGGACTACTTGCACACTGCCAGGCTTGTGGTGCTGCTTCTATGGGATCTGGCATATTAGCTGGGGTGGATCTGCAACGTGCACAGGGATGGGAGGGGCAGACTCAGCTCATTTTGCCTTCAGTGGTCCACTTCGGGAGGGGTCCTGTGGCACTGGGAGGGAGGCACACCCATCCTGTCAGAGGGATGGATCCACAGAAGCACAGCTTTGGGTGTTTGCGAGGTGCAAGCAAGTTCCCTGATGGGACTGGTTCCCTTTGGGATTTTGGCTGGGGGATAGGCGAGTGAGATGGCATTACCCAGCACCTTTGTTCCCTGTTAAGCTGAATTCTGTCCTCCGGGGCTCAACAACTCTCCCTCCTGTTGTCCTCTAGCCCTCCTGTTCTCAGAGCAGAGCTATTGACTTATAACATTCCAGATCTGAAGTCCCGCTGGCTGTCAGAACACATTCCTTCCAGCCCTTCCGCTTTTGCAAGCAAGACTTGGAATCTCTGCCTTGCAGGGTGGGCTGCCCATCCACCATCCTGGCTCTCTCCCACCCGTCTGTGTAGTGTGCACTGTTTCTCCGCCCTTCCTACCCTCTTCTGTGGGCCTCTTGTCTATGCTTGGCTCTGGAGAATCCATTCTGCTAGTCTTCTGGCAGTTTTCTGGGTTATTTAGGTTGATGTGGGTGGAATCTAAGTGATCAGCAGGACATGGTGAGCCCAGTGTCCTCCTACACCGCCATCTTCCCTGCTCTTCACAATTCATTTAAACTATGTCCCAGGTAACAGTAACTAGATAAATATGTGAAGTAGTACTGTTATTGGGACTTTCTTCAATGATGGGAATGTTCTGGACCTAGGCTGCCAATATGAGAGCCACTAGCAACATTTAACAATCAAAATGTACCTAGTGCAACAGAGAAACTAAATTTTAATTTTACTTAATGTAAATTGAAATGGCCGTTTGTAGTTAACTACTGCTACATTGGCAGGTGCAGCTCTCTAAGGTAGTTTCGTCCAAGTAAACTAGTCCAGATGCTTAAGATGTTTCCCCTTTACAACATGGCATGTTTTAAAAGTACATATGTAAGAAGGTGGTATAAAAGTAGTTTCCTAAACCAATTTTCATGAAAGAAAATTTAACATCGTATAAATGAAATGTAGACAATTTTACACAATGCAAGGTTGAAAAACATCTCTAACTTTGGGAATGTACCAATGTCAAACTGTTCTAGGATTGCCATGTTGAGCCACAGGACTTGAGTAAATATACCACTTTGGCTAATAACTGGTTTCTTCTAAAGTGTCCAGATGTTCCTATATTCATTAATTCTAATAAAAGATTAATTTTGAGGCAGGAAATAAGGACTTGAATTCAGGTAAGGGAGAAAAAAAGCTCCAATTTTTTTTTTAATTTTTTTGGAATTAAAATTATGTTTGGACTCTTCTCACTTACTGGATATAGAATTATAGCTTGACAATTCTTTTAGCACATACAAATATGTCATACCACTTTCTTCTGGCTCCCATAATTTCTCATAAGGAATCCATTGTCATTCAAATTGTTTTTTTTTTCCTATAGCTAAGTTGCTATTTCTCACACTTTTCAAAAAACATTTTTTTTCATTGAGTTTAGTTTTCAGAAGTTTGACTATTATGGGTCTTGGGGTGGATTATTTCAAGTTCATCCAGTTCTGATTTGTGCAGCCTCATGTTTCTCCAGGTTTATGGCCTTTGCAAAATTTGGGATGTTTTCAGCCAATATTTCTTTGAGTGTTTTTTTGAGCTTCTCCTTCCCCACCCAGGCTTCATCAACACTTGAGGAAAGGAACACCTCCTCATAAGGAATGGGTGAGGTAGGAGTTGTAGCTCCACAGTAGACCTCTGCTGATGTCACCTTGGCTAGAATGCATATAACTGCCTTTACTGCTATCCATATGGCCTCTACGGGGATGAGAGAGGTGTGGTGTGGTCTTATTACTACTGGACAGTGATGGAAGTCCTGAATATCCTTCAGCTCTCCTCTGATTCAGCCACAGCTGGAAGAAGTGCTTGATACCACCATGATCACCAGGAAGTCCAGGCTCCTTTTATGGTCTCCACCAACATGATGGTTAGGGGAAAGAGGAGAAGGGGTCATTACTACCCATTGGGGATAAACATCCTTGTTCCTTATCAGGTTTATCTGATGCTAACTCAGTGGGAATAGGATGCTGGTCCCTTCATTATACCTGGTGAGCGTGGAGGTTTAGGCTCCCCATCTGACCTCTGCTGTCCTGGGTAGATATAGGTCTACAGTGTTTAGCTGCAGTAGAGAGGATATCGTGTAAAACTTTTCTGTCCTACTAAGCTACCCCTTTCTTGCTGTGTTGGTTAGAGAAGGTATCTTTCCTTGGGGATTTTTTTTTCTGTTCCTATTGACATTTGTGGCTCACCAGCTTCTTAAGCTCTAAGTTGTGTCTATATGAGGCAAAAAAGTAAGCCCAGAGAACTCACCATTGTGTTCCTTGGGTGTCCTTGTCCCTAACCACTCTTCCATTTGCTATTCACCTTTCAGAGTCTTCTTATGATTGTTTCATATATAATCTCCAGTTGTACTTAGTTGTACTTAAAGGAGAGAATAGGAACATGCATGGATACTCCATCTTCTTTGAAGTGGAAATAATTGGTATTATTTTTTAGTCTAAAAATAATCAAATGGAGTTCTTGTTATGAGCCAGGCATGCTTTTGAACACATTACATGTATATGTATACATTTTATCCTCATGATAAGTTTGTGAGGCAATTATTTTTTATTAGCCCAGTTTTCTCAAAAAGACACCAAGTCCCAGGGAGGGTGAGTAACTCTGCAATGAAGGGTTAAGCAGGCTTAGGTACTCACACTCTGCACATTCCAGGGAAAGGACTGGTTCTTGGCCAAGTCCTGGGAGATGACCTCTGGGAGCTGATGAGAAGGGTTTTCTATGACTGAGGCCCTGGACCAGGTTGTGTCAATGTGACCAGTTTACGCTAACAATGTGACTTAGGGTGATTATCTGTTATTGTATGCCTGAGGCTTTAGGCATGTTGTATCTGTTTCATTTATGAGGGTGCTAAATATTGAGTGGCTGTCAGTCTTGTCGTTGCTGCATGACTCTATGACAGATATCCAATAAAGGCGCTGGACACCAAGGCTCAGATGAGCTTTCTTGGTTGGTAACACTAAGCAGGTGTTGTCATACATGATTGTCAGGAGAATTAAGCACCTTCTATGCAACACCACATGGAGAGCATAGCTATTCACTGTGGAAATTTGTGCCTTTTTGTTCTGGACCTCATCCTATGTGCATTTCCTCTTTGCTGGCTTTAACCTGTGTCCTTCTATGGTAATAAACTAAAACTTGAGTATAACAGATTCTTCTGAGTGCTGTGAGTCCATCCATCAAATTGTTGAACCTGAGAGTGGTATTAGGGGCTACCAGTGTACCAGTTCAAGGTCTGGTAGTGAGGAAATAAAAGATTCATCTTTCTCTGGAACCCATGCTCCTAACTACTCCCAGGGTACTCACTTCTTCAGTTACATGGGATCAGGGTTAAATCTTTGCACCTACTATTGCTTCTTTTAGGTAATGTCTGACATGTGATGTGTGATAGACCAAAATCACTGGCTTCATATAAACAAATCCTTTTATCTTCACAATGATATCTCAAACCCTTACTATTCTTGCTTGCATATATCTCTTTTCCCTTGAAAAATAAAATATTGAAGAGCTTCTTTAATCTGGAAGCAAAATAAGCCTCAAAACCCCCACCATTTATGAATTTTAGGGAGGAAGACAGACTACAGATGATATCACAATGAGAATGCTTTGAATCACAACTCAAGGCTTGTGGCCTGCGACAGAGTATGGAGTTTCAGTGTTAAACTTATTCTCCATGCCATAGATCTCAAAATTATATGAGAAATGGACCAGAAGACAGCTAATTATTGCAGTAATTTGGATAGTAAATGCATCATCAAATCTTACATTTAGGAAATATCATCATGATATTTAAAAACTTTCCCTTTGTGTAATGTAAGACCGAAAAAATTTATAAAGTAGTCATAAGGCTTACTTTTGGTTCTTGAAAGGATTTTCTTGCAACCCAAAGTTATTTGGGAACAGATGTTACTCTTCCATCCTCACTACACTCCACGAGCCCAAGAATCTGAGACATTTACATTCATACCTTTTATGTGTCCTATGTTTCCTGAATCACAGTTCAGACCAAAGAGGGCATCATTCTGGGGCTGAATGTCAGTCAGACACTGCTTTCTCCCTGTGGGTCTCTCTAGGGACTGCATACTTCTTAGACATCATTTCCAGAAGGATCATTGGGCTATTAAAATTAATTAATATAATTTTATAATTAACTTTCATAATATTAATCTCTTAATTATCCTGTAAGCAGTAATTATGGAGCTCATGGTTCTTCTGCCACCACCTCCATGACTTATATGTGGAAATTAGCATTTTAACGCGAAGCTCTGCTACTTTATTGAGAACTCAGGGTCTTTGAGATAATTGAAAATTGCATCTCATTAAAGGGCAAGTGAGAGAGTGGAACTTTTATCCTTGAAAACTGAGTCCTGGACTGTTATTTTGGTAACTTAAAAAAAACCTATTTGGTCAGTCATGTCCAAGTCAGCTCTCTAATTATTGCTCTTGAATTTTGATCCTGAATCTATATTTTTGTCCCTCTGTCTATGATGATTTGCAGTGTATAGAAATTGAAGTTGTTAAAGGTTTCAGGCACCATACATCTTGCATTACCCTTCTACTTTCACTGATATTTTTGCACTGTGTACTTTATTTGGTATCAGGAGTGACAGTATGCCTCCCTTACCCCATGCATTTATTCACTCTGTGTTGAGGGTGAAAGAGGGGTTTATCTGACTCTGAATTGCAGAAGGCTAAACCCAGAATGCTCAATTTGGGTCTATCCTCTCTCTCCTCTGAAAAGAGCATTTCCTCCCCTCTCCTCTCAGCCATGGGGATGATTGGGAACATGTTGTCTTGTTCTAGAGTATCATTTGAAAAGTCCTCATGTCCACTGATTTAAGACACATTCTTCCATACTTATTGTTGTTCTGTAAAATTATGGTATATTGGTTCTCCATCTGATGTCTTTTGCTTTAATTCTCTGGTGGTTTAGATATTGGGTGTGTAAAAAAGGATATCTTAGATGCCCAAACCCAGTCTCTTCCACTGGTCAGTTGGCACTGGCTACTGTCTGTGGAGGCAGAACACCAGAGCAATCCTTGCAGTGTTCTAACCACTGCAGCTGGGCTATACACCTGGATTTATAAGCAAAACACTGAACTTTATTTTAGATAACATATAATAATCTGAAAATTATTAAAATGTGTACCGATCTCTCCTATTTTTTGTAACATATATCGTGTTTCCAATCATAATCTAAAATCCCAAAGGATGGTAATTATGCCTTATGCCTCTTTGTATCCTCCCCAGATCTTAAAATGATGCTTCAACTATAGTAGACATTTGTTCAGTGTTGGTGATGATTTTCCACTTGGGGTTACAAGTGTAGGTGTATGGAGATCCACTAATGAATGAAATAATATTTAGATATGTGTCATCTAACTCCCAATTCACAAAGTAAATTTATAAATTTACTTAAAAATTTACAGCCATCTCGTGTTAAAAGGTGCATGGCTACCATTATCAAATCATAGTTACCAAGATAGTTGTTTGCAGACATCCCTCTGGTAGTTCACTGTCTTCACCAACAATTCATAGCAGAAATTTCAGTTGTAGTCTAGCAAGGATTCAATGGTACAGTTATGAGTCCAGTTTATATGTTATACAAAAACACAACACCCTCCTTCTTTCCACCCCTTTGCCACTTTTAACACCTCCCTGGAAGCCACCTCTCTGGATATCTCGCAATCAAGTGCCAGCTGTTAGAAGCCTCCCATGCATTTACTCTTTTCTCTGTTATGCCTTTTATATCCCATCCTAATTATTACCTGGAATCAAATAAAATTGCTTATTTTTGATCCAGGGAAGCTTATTTAGTAGTGTAAACTATTAGTGATTCTTCCTCTGAATTACAATGAATTACTAATTCAGATGATGCAGTGTAACAGCAGAAACACTTGTTCTCTTGCGTCATCAGTTAATATATTATTAACTCCCGTGCTGCTCTTCCTCTTTCCACCAAGTTATGAGAAGTGATCACTTGTGCTGATTAGCTCTTCTTGTCTGCTATTTTTTGGTACTTATGTGTCTGGCTTATGGTTCACGCTGTGTTCTTCCTTGGAAATGAAAATGAAAGGTGATCCCTCTTTATGTATATAGTGAGAGACGAATATACTTTAAACATTTATTCCATAGACAAAATGAAGAAACAAACAAACAAAAAAGAACAAAGCTGTCTATAGAGAAAAGTGCATCCATAATCTCTAGAGCTATAATAGAGTCAGTAATATACATGTTGGGATTTTAATAAATGTATGCTTGATAACAAGGTCCTAAACTCAGTGTTTTCAGTGTTGTTTCATGTGTCTCAGAAGCAATTTAAGTTCAAACCTTGTTTTGAGAAAGAAAGTGTGTCCAAAAGGGCAATTAATATATGTATAGTCAGACCTCATTATTCACAAATTCAATATTTGCAAAACTTTCTTACTCACTAAAATTTGTCTCTCCCAGATCTATACCCTCAGTGCTTTTATGATCATTTGCAGACATGCACAGAAAAGCAAAAATTTGAGTCTCCCATGTACATATTCCCAGCTGGGGTTGAAATAGATGTCACTCTGCTTTCTTGTTTCAGCTCTCATATTGCAAACAAGTGTCCTTTTTTGTGGCCTACTTAGTGTCACTTTTTGTAGTTTTGTGCCTTTTTGATAATTTCACTATTTAAAATGGTTCCCAAGTGTAATGCTGAAGTGCTGTCTAGTGTTCCCAAGGGCAAGAAAGCTGTGATGTGCCTTGCAGAGAAAATCTAGATAAACTTCCTTCAGGCATGAGTTATACTGTTGTTTGTCAGGAATTAAATGTTAATGAATCAGCAGTATGTATTTAACAAAGTGTCTTTATTTTTTTTAGAGTTTATTTATTTATTTTTAGAGAGAGAGATAGTGAGAGCACAAGTTTGAATGGGGCAGGGGCAGAGAGAGAAGGAGAGAGAGAATCCCAAGCAGGTTCCATACTGTCAGTGCAAAGCCTGATGCTGGGCTCAAACTCATGAACTATGAGATCATGACCTGAGCCAAAACCAAGAGCTGGATGCTTAACTGATTGAACCACTTCGGTGGCCCTAATAAATTTTCTTTAAACAGACACTCACTGTTTAGATACATAGTTATCTATCAATCAGTTAATAAAAAATTGTGACCAGAGACTCATAGGAAACTCACCCTGTATTTCCCCTAGAAACAGCAGTTCAGTGTTCATTGATTCAATGTTTGTGGTAACCTTATAAGATGAAACTATTGTGAATAAGAAGAATTAACTGTATTATGTATTTTACTTTGATTGGTTTTCAATTACTGATTAAACAACAACTATATATATATATATATATATATATATATATGTATATGGTTGCTATCCATAACAAGAATAGCCAGTAGCTTTTTTCAATATCAATATTTTGAGATACAGTACAACCATTTCCAGTTCAACATGGAGATATGTAAATGTAAGACCTATTAATACAGAAGTAGATTGCTGCCACAAATGACCTGGGCAAGGTGCCTGGGGAAGGTTACAAGGAAGAATGACAATTATTACAGTCATTCCCCATAGATAAAAATACTGTTTATTTTAGGAAAATCAAAACCCCACTTACTCTTTGGTGTGGTGCCTACTTGGGACCTTAAGAACTGGCTAAGTATCTTAAGAATGATGGGGTGCTCCTCAATAAATATAAAAGAATTGGGATCATACCATGTACACTTTCAGATCACAATGCTATGAAACTTGAAATCAACCACAGGAAAAAGTTTGCAAAACCTCCAAATGCACGGAGGTTAAAGAACATCCTACTAAAAAATGAATGGGTCAACCAGGCAATTAAAGAAGAAATTAAAAATATATGCAAACAAATGAAAATGAAAACACAACAATCCAAACGCTTTGAGATGCAGGAAAGGCAGTCCTATGAGAAAAATAAATTGCAATCTAGGCCTATCTCAAGAAACAAGAAAAATCCCAAATACAAAATCTAACAGCACACCTAAAGGAACTAGAGGCAGAACAACAGAGAAACTCCAAGGCCATCAGAAGAAGAAAAATAAAGACCAGAGCAGAAATAAGCAATATAGAATCAAACACACACACACACACACACACACACACACACACACACACACAGTAGAACAGATCAATGAAACCAAGAATTGGTATTGTGAAAAAAATAAACAAAATTGATAAACCTCTATCAAGGCTTCTCAAAAAGAAAAGAGAAAGCACCCAAATAGATAAAATCATGAATGAAAATGGACTTATTACAACCAATACCTCATAAATACAAGCAATTATCAGGGAATACTATCAAAAATTATATGACAACAAACTGGAAAACCTGGAAGAAATGGACAAATTTCTAAATACCCACACACTACCAAAACTCAAATGGGAAGAATTAGAAAATTTGACCAGATACATAACTAGTGAAGAAATTGAATAAGTTATCAAGTATCTCCCAACAAATAAGAGTCCGTGACCTGATGGCTTCCCTGGGGAATTCTACCAGACATTTAAAGCAGAGTTAATATCTATCCCTCTCAAGCTGTTCAAAAAAATAGAAATGGAAGGAAAACTTCTAGACTCATTCTATGAAGCCAGCATTACTTTGATTCCCAAACTAGACAGAGACCCAGCAAAAAAGGCAAACTATAGGCCAATATGAATATGGATGCAAAAATTCTCAACAAGATACTAGAAAATCTAATTCAACAGCATATAAAAAGAATTTTTCACCATGATCAAATGAGATTCATTTCTGGGCTTCAAGGCTGGTTTAATATTCGCAAATCCATCAATGTGATGCATCACATTAATAAAAGAAAGAATAGGAACCATATGATCCTGTCAATCGATGCAGAAAAAAGCATTTGACAAAATATAGCATACTTTCTAAATAAAAACCCTCAAGGAAGTTGGGATAGAAGGAACATACCTAAACATCATAAAAGCCATTTATAAAAAGCCAACAGCTAATATCATCCTCATTTGGAAAAAATGAGAGCTTTCTTCCTGAGATCAGAAACACTGCATGGATGTCCACTCTCATGACTGTTGTTTAACATAGTGTTGGAAGTCCTAGCATCAGCAATCAGACAAAGAAAATGATATCAGAGGCATCAAAATTGGCAGGAAGAAGTCAAACTTTCACTTTTCTCAGATGACATGATACAGTACATGGAAAACCTCTGATAGACTCCATCAAAAATCTGCTAGAACTGATACATGAATTCAACAAAATCACAGGGTAAAAAATCAATGTACAGAAATCGGTTGCATTTTTATACGCAAATAACGAAGCAACAGCAAGAGAAGTAAACTGATCAAATTTACAATTGCACCAAGAACCACAAAAGACCTAGGAATAAACCTAATCAAAGATGTAGAAGACCTGTATGTTGAAAACTATAGGAAGCTTATGAAGGAAATTGAAGAAGATACAAAGAAATGGAGAAACATTCCATGCTCATGGGTTGGAAGAATAAATATTGTTAAATATCTATGCTACCCAAAGCAATTTACACATTCAATGCAATCCCAATCAAAATTGCACCGGCATTCTTCTCATAGCTAGAACAAACAATCCTAAAATTTGTATGGAAACACAAAAGACCTTGAATAGCCAAAGTAATACTGAAGAAGAGAACCAAAGTGGGAGGCATCACAATCACAGACTTTAGTCTCTACCACAAAGCTGTAATCAGAAATATAGTATGGTGTTGGCACAAAAACAGACACATAGACCAAATGGAATAGAATAGAGAACCTGGAATTGGACCCACAAATGTATGGCCAAATAATCTTTGACAAAGCAGGAAAGAATATCCAAGGGAAAAAATACAATTTCTTCAGCAAATGGTGCTGGGAGAACTGGACAGCAACATGCAGAAAAATGAAACTAGACCACTTTCTTATACCATACACAAAAATAAACTCAAAATGGATGAAAGACCTGAATGTGAGACAGGAAACCATCAAAACCCTAGAGGAGAAAGAAGGAAACAATCTCTTCGTCCTCTTTGACCTCCAAAGGCAAGGGAATTAAACGCAAAAATGAACGACTGGGATCTCATCAAGATAAAAAGCTTCTGCACTGCAAAGGAAATAATCAACAAAACTGAAAGCAACCAATGGAGTGGGAAAAGATATTTGCAAATGACATATTGGATAAAGGGCTAGTATCCAAAATCTATAAAGAACTCACCAAACTCCACACCCCAAAAACAAATAGTCCAGTGAAGAAATGGGCAGAAGACATGAATAAACACTTTTCCAAAGAAGACATCCAGATGGCCAGCAGGCACATGAAAAGATGCTTAAGGTCACTCATCATCAGGGAAATACAAGTCGAAGCTACACTGAGATACCACCTCACAACAGTCAGAGTGGCTAAAATGAACAAATCAGGAGACTCTAGATGCTGGAGAGGATGTGGAGAAATGAGAACCCTCTTGCACTGTTGGTGGGAATGCAAACTGATGCAGCCACTCTGTAAAACAGTGTGGAATTTCCTCAAAAAGTTAAAAATAGAATTACCCTATGACCCAGCAATAGCACTACTAGGAATTAATCTAAAGGATACAGGAGTGCCGATTCATAGGAGCACATGTACCCCAATGTTTATAACAGCACTTTTATCAATAGCCAAATTGTGGAAAGAGTCTAAATGTCCATCAACTGATGAATGGATAAATATGTGGTTTATATATACAATGGTACCACGTGGCAATGAGAAAAAATGAAAACCTGCCATTTGCAGCAACATGGATGGAACTGGAGGGTATTGTGCTAAGTGAAATAAGTCAGTCAGAGAAAGACAGATACCATGTTTTCACTCACACGTGGATCTTGAGAAACTTAAGAGAAGACCATGAGGGAAGGGAAGGGGGTAAAAATGTTACAAACAGAGAGGGAGGTAGACAAACCAGTAAGAGACTCTTGGGTACTGAGAACAAACTAAGGGTTGATGGGGGGTAGGGGAGAAGGGATAATGGATGATGGGCATTGAGGAGGGCACTCGCTGGGATGGGCACTGGGTGTTGTATGGAAGCCAATTTGACAATAAATTATATTAAAAAAAAAGAATGATGGGTTGTTCTTTTATCACTTCAAGTATGTACAAAGTAAGAAGAGAAATGGAAACAGAGTGATTATGCCTCCAAAAATTGTAAAACAAATCATGAAAATTCTTAGTGTTATATTTTAAGGTAGAAAAATGGAAGTAAGCAAACAACAAGAAAAATAAGAATTTTCTTACTTTCCAAACTTTATTCTCATCTAAACCAAATCTGTTTTGTTACTTTTTTTCAGGCACATGCATAGGTTCTCTCCCTCTCTCTCTCTCTCATAATTTGAAGAGTCTAAAGTTATGTTTTAATTTTTTTGTAGGTACAGTAAATTATCTTTGAGAGAAAGAATTAAAATATTTCAAGTCCAACATTCCATCAATTATTTGATGTATGGTCAAGATACTAGAACTTTTGGAGAAAAAATACATTTTATATTAAATACACTTAAAAATATGCATAACGATAGTACACACTTTTGCATACAATTACCTCCAACTTTCCTAATCTCCATAATTAAAGTTTGATTCTAAATTATGTTTGTATTTGTAGACTCAATGTTTTTTCTGAATTACTTTTGGTCATCAGCAATTATGAAAAGAATCCTGTATATAATTTTCTTTCCTTATCTAGTGCTTGAGATTTCGACTTCTTTATAACCTTTAGGATTGACTGTATAATTTTCAAAGGGAAATCAAAGAATACCAGAGAAAATTCTGTACACATTTCTGTCAAGCTAAACCCATTTCCATTTTTTCTTTAACTGAATAACATGTTGCTAAAAGTTAAATAATTTCTCTTACATGTCAAGAACTGTTAAAGGTCTGCAATTTCACCATATTTGTAAGCTTGCATGTTAGCCTTTCATTGCTTTATGGATGCTGGCAGGATACACAAGACTCCTGGGTCAAAGGTGAAAAACAGTGTATTACAGTAATAGCAATAGCCAGAATATTAGCATTTTTATGATAATTCGTTGAACCCCAGTCCTACAGGGTAGCACTGAGAACCTGATGATACCTGCCTATGCAGCGGGTGGTCCTACAGTAAAGGAACTCTAATCTTAAAAACTCAAATTATTTATAGTTGGCAGTAAGCATGGCTGCCCTGTGTGTGTGTGTGTGTGTGATAGAGAGGGAGAGAGAGAGAGAGAGAGGGAGAGAGAGAAACAGACAGATACAGAGAGACAGAGAGAGACAGAGACAGAAAGAGAGAGACTATCTCTGTCTTCCAAGACTGCTGACTCTATGAACATCCCAAAAAAGGTAGTCCAAAACAAAGGTAATCAGGGCTGTCAACACCTTGCTCACAAGACATGAAGAAACACAACAGACCCGTAGAGAATTGTCACCTAACAAAATCTACACATCATTTCTACGCCGTCATGACTCTTGGCAAATATTCCCATGGCTACATCACTCTGTCAGCCACTCTGGCAGACGCTGGGACCAAATCTGTTCAGTTTGTCTCATACAGAGTTTAATTAAGGCTACTGCCAACAGGACCCCAAATAAAAGGCTACTGCAGTGTTTGTCTCAGTCATGTCCCCTGCATCCCCAAGATTCCAGAGTTAAGAGTTGAATAAATCTCATAAACTATCAGGGATGTTTTAGAAAGCTAGTTGTCCTTCTCCTTAAGTTTCATCACTGACCTTTCTACTCACCAGAAACACTAGTTAAGGTTAGGCAGGATATAGTAGCAATTGCACAGACTCTACCTTAGCCTACCAGAAGGAAGTCTAGGGGGCAATTCTATCATTCATAATAACTGTGGCCCAAGACTTAATCCTGAGCTGAATGCTTTCCAGGCTTAGGGAGAATCACAACTAAAATCATAGAAGATTGTCATCCAATATTATATAAAATCACAGTGTTTTAAAAGAGTTTTCCAATTCTAGAACAATGATACTTGAAGATACCAACCTCAACTAACTGAAATTTCTACATTCTCTTCCAAGAGGCTTGGCAATGTCTACTGCCCAGAGTTTCACTGCTGGCAACTTTATGCACGCCCAACTTTTTGTTTCAATAAAGAATGATAATGTCATCTCATGGAAAGCATTTTAAATAATAACAAGAGTTATAAAAAACTCTACAAGTCCACTCCTTATGGAACTACCAATGAAGATCATCATGGAAATCAAATGAAAGAAACCTTCATCTCAGTGGGTGTTTTCCCTTGGATAAAGGACTTGTCCCAAGGTGTTACAACTTATTCCTCCCTTTATAGCAGACATCTTTCTCAAGTTCAGAAATATTAAACATAAAAATAAAAACATGCATACTAGAATTGGAGAAAATGTCAAATGTGTGATTTTTAGAATGCTGAGGTTGAGGAAAACAATAGGACCTTAAGACTTCATAGGTGAAAGGAATTTAAATAATCTCAACCAAATATGACTTGACACCATTTTCTTTTCTTTTAGCAACCCTCATTATAAATATCTTTTTAGCCAAAATAACATATTGTAGCATTTCAAATAACCACATGTTGCTGTAGGTTTTGAAAAGATTCTAAATGCATTTAAAATCAAGGGCAGTTGAAGATTTTCTAGATCTATGTGTGTCTTCAGTATTACTCATGGCATTCTCAATTTCCTCTTACAGGATTTTGCCAGGAACTAAATCTGTTAATAGCTAGAGGATTCTGTTCTTAACCAACAGAAAAGTATGAAATGAAGAAAAACAGTGTCTCTCATTCATTCATAACCCATGAATACATGCAAATGTTATTTTCCTTAAAGTGAAACATACAAAATTCATAATGACTAAAAATATACTTATATCACCATTAAAATGTTATTCATTCACTATATAATGTGTTATCTGTGTACCAATTACATATAAAAAACAAAAGGAAGGTTTCATATTATCAAAAGCTACACAAGCATATTTTTTCTTTTACATGCAAACACATACATTGTAAAACCAGAGCAGCAAACATTGTTCCTCCCTAAAATAATTGTTTCATTTCTATTTTTTATTATTTAAAAATATTTTATTATTTATTTATTTTGAGAGAGAGAATGAGCAGGAGAGGTGCAGAGAGAGAGGGGGACAGAAGATCTGAAGTGGACTATGTGCTGACAACAGAGAGCCTGATGCTAGGCTCGAACTCACAAACCATGAGATCATGACCTAAGCTGAAGTCATATGCTCAACTGACTGAGCCACCCAGGTGCCCCATTAAGTTTAATTTTGGTATTTTTTAAAGCCAATACTCCATTTCATCACAAGCAGCTATAATTAATTTTTCCATATTGGATGCTACCAAAACCGAAGTGGTTCCAAGAAGCACATACTGTTTGGGGGAAAAAGAAGAAAAATGATACAACTTCACATGTGAATGCTAAAAATTGATTCCTTAATTCTTAGTTTCTTTTCCTGTTTGAAATGTTGATAAAGTATTTTATGATTTGTCTTTTAATAGAAATTACAAAATCTATAGTGTGTAGATGGAAAAAGGACTCCCTAGAAAACATTTATGTCCTAATCCCCTAATCCCTGGGACTTGTTAGAAGAAAAAGTGGGAGGTGGAAGGGGAGGGGGAAAAAGGGAGGAAAAAGGAGAGGGAGAAGAAAAAGAAGAAGAAGGAGCAGTACCTGAGTGACTCAGTTGGTTTAGGGTCTGATTCTTGACCTCATGGTTGTGAAATTAAGCCCCAAATTAGTCTCCATGCTGGCATGAACCTACTGAGGGGGGGGGGGGGGAAAGGAGGAGGAAGGGTGGAAAGAAGAAAAAAAAGAAAGAAAAAAATCTTTTCAGATGTGATCAATTAAGGATCTTGTGATGGAGAGATTATTTTCCTGGGTTATCTGGGTTGTTCCTAAAGACAAACACTTGTATTTTTATCAAAGGAAAGAAGAGGGAAATTTGACATACCCACATAGGGGAAGGCGAAAAGAAGATGGAACAGAAGGAATATTCTGGTCTTGAAGACTGTAGTGATGCAGCCCAAAGCCAAGAAATGCTGGCGGCCACCAGAAGCCTGAAGAGACAAGAAATGGTTCTACCCTACAGCCTCTGGAGGGAGTGTGCCCCTGCTTCCATCTCGATTTTGGCTCATTAGTGCTAATTTTGGATTGCTAGCCTCCAGAACAATGAGAGTATACATTTCTGTGGTCTTAAACCATGAAGTTCAAGGTGATTTGTTATAGAAACCACCAGAAACTATGTATATAACTTCTAAGCAAGTTCTACTTAGGTATTAAAGATACACTTAGTAGACACCTTGCTGTCTCCTGTAGCCCTCATCTTAAACAACAATACAAGGTAGGCTCATTTATAAACCAGAGGTTTTGAGTTTGAGAGAAGACAGTGGACCGAGGTCTTAGGGGCTGGTGACAGGTCTTGTGGGGAGAAAGAGCTGCCTGGGAGTTACAGAAACATCACAGCCATCCTGACTCACACACTAATTTTATCATTCATGCTACTCACTGAGCACCTGTCACAGCACTGGTCCCTACTCAAGACACTGGACATGGATAACTGCGGCTGGCAGGCAAAGTCACTACTCTGGTGGTTTGTGTTCTGGTGAAGGGGGGAAACTTGTGTATAAATAAGTAATCATAAATATGTTAGTTGGGATAGGTGTTATAAGGGATAAAAGAGGGAAAGAGAATAGAGGGACCTGGGGCAGGTTGGGTGCTGGTGTCTACTGGATATTCACATGAGGGTTAAGGTAAGGAGTATTGGGTAAGGAACCCTAAACGCAGTGACAAAAACTTATCTCTGTGGGTGTCAGAGAGAGAACATTCCAGAATGATGTGATGGTAAATGCAGAGGACCTGAGGCTGGCATATGCTTGGTGCCTGATGCATCTGGAAAACATCAACTGAGGAGGAGAGAAGGTAGCAGAGGGACAGAGAGGTTGCCAGATCCAGGTACTGCAGACCTTGAAGTCCATGGAAAGCCTGGGCCTGGTCTACATGCAGGATTTGCAGCAGTGGAATAGTATATCTGACAGCTATTTTGAAAGGGGGAGAAGGGCACATGTGGCTAGTGGCTACTGCACACATTGGTGATTCCTGCTTACCCCTGACATGTCGCTTCAAGTGGCTGTGGTATCTCTTCCTTCACAGCCCCCAGTATTCCTTTTCCCACTGCAGCATCTCTCTTACATGATGGAATCACCTTCCTCTCCCTAGGGTAAATTCTCTCCTCTCCTGGTTTGGAGGAAAGCAGAGGATTCTCTCTCCTCTTGCCAAGTCAGAGGGTCTGATTATGCATCAGTGGAAATTCTGAGAGTATAAGGATGCAAAACCTTAGCCAAAATTAGAGTGGCTATTGTTTTGTAAGCTGTGTACTTCATGCTTTCACAATGTCTTTGTTGTTTCTTTCCCTTATCATCTATTGAACTGCTATACTGTTTCAATGTAGGGTCTTTGTTTTTATTTGCTTTGATCAGTTGTTTATCTGTATTTTTTACAATGACTGCTCAACTTCGAAAAAAAAATCTTAAGAAAATTTCATTCAGTAATTAATTGAAATGAAAGAATAAGTGCTAATGACTAACATGGTCAATAACCTCTGATGTTTATCAATATTATATAAGTCAGAAACATTTCAAGTGTTTCTTCTCTAATATCAAGCATGCTATAATACCATACTCTAAGTCTACTAATATATACACGTTTTAAAACAACATAAAAATATTTCAGTTTGTATTTCAATTCATAAAATTGTAAGCCAGATATCTTGCCTTAATTGAACTTAAGTGGATTTGGGTTACATGGCCTCATTATTGCATTACAGGGCACTATGAGAAGATGCAGCCCCTCTCAGCCTGGATCTCAGACAAATAGAGCTCTCCCAACCTCTCCTCCCCCGTCCCCACTCTTCACAACCTCTGAAGGACATGAGGCCCAATCAAGGAATAAACTCTTGTTGCTTAAACCCACTGAGATTTGTGTCTTGTTTGTTACATAGCATCATCTAATCTGTCCTGACAAATATAGTGATTGTCACATGGAACAAGGCTACAGCTACATCCAAAACATAATTATGTGGCTAACAGTGAGGACACTGATGTGAGAGCTTTAAGAGAAAGTGACTATTTTTATTATGTAGTGGCAAAGCATTTGTTGAAATTCTCACCTCTGATAACTTCAGAGGAGTTGTGCCTAGTGAACCTAATGAACTATGAATCTAATATATTTATAGCCTTAGAAGTTAATACACATGACAGTAATACTATTATTGATAGCTGTCAGCTTTGTTTGGCAAGGTATTACAAGACAAATGCTAACTTAGGAAATAATTGGTGTTTAAGCAGAAGTAAAAAGAAATGTAAAGCATCCCAAAACTCAGAGTCTGGCAAGTTAGACAATAATATTCTTGACCCAAAATAGTAAAAGACAAAATTAAGAGAGGCTTCCAGGTTCAAATGCCCTGTATAATCTTTCAACCAACTAAGATGTTTCAGAGAAAGGATCAGAAGTAGAGTGTGACACCCAGTACATTTTCAATTGGATTAAAATCAGGATAGAGGATAAATCACAACTGTTGTGGTCCTCCCAACATAAGCTAGATATATTCATGGTCCTAGCCTCTAAATTTAATAAAACTCTTCTGAAGCCAAGATAAAAAAAATTAGCACTCTAGACACCATCTCAAAAAATGATATAAGTAAGACTATTGGCTGGCATATACCACTCACTGGAATCAAACTGATAAAGAAACTGGCTAAATTTTTGATGAGGGAACCAGGAAGCTGAGATTATTCTAGGTGTAAGGTCACCCTTGAGCACCTATCCATCTAGATAGACATGTAGAAATTCTCACAGCCCTTCCTTCCAGTAACTCCCCATGACAAAGTTCATCCTCAGCACCTACTTTACTGTAGTTGCGGAAGCAAATGAAAAGGAAGACTCCCCAAACTGAAGGCGGAAAATGAAGAAACACGAACAATGTTTTTTTTGAATAGTGGAATTGAGACTTCTTCCCAAGGAGAGGAATTAAGATATACTCTCCCTTCACAGCTCAGGAACTCTCACATCATCTGCCTAGCAGGGTTTCAGTGTTGTTCTGTACCAGTGACAATGTGTGCCTATTGTTTCCCTCTCCAAAGAGGAGTGTTTGATGCAGAGATCCTATCCTTGTTTCACCTTGGTAGGGTGGTTCGATAGGGAAAAAAAGAAAAAAAAATTTTGTTGTTATTGTTGTTGTTCATTGGTCAAAAGGATCAAAAGAAGCCGTATTCACACACAATGAAGACATTTCTATGTATCCTTGAGAGCTTGGTGATGTACTAAATGGGACTTTGGGTACTTTGTAGAGAGAGGATGAGTATTGACTAGTTGTATGTGGAAAATCCCTTTGGTAGATTGTACTAGACATTAGTAGGTTTAATTCATTACTGTTTCTCCCCTCTTCTAAGGCACACCCCAATCCCCTTGATGTTAGGGTGACTTTATGGCTTGCTTTGATTAAGGAAATTTGAGGTAAAGAAATGTATTCCTTCCAAGTGGATGTAGTTAAGAACTGGAGACCAATTTTCCAAGCTCACTCCCTCCACCACAGCATACCCTGAAGTTTGAGTTGAGATAACAAATGGAACATTTGTCACCTGAGTGCCCAGGTAACAGTGAAATAAGAAGAGACTTCTTGTGAAAACATACTCTATATATGCATGTTGTAAGCAATTTGGATTTTGAATTGTTTGCTACTGCAGCATACTGTAGTATCATAATAACTTGTAAATGCACGTACTAAATCCCTAGGAATCTAGTTTAAAATATGAAATGTCAGAATCAAATATTTACTTCTGGCAAGTCTTAGTGGCCTTTGACATTCATTTGGTATTGATCCCATAAAATTTTAATTTTTAGTTGAATTGTGCATTATATACTCCATCCTCTTGATTATTGTGTATGTGTCTTGAGAGGATTTTCTACAGTGTGCTTAAGAAAAACTTCAATACCCAAAGATCTAAGCATCATCCTTATGCAGAGAACAGAATCAGGGGAATTGAATTTCCAAGGAAATCACAATTTTCTACAGAAGATCTTTGAAATAGAGATAGAAACGAGAAAAGTATTTGAAAATGACATTAATAGAACTGAGATGGAAAATTTCTTCACTGCATCTCATAGTTTTCCACATATTGAGGTTATTGGAATTATTGGTCACGCTATATTGTTTCACATATAACTTCCCCGCAAGACTCTGAGCTTTTTGAGGTGTGGGAGAGTGCTTATTCTTTTGTGTGTTTACATCATATAGTAAGTTCTTCATACATCACAGGCTGAAGTACTTCAATGGAAACTTACATGTATTATTTTACTTGCTCCTCACCATACCCCATGATGTAGGGATTGTTATACACACACCGTAAATACAGAAACCTGGGTTCTAGAAGCTGGGACACTTATTCATAATAATGTGATGGAGGCAAGGTTCTTACTCAGGAATATCTTTATTTATTTGTTTATTTTTTAAAGTTTATTTATTTATTTTGAGAGAGTGGGGGGTGGGGAATGGCCAGAGAGAGATGGAGAGAGAATTTCAAGTAGACTCCACACTGTCAGTGCAGAGCCCGATGCAAGACTCTATCTCATGAACCGTGAAATCATGACCTGAGCTGAGATCAAGAGTCAGACGCTTAACCAACTGACCCACCCAGGTGCCCCAGAAATATTTTACTTTAAACTAATATCACTTATTCATTTATGATTCAACATTGTTGTATAAATGAATAAGATATAAAACATATTTCAATCTATAGAAGAGTATGGAAAAAGCAAGAGGCAGTTCCTCTATGGTAAAGATTTTTAAAAGGAGCCCCTTTGGTTGAAAATTAATTTAAAGAATATTTTCATTAATACCAATTCCCTCACAATTTTACTTCATCATTAATAGGTCTCTTTGTGGAGGCAGAGTACAAGACCACCACTTGTGGGTCCCTCCTCATGACATCACTAGCTACCAACTTTGCCTCTGGGTTCTCATTGAACATTCTTCCCTAAAGAGACATATCTTTTTAGGCAACCAGAATGCCCTCCATCAATGCATTTGGACACAAAAATGTTTAAATCATGACATGTAGGTCACTTACAAAAAGAGGACAACTATTTATGGTAACATTTTAAATTTATTGTGATGAGTCAAGGCTAATGCAAGGTGAACTCCTTTTACCATCATCTGCACGGCTACATTAGCTCATTCATGTATTAAAAAATGTGCCTCTGGACAGTTACTTGGCAATTTGGCAAATTGCTCATGTATAATGCAAAAGAATAAAGTCTAGTTTCAACTCATACCGATTCCATCTCTACTTTTCATGAATGATTTTGATTTTATCATAAAATGAGTCATGGGTTTACTCAACAAAATGGGAATGAAAAAAAATCCAGCAATAAATTAATTTCCATTATCATTTGCTCAATTTGTTATAGTCACAGATTATGTTAAGGGTGCTTGCCTTTCACTGTTAGAATTATATATATATATATTTTTTTTTTTTTTCTGAGAAACTAATACATTGATTTAAGATGTTGACTTTATTTTTTTTTCTTTTTCATACTACACGCTTTATCAGTCTTTGCATCTATGAGATGGATGAATTCTAAGTTCCTTGGGACAAAGAGTATTTCCTAAGCTTTTGGGAAAAACAAGTGGTTTATTAGCCAGCATATTTTCCATTCAGAAATCACATTGAACCATTGCCTTGATGAACTTTTACATTAGGTAACAAATTACCTAATTTTTATTTTCAGTTTCCTTCATTCATTCATGTATTTATTGGCAAACTTTTATTGAGCACTTGCTTTGGAGTAAGGATGGTACTGGCGTTGGGGTTCCTATAGTCATAAATGAGACAGATCCATTCCTACCCTTTCCCTTATGGATGAGTCAGGAAGAGATATTCTTAAAAATATGACAGGGAGAAAATATATACAAAGAAAGTCCCTACTTACCTGTCTAGGATGAAATGCAATTAAATTTCCTCCTCAGGGCACTGGGGTGGTTCAGTTGGTTAAGCGTCCGATTTGGCTTAGGTGACAATTTCACAGTATGTGAGTTCAAGCCCTGCATCAGGCTCTTTGCTGTCAGCACAGAACCCAGTACAGATCCTCTGTCTCCTCTATCTGCCTCTCGCCCGCTCATCCTCTCTCTCTTTCTCTCTCAAAAATAAACATTTAAACAAACAAACAAAACGTTTCCTCCTCAAGGCATTACTAAAACCAAAATGTTTGTTTTGGTGTCTAAGTGAACACAGTGTTTCCATTGTATGAGCATGACTAAGGCATCATATGGCACAAGATGTGCAGCACCAAGTCTTTGAAAGTGAGCCTGTAGGGAAGGAGGTAAGCTGAGTGGTTACATCTCTGGCACCTTGTTCTCTGTAAAGTTAGCAATTGAACCACACTCACTGTTCCCATATACCTCCACAGACTCATCTCTAGAGACCACTGTGGTGATTATTTGTTACCCAGAATCATTCTCACATGATTTAAAGAATGAGGTGAGGCTTCATGGGGCTTGTGATCCACATGTATATAGGATTAAGGCACACTTCTCTTTATTAAGGCCTTCCAGAAGACAACAGCAATCATCTTCTTCTTTGTTTATTGAAAATCTTTTAAAGATGTTGATGATCATGATGATACAAATAAGGAGGAAAGATCTACATTCACTTTAAGTCATTTCTATCTGGGAATAAATTCCCAGGAAGATTAGTTTTCCTCTTTTTATTAAACATGAAAAAATGATTACAATAATTTCTATGACTATGTTCTTAGATTTCTCTAAAATATTCAGAGATAAATGCTCTGAATTCTTCTCCAGGTAGAAGTAAGAAAGGGCTGGAGTGGACAATGGAGACAATATTTTAGGAGGTGAGATGGTGTATTGTGTCTATGTTCACACACAAGCACAACTGCATGGAAGGAATTCCATTATCAAGCCTCATTACCAGGAAGCTGGACTGTGCCATCTAATTTGAGCATAATATCCAGTTGGAAACAATGTCACATCCAAACTAGGGTTCTCTTTCTCATCCTTCAGTGATTCATCCTTATCCATTGGTCCTGCTCCTGAATGCTTTTCAATATGTTAACCCAGGTCTTCTCTAGTATCATTCTTGATTTTAGTTGACAGAGAACCTGGGCATTTTATTTGCTTTTTGAGCCTAATTAACATTATATATTCTAGGTACATTCCATAGTATTTGATACTTCAGCATTGATTCCATAAACTGTTTGAAGAAGCCTGATAAGGAGATAAGAATCTCATACTCAAATGCATATGTCTTTTCTAGGGGTACCCCTGGTTCTACCAATCTACCCTTAATTTCCAAAACATGCTATACATTTCTTCATTAGTATTCATTAGTATTGCCTTGATTGCTTTTCTATATATCTAGAATTTCCTTTGTCTTTCTTAGAGTGCTATTATCCTAAAACCTACCAAGAAATCCCCACCCCCTAAGAATGAGTTTCATCCTCTCAGTTGAGCCAATAGTAAAAATATAGTATTAACTGATATTCTGATCCCATTTCTGTTCCATTTTAGGTTATTCTTAATTGTGGTGCACATTACGATGACCAGGAAAACTTTAAAATGCACAAACATCTGTGTTAAAACTAAGATCCAATGAATCAGATTCTATGGAAGTGGGGACAAGGCATGATATTGATAAAATTGATATATGATACATATGATGAAATAGATATATGATAAAATAAAACACCAAATAACTAAGTGATATGTAACTTGTAACATGTGTAACACATTGTAACATGTTTCCAGGATGAAGATAGTTCAATCAAAATGTTAATAGGACAAGTGCCAACACCCGGTAACCCATTTAGCTTTGAACAGAGACAATCTAACCAACAGCTTCTTAAGAAACCCTTAAAACATAATCAACAATGAGTCACTTGTCACAAAGCAGAACAAGCACATTCAATACAATTTGTTTCCAACCTTGTAACAAACACAGCATAAAATAAAGCCTTCACTATGCCAGATTAGGATTCTTTTCATGTAGAGTCATCTGAGCTACAAAATTGTGCATTTGAACAGTAGAAAATTATGGAAGGCTATAACCAGAAGTCTGGGCAGAACTGAAGGTCATGAAAAAAAACAGGTTATCTGAACACAGGAATGAGAGTAATGTTTGGTTGTGTTTGGGTAAGGCATTTAGAGGCATAAAATCTGAAACTGGATTATCGGTTTAGGATGACGAGGAAAAGTAGGGCATAGAGACAAATATCATAAGACCCTGACTTAACATAAGAACTGGGAGAGGACATAGCAGGTGAGTAATAGAGATGTAAGGCAAAGATTCCAGCAAGGAGGAAACTTATGCTCAAGTAAGATAAGGGACAACTATAGAAGATGTGCGCCCCCCCCCCCCACACCTCCAGCCATAAACGAATTGGCTTTGAGCGTAGGGCTGTCAGATCAACCATAGCATGCCTAATTAAATTTGAATTTCAGATAAACAGCCCAATTTTTAGTATAAGTATATCCCAAATATTGCATGGGATCTTCTGTCAGGATTGGGGGGGCTTGTGGGACAGAAGGAGCTATTCATCTAATTCACTCCTAATGACCAATTCCTTCTTGCAGAGAATACTCTTTCTCTTCTTGTATGTCCCATGTCCAGCTGGTTGTACCATCACCCAGTTGACTCCCATTAAATCAACTGCAATATTATAAGAATGTTGTTAGTAACAGATGGGCTTGAACACTTAGTTGTGGGAGTCTAGTTTCAGTTTCCCAGTGAAAGAAAGTCTGCTCTGAGTTTAAATCAGATTTGGCTGATGTCTAAGATTTCTTTAGATAAATTTTTATAATTCTGGGAAAAAAAAATCCTAAAAATTCATTTGATTAATTTTTGTCCTGAATTTTCTATGTGTAAGTATGAAAAGTTTACTTTGAATGATGTACTTTTCATTCTAATAGTAGTATAGCCTTTTAAACTTGAGGTCTCTTTAATCAATAGAAATTGACAGAAATAGCTTTTAGCTTTCTATTGATTTAGCATTGAAAGTGCCATCTTCGAAGCTCTAAGGAATCTAACTTTAACCTCCTTCAGTCATTGATAAGTAAATCACTGTCTCCTTGGAGAAATGGTGGTACAAAGAACACAGGAAGGAATAAGGTGAAGAAGGGATCTAGTGCCACAAAACAAGAAAACATTTAAAGACCAATGAGGTCACATAAAATGGGCTCAAATGTTTTATTATAGTAGAGGGGAATACATTTAAGCAATAACATACATGGGTTCATGGAACTCAGGAAAGACAGCACCAGAAAAAAAATAATTAAAAGTCATGTTACTGCTTTGAAAATCAGTGTCTTTATTTTTCTTTTTTTAGTAGGAACTACAGGTGAGGTGAACAAATAAACCTAGGTGATAACGAAAGCTCTTTGTTATATGAGAAAACAACTAATAGTGATAAGAATGAAAGAAGTCATAGAATTAGAAACATCATCATTATGGCACCACATTTTATTCATGGGCAACTGGATTTTCACAGAGTGTTAGCATAATACCACACAGATTAGTTTCAAGGAGCAAGAGAAACAGCCTAATTGCACAAGGAAGGGTAATATTGTCATAACCTCCATTCAGTTTTTGATTTCCAATCACTAACCATTGATCAACCAGATGTCCTGCCTCCTGCTGTCCTGCATTACAAAGTACACAATATCACAGAAAATGAATCATGGCCAGTAATGTTTTGCATGAACTTATCAAGCTTGCAGATATAGCTGCCAGTTTGTAGAAACTATAGGAGCTAGAGAATTAAACTGAGAAATACTGCAAGGACATAACCAGACAAATTCATAAGGCTGAATATTTCTCTTGGGATACTTAGCTTTGGAAATTTTTTCTATAAGTTGGTGTCATGAATAAAGACAAGGGAAAGAAGGTGTACTGTACCAAAGTAATAGAGATGTTAAGAGTCATCACCACAAAATTCAAGGTATAGTTGTGGATTTGAATCCTGATTTGGACAAGACAACCATAGAGGAGATTTTACATACAACTGAGGACAGATGATATTTCATAGAATAAAAAAAATTAAAGTTTATTTATTTATTTTGAGAGAGACAAAGACAATGTGAGTGAGAGAGGAACAGAGAAAGAGGGAGAGAGAGAGTCCCAAGTAGGCTCCATGCTGTCAGCATGGAGCACTATGCAGGGCTCAATCCCACAAACTGAGAGATCATGACTTGAGCCAAAATCAAGAGCAGGACACTAACCAACTGAGCCACCCAGGTTCCCTGAATAAAATTTTTGACATAACAAGATGTACATATTTTTCAAATATAATATGTGGTATGGCCTTATTTTGGTAAAACTATAATGGTAGATGGTCATATACAAAGAAAAAGATCTAGAGACATCCACTGTGGGCAGATAGTGTCACTTCTGAGTGACAGAGTATATTATCACGTCTTAGTTTTGTTGATTTATATTTTCTAACTTTATATAGGCAGTAGACAGCTTTTGAAATTATGTAAAGATTTTTTTTAAATTAAAACACATATTCCTGATAAATGCATTATCTACATTTTGGAAAAAAAATTAATTGTTGGATTTTGCTTTCTACAACTTTGGCTTAGGTTTTAAGCTGAAAACATTCTACTCAGAGTTTCTGAATGGTTCAAATAACGTTTTTCTCCTCCTTTTGATTTCACATGGTTTTTCAACCTAGCCTAGAAGAAATCCGTTCTAAATCCCTTGAGAAAACTCTATTTTCACTGAACTTTGATCCTACCAGGAGCAATATTTGTAAAGAGAAGCCTACTGCTTCTCTTTACAAATTCAGTCTGATGTTACATCAAAGAAATTCAGATAAACATTGGAGAAATAAGTTTCAAGTTCAAGATAAATTCCTAATTTAAATTTCTAAAAAAGTTTTTGAAGCTTTTACATAACTATAACAAAAACTTCAGGAAATAGAATAAAAGATAAGTTTAACAGTAACAGCAATAACATTAATAAAATTATTAAAACCTTAACAAGCTTCATTAATATGTTTAACAATAAAGAGAAACTGAGGCCAAAAATTCACAAACAAAAACCTTGAGTTGATTCAGAAACATGTGGAAGAGTTACAATTCTAAGATTTATGTAAAAATTTTCAGTGGCGGTAGTAATTTTTTTAAAATATATTTTTTTAGCATCTATGTAACCAGTAGTTTTGTTTTTCCAGTAGTACCTGGGACAGAGCCTTGTAGGGGATGATACACTTAACACATATTAAATAAATTATGCATTTCCTTCAAATGAACACAGAGAAGTTTTCCTGCTGTATATTAAAGCTGTTTATATACAACTGTCTGAAAATGAAAAAAGTGTAGTTGGGCAGTGTTCATGTCTGAAAACAACTTGCAACTACCTTTACTTTTGTATTGATTTATTCACTATACTGAGTAGCATATACACAGTATTTAAATGTAACCTTGCAAATAAATCTTGAATATAGAGTATTACTATTATCTATGCATCCATAGTACCTTACACAAAACTACTATAGCCAGATAAGTTTGAGAATTTAAAAAATTGGGACCTAAGAAGTCATTTGGTACATATCACCATGTATATTGCTTGCACCTTAGCAGTATCAGAGACAGCGCCATGTAATAAAACACATTAATATTCTGCAGTGAAAATAGAAATATCCAAAAGTTGAATAAATGAGATCTACCTATAGCTTTCCATTAGTTCAGATCACGTCTTGTTGGCAAGTTTTTGTGCCAAATTTAAGACAGATTTGGGTTTTCAGAGCTTTGAGGATTGTGCAATTGCAGATAAGTACTAGTATTGTGGACTATCATCATCAATCAATAACCCGTTAGAAAGTAAACTCTACTCCCTTCCTTTTCAGGCTGAAATATATTATATTTCAGTGCTTAGACAAAACCGTCTTAGGATGTATTTTAAATATGTCATTGCCTTAATAATAAACAGATTCTCTCAGACTTAATTTTTTGTGTGTTATTTCTTGAGAAAGCTTACAGAGAGAGTGATTAGTGAAGAGTCTGACCAAAGGATTCAAGAGATCAGAGGTGGTAGGTGGTAGAAACAAGTAGGCAACAAGAGCTGAGCTGCTCTCAGTCTCTGACATGGAACTTGCTCATGCCATAGCATAGAGGCAGAGCTGGACAGGTATCTGGCCAGAACTATATACCAAATGTCATATTTCATTGCCATTTGGGAATAAATGACTTTTCATAAGTAGACCATTTTGACATTATTAAGAGTAACTGAAATAAAATACTGCCTCAAACAATGGTTTCCAATATCTTTGAAAAATAAAATAACATTTGAAGATAATGTAGATCATATCATAGATATCATATTAATTATTGAGATCTGTAATCAGTGTAAAAAGTTTGCCACATGAGAGAAATAGATTCACTCACTGAAACCCAAATTACATAAACATTTAGCACTTTTAGAGGGAGTTAAATCTGATGTCATGTAATTCCCTGATGCTGGAAATATAAAAGGAATTCCTTTCCCTAAGAGTAATCTATAGACAAGGTTAGCACTACATTGTATTTCACTAATTTCAGCCTTGGCTCTATACTTGGGACAAAGGATCAAAGAAAATGGAAGGACTCAACATGGACCTGGAAATGGGACAAAGATTAAATAGGGAAATTTATGTAGTTTATTGGGGAAGAGGTACAACTATCTTCTACCCAGGGAGCAGATGGAGTGGGAGGCATTTCCCTTCCTTTCTCCTCCAACATCGCCATGCCTCCAAGTGAGGGTAGGAGCCTAGATAGGATGGAAGGAGAAAGAACTGGTGTGACAGACCACAGAGACCTCTGAGCCTGTGAGTGCCTTTAAAGTAGGAGCCTCCTCCTTTAGGAGGGAGCAGACATCCTTGTTTCTGTAGAGATAGAGATGATCCAGGAGGAGGAGCATAAAACAGGATTTACTCTGGCATTGGGTAGCTTATCTGACTTCGTTTACTAAGGTCAGTCCATGAAGCATATGCCTTTGACTGAAAAGCCCTGTGTAATTTATATCTTAAAATCTTAGTGTTATGAGCTGAATTTTGTCCCCCAGAATTCATACTTTGTATTCCTAGCCCCTAATTCCTCAGAACGTGACTGTATTTGGAGATAGGGCCTTTAAAGAGATGATTAAGTTACAAAGAGGCCATTAGGATGGACTGTAAATGAATATGGCTGGTGTCCTTATAAAAAGAAGGAATTTGGACAAAAATACAGCAGGGATGGACACAGAGAGGAAAGATTTTGTGGCACAGTGAGAAGACATTTGCAAGACAAGGAGAAACCAGACCTGTTTGCACCTTGATCTTGGACTTCTGGCCTCCAAGACTATGAGAAAGTAAATTTCTGTTGGTTAAGCCACGTAGTCTGTGGTGCTTTGTTTTGGGAGCCTGAGCTGAATAATATACTTAGTATAATAAAAATTCTACAAAAGTATGGTCAACCCCTTTAAAAGAAAGTATTACTTGAATGGACAGGAAGTATAATCAGAGAATTCCTCAAGAATCTCAGAAAGTAAAAAGAATTTACCAGCAATTGATAATTCATTTATTTAAAACAATCCCTTCTGTAGGGGGCATAATAATATCCATCCAAAGTTGCCCATGTCCTAATGCCTAAAACCTATAAATGTTAGTTTACATGGCAAAAGGGCCCCTTGAGATGAGGAGATTATGCTGGATTATCCAGGAAGGCCCAATGTAATTACAAGGGTCCTAAAAAGTAGAAGAACTTTCTTGGCTGGTCAAAGACATGTATGTGGTGACAGCAGGGTCAGAGAGATGGCACACTTTTGGTTTTGAAGAAGGAGGGGGAATCAAGAAGCATGAAATGTGGTCAGCCTTTAGAAGCTGGGAAAGGCAAGGGAACAGATTCTCAAAGTCTCCAGAAGAAATGCGGCCTTGCCAACATCTTGATTTTAGCCCATCAAAAATCTGTATCAGACTTCTGACTTCCAGACCTTTAATTAAGGTAATAAATTTGTGTTGTTTTAAGCTAGGTTGGTGGTGGTTGATGCAAAAGCAATAAGAAACTAACACACACACCTTCCAATCTGTCCCCTAAATTTTGTGATTATTCCAGGGACAGGAGGGAGCTTCTGGTGGAGGGGGATCATTGCTTCAAAGGCAGTACTTCCTATTGTTGAATTGTTCTTTCTGTTGGAAATCTTTTGTTTCCCATCTCCAAGTTGTCATGTCTTCGGTATAAGACAAAATTAATACAATCTCTTTCCTCAAGTGAAGTGGGAAATTGTTGATCTTTAATTAGAAGTGGTGTTTGTGTGTGTGTGTGTGTGTGTGTGTGTGTGTGTGTGTGTGTTTGTGTGTGTGTTAGACTATACATTATAGTTTATTTTCAGTAGTTATTGCATGGGAAGCTGGACAAGTGACTACATTTCAGTTTTCTGTAAAATGAGCTGATAACCATTTGAACCTCACAGGGTTGTTCAGAGGAGTAAATGAGTTAATACATATGCATATGGTTTGTAAACTTTTGAGTGTTAAAACTTTTGTTTATATATCTATTAATGTTTTCTTTTTCCAGGTGGTCTTTAAAATACATAAAGACAGCTGTGATGTACCCTCCTAATATCCTCTTTTCTTTGAGTATCTTCAACTTCTTCAACTGTATGCAATCCACACAATTTCTAGTCCATTTGCCAAAAAAAAACCTTTCTACTTAAGTATTAGCCAATTTCTTCATGAAAAAAATTATACAAATTAAGATTCACAGAAAATGTAAAACTATATGCTCATTTTCATTTGAAACCTCTAGCCAAAGAGTTATGAAGGACAACTGCGTCCAACTATCTTCTTGAAGGCAGGAGTTATTCCAGTGTTATTGTAGCCCCTGAACTGAGGCTTTGTCCCTGGATAGCGCCTCAGTGTTTGTTGGCTTATAGACCTGGAGAGGCACAGGCAGCAACTGTCAGAGTCTTTGGCCAGCTGGAATTCTGAGCCTGATCACAGCATTACTCACTATCTATTCTTCTGTTTCCATTCCTGACCCTTCTCTTTCCTTTGCTAAAGGTCTAAATCATTGCAGTGGCAAAGAGAGAATGTATGAATATTCCCTGTAGAAAGCTTATTTTTATGATACCTTGTAAAATATATATATAAATATGACCTACTTTTCACATCTATGCAGTGTCAAAGCCACTCATTCCCTAGTAGACTTGCATTTCTTCAAGGGCATACCAGTGAAAGAAATTAAGGATGACCATGGAATTTATATATTGAGATAGGGGTTTCATTGACACTTGTTACTCATGTGTGAAGAAGACTTTTTAATGTTAGGAGTAAAAAAAAAATGTTTGATGCTAATGTCCCCCCAGAAAGGGGGGACAGAACAAGACAGCTAAATAATTTTGAGTTTTAGAAGGTGCTATTTACTCCAAGAATACAGATATATTTCTTAAGACATGAGGCTTGTTTAGACAATGGCTCTAACCCTGGTAGCTGAGTTGGGACTGCAAAAAATCACCAAACACCAGTGCTGATTATTTTGGAAAGGTTTCCAAGACTTCCAGCATCCCAGTCTTGACAAATGACCTGTAGCATTGTCCTCTGTAGCAGAGTTAATGATTCTGAATATGGATAAGAGGGGAAAATTGAATAAAGAAAAAAATCAAGTAGAGAACATTTTCATACACTGTATAAGTATCAAATACATTTCTTTGTTCATGAAGTTATTTTAGCCAAATCCATTAGGTCAGAAGGAAAGGCTTTTTGTTGTTGTTGTTGTTGTTGTTGTTTTGTTTTGTTTTGTTTTTTCAAAGGCAGTTGCAGGAGTTAAAGCATGATTTTAAATGCCTTTCTTAAGTAAGACTACAGGTGGATATTCAGTGACACAGCATGACGTCAGGGACTGTGTCTTCTGCATTTCAATGACTTCACACTGAGTTACACAGTGAGTCCTCCATCTAGATGTGGACTGTTTGATTGTGTGCACGTTTCAATTCTGTCTTCATAGATTGAAGAAATAGTATTGAATGTTCAAAGGCACTCTATTAAATATAATAGGAGTTATAAGGAGAGTTACTTGTTGACTCCTTCCCTCAAGGAATGTACACATATACAAAATGGAAAGGCAGGCAGAAAAGATCAGTGCAAGAAAGATCCCCAGGTGTTAATCAAAATGACTGCTGTGGTGATAAGGTATGGGTAGGCTGACAAAGGATACAGATGGTTTGCTTGGCTTAGCTTTTCACCATGGCATAAAACAAATAGGTGTCTGCATCTGTAGCTGTCTCTCTACCACAGGGCTCTGTGGGAACTTTGTGGAATCCACCCTGTTAGTTCAGGATTAGAGTTAGTGCTCATAGCATTACTTGCTATCTCCCACAGTCTGGTTTGGATTACTTTACTTATATCTAGCTGCCACCACATTCTCATGAGTTTGGTTCTTCAGTGTCTATATATACTGGAAAAATTCAGGGCCAGGATCTCTAATAGCATCACATATGAAGTAGAGGGTTTGGAGTCACAATCAGCTCTAAAATGGTGTCCCTTTATTGTGAAAACCAGTACTTTATGTGTTGTCCTTAAATTTACCATTTCAGGACTTTACTCCTTGCCAAAGTCCCTCAAAATATGTTCAAAGACTCAACAATTTAAATTAAGATGCTGTAATTTACTAAAAATCTATTTGTAAGAAGGAGTGAAACAAGAGTCAGGGAAAGGCAGAAACACCAGTAAGTGTGCACTAAATGCAGGCTATCAATCTCCTCTATGTCACCTACCCAGTACCTTAGAGTGCCTGAAGGTGTTTGGGTCTTTGGTCAGGAGCTTCCTTTGACCGTGATGGAGAGGAGTATTGCTTTCCCAGAAAATTTCTATTTCTTTATACTGTGCTCAGGGATCCTTTGTGACACAGGAGAGCTTTGGAGAGAGGTATTTTGTAGCAAGAGAGGTTATGGACCTCTGACAAGGGCGAGACGACATTTCATCACATTTTTCTGAAACTTTGTGTTCATAAAAAATGGGTGTCTTAGTGATGTGGTATTCCATGGGCACTGGTCCCTTTCAGGGGTGCTGCCCTTCTGATTAGGACTACCACTGCACACAAACTGTTGACACACTGAAATCCTTGATGTATCAAAGCCATGTGAGCACAGGACTCAGTATCTCCAGAAAAGAGCACCCAGAAAGAGCCAGGAAATGTCTACAACACCACATCCTATAGATGGAGAAGCCAGCTCAAGTACTAATGCACTGGTTGCATGCAATTTGAAAATCATTCTGGAAGACAACAAGGAGTGTGGGACTTGCAGAGACAACCACAGAAACAGAAAATGAGGAGAATACACCGGATCCCAGGAGCGAGACCATTCTTTAGCTACACTTGACTAAAAGATTTTGTTGTTTCTACTATTTTTAAAAATACAAAAAAAAAAAAACCAGAAATCAATACCAAACCCCAGTGTAAAGTATTAAGGACTATAACAGTTTTTTTTAAGGACTATAACAGTTTCAAAAATCTAGAAAATGATACGCAGGTCTCATTTCATAGCATGAATCCATCATCATTCTCAATGATTCCATTGCTTGCTCCATGGACTGGGTGGGCTACACTGATTTTTAGAGTTGACCTTCTATTGCCCTGAAAGCTTTCTTGAAGCCTTGTCTGTGGTCAGACAAGGTGAAGGACAATTTATAACAAATTCTGATTACAGAGGGATATTTTTAAACCATAAGATGATTCTTAGCTTCAAAAACAAAGCTTGTCAAAAGAAAAGGACATCCCCCCCAATATTCAGATTTGTTTCAATAAACATTTGTTATGCCCTTCCCATATGCCACATGTAGAGGGAAGAGCAGAGAATGTCAATTAGAGACATTCAATGCCTTGGAAGATCCAGGATTGTTTTCCTCCAATGAACAACACCCACACGGAAGTGCACAAGTACAAAGAGGCAGAATTGTGTGAGGTATTTCTTATGATATCAAAACAAAATGTTTCAGAGAAGGTGTTTACATGACAACTGCATTCTCCACAGTATTACATTGCATAACTAGAAGTGTGGAATTTTTTAGTGAGTAAAACATATTTTCAGGAGAATTTCCTAAGCATCCGGGAACTATAATAATAATAGGTAATAAACATATAGTGACCACAGTTCCAGGAGGACACAAGCAGCCCTAGACTTTGCAGTAGCTACTGGAAATATCCAGCATTTGCTGGACCATTTGTGCCTCTCATAACTGGGGCAAATATAACTGCCACATCTGCAGCTGTAAATGTGTGGAGCCAATTCCCAGGAGAGAACTGGGAGTGACAAAGATCTTTCCCTCCTTTGAAGTAAAATCTTTGATATCTGAATGTTTCATAAACACTCTGGTAGCTTTGTGTCTCATCATGTGGCTACTTTAACATAACAATGTGTGGGTCTCTTCATTATTTATTCTTCCCACATTCTGGACCCTGTGTGCTGGAAACTTAATAAGAATATGCAATTTCTTCATACACATGAGGAAATAGAAAGGGATTTAAATGGTGTTCATTTATTGGGTTTCAGATGACAAAATAGAGATCTAGTCTAAGATTGCTAATTGGTCAAACAAGTATAGTGCATTCTGTCATCTGATTTCACAAAGCTATCTATTAACAAGTCGGCATTCTGGGTCTCTTTGCGACATTTCATGCATCCTTCCACACTTTCTTTTCAAAATCCCTCAACCTCTCTTATTTTTTATGCTAAATATTAATCCAAAATAGCAATAATTGGGATGTCTGGCTGTCTCAGTTGGTAGAGTGTGCAACTCTTGATCTCTGGGTTGTGAGTCCCATGTTGGGCATGGAGATTATTTTTTTATTTATTATTTTTTAAATATAATTTATTGACAAATTGGTTTCCATACAACACCCAGAGCTCATCCCAACAAGTGCCCTCCTCAATGCCCATCATCCACTTTCCCCTCTCCCCCACCCCCCACCAACCCTCAGTTTGTTCTCAGTATCCAAGAGTCTCTTATGGTTTTCCTCCCACCCTCTCTGTAACTTTTTTTTCCCCTTCCCCTTCCCCATGGTCTTCTGTTAAATTTCTCAAGATCCACCTATGAGTGAAAACATATGGTATCTGTCTTTCTCTGACTGACTTATTTCACTTAGAATAATATCTTCCAGTTCCATCCACGTTCCTGCAAATGGCCAGATTTCATTCTTTCTCATTGCCTAGTAGTATTCCATTGTATATATAAGCCACATCTTCTTTATCCATTCGTCAGTTGATGGGCATTTAGGCTCTTTCCATAATTTGGCTATTGTTGAAAGTGCTGCTATAAACATTGGGGTACATGTACCCCTATGCATCAGCACTCCTGTAACTCTAGGGCAAATTCCTAGCAGTGCTATTGCTGGTCAAAGGGTACTTCTATTTTTAATTTTTTGAGGAACATCTAGATGGCCAACAGACACATGAAACAATGCTCAACATCACTCCTCATCAGGGAAATACAAATCAAAACCACACAGAGATACCACCTCATGCTGGTCAGAGTGGCTAAAATGAACAAATCAGGAGACTATAGATGCTGGCAAGAATGTGGAGAAATGGGAACTCTCTTGCACTGTTGGTGGGAATGCAAACCGGTGCATCTGCTCTGGAAAACAGTGTGAATGTTCCTCAAAAAAATTTTTTTAAAAATGTAGATTACTTTAAAAAATAGCAATAATCATTTTACTTTTTAAAATTGACCTAAAACATTTTATTAGTTTCAGGTGCACAGCATAATTATTTGGCATATGTGTATATTGCTAAAAGAATACCACAGTAAGTGTAGTTAATATCAATTATCACAAATAGTTACAAAATTTGTTTTCTTCAGATGAAAACTTTAAAGATCTACTCTTGTAGTAACTTTAAAATTTGCAATACAATGTTGGCAACTATTGTCACATTGTACATAACATCCTCAGAAATTGTTTTTCTTTCTTTTTTTTTAAATTTTATTTTAATTCCAGTGTAGTTACATACATATTTATTCCAGGTGTATAAACCACTCTCTGGAAGACATTTTACCTTTCATTAACAGATGATCCCTGCTGATAACAAGAGGAATAAAGGGAACACCAAATTCAGAGCACCTAAGCTCCTCTGCTAACATACAGATCCAAGCATAGCTCAGAGGAAGTGCGGATGTCACAGGCCCCCAGGAGGAGCCCTGTTTTTCTCTTTAAAGAATTACTGGAAGGTTTTTGCGTAAATGGAGTTTGCCAAACCTTATCTATAGCTGGAAGGAGAAATTTTTAGGCCACTGACACAGATGTGGTTCAGAAAGGCCCCAGATAAAGACCACAAGCAATAAGACCAGCGAGAAGAAGGAAGCCATTTACTTCAGGCAGCAATTCTTTCAGGAAAGTCAAACTGTGAAATCTCCCAAGCTGCACATAGATCAGAATTCTAGCCTTGCAAATCTCTAGCCCTGGGCTTCCTAATTCTCTGGCAGCATAGTCTCAGTTTCCATCTCTATTTAAAACATTTTTTAAATTCCTTCAGGAAATGCAGTATTCCCTACAGGAATTGCTTTACACGTTTCTCATAAATGGAATCTTTTAAGCAATGCTGGGAATCCATAGAGGAACCGAAACTTAGTATTTAGCACATTTCTGTCTGAAATATTCTGAGATGGCAATTCTCTGAAGGTCAAGTTAGGTTAATCTTGGCTATGCCATACAATCTTGATATATTTTTCTTCATAAAAAGCTTGATGCTTAGATATATAATGTGCATTTTTAAAGATTATTATTCTTAAACGATTGGCAAATTCTATAATAGAGTAAATACAGTAGAATGTGTGTGTTTAAGAAGAAAAAGTAAGTGTGAGGTATTTTTTCCTGTCATGTATGATGGCCAACAGCCATTGAAACCCTTTATTTCAATATACTTCATCCATTTTCACAAAGGTAACAGGTACACTCTCTATTTAAAGGCTCCCCAAGAAAAGCCTACAATTACAATTTTCAGCCTAGAAGTCTATTATTGTTTAAATATGAATATTTTCTCCTCTTTCCTGTTGAGTAAGCAGCAATCACCTCAGAATAAGTGAGAAAGTATGTACAAGCAAGGAGAAACAGCACCAGGAACAACAGGACTAAGAGCTACATATTTGAAGCAAACAATATGGTTTCATCCCTTATAATTATAGTGTGGTTTGAAGGCTCATACTATGTTTGTGAGGAAATAAACAAAGTGTAATTGGGTTGCAGTCATACTTAATAGTCTTTGCTGATATGTGCCTAAATATGACAGGGCAGCAGGGGAAGACTTATCTGAGACATGATAACTCTGAGAAAGATGTTGAAAGCCCCAAAACATGGTTTTTGGAGATAGACTTTTACAGAAACTCAAGCACTGAAAATAAGCCCTCGAAAAAGATGATGGACTCTGACCACTGTGCTTTTCACACAACTGACATACATCTCTATAACTAAGAGTTGCTAATATAGGTGGCTCCATTGATTTGTTGCTTAGACAAAAAGGAGTTGATAATGAGGGAGCTGTGTGGGATAACTCCTAGACTGGCATTGACAGGGATGAGTGACTTAACAGGTGTATTTTCTTTATATTTTTTAAAATTTGAATCCAAGTTAATTAACACATAATGTAATAATGATTTCAGGAGTATAATTTAGTGATTCATCACTTACATGTAACACCCAGCGCTCATCACAAGTGTCCTCCTAATACCTATCACTCATTTAGCCTATTCCACACCCATCTCCCTTCATTAACCCTGTTTGTTCTTTATAGTTAAGAGTCTCTTATGATTTGCTTTTGTCTCTGTTTCTTTTCCCTATGTTTATCTGTTTTGTTTCTTAAATTCCACATATGAGTGAAACCATATGTTTATCTTCCTTTGATTGACTTATTTAGCTTAGCATAATATACTCTAATTCCATCCACATTGTTGCAAATGGGAAGATTTCATTTTTTTTATCACAGAGTAGTATTCCACTGTATGTATGTATATATCATACACATAATTAGATATGTATATATATCACATCTAATTAATTTATTCACCAGTTGATGGACATTTGGTCTCTTTCCATAATTCAGCTATTATTAATAGTGCTGCTATAAACATTTAAGTGGATGTGTCCTTTCGAATCAGCACTCTGTATCTTTTGGATAAATTCCTACTAGTGCTATTGGTGGGTTGTAGGGTAATTCTATTTTTAATTTTTTTGAGGAACCTCCATACTGTTTTCCAGAGGGGCTGCACCAATTTGCATTCCCACCAAAAGAGCAAAAGGATTCCCCTTTATCCTCATCCTCACCAATATCTGTTATTTCCAGAGTGGTTAATTTTAGCCATTCTGACAGGTGTGAGGTTTTGATATGTATTTTTCTGATGATCAGTGATGTTGAGCATCTTTTCATATCTGTTAGCCATCTGGATATCTTCTTTGTAAAAAGAGGGCACCTTTTGGGATGAGCACTGGGTGTTGTATGGAAACCAATTTGACAATAAACTTCATATATTGAAAAAAATTTTCTATTCATGTATTTTGCTCATTTCTTCACTGGATTATTTGGGTTTTTGTTTTTGTTTTTGTTTTTGTTTTTGTTTTGGGGGGGTGTTGAGTTTGATAAGTTCTTTATAGATTTTGGATATTAACCCTTTATCCTATTTTGGATATTTTGAAAATCCTATTTTGGAAATTTTGGATATTAACCCTTTATGACCTATTGGTCATTTGCAAATATCTTCTCCCATTCTTTCAGTTGCCTTTTAGTTTTGCTGATTGTTTCCTTCGCTGTGAAGAAGCTTTTTATTTTGATGAGGTCCAAATAGTTCGTTTTTGCTTTTGTTTCCCTTGCTTCTGGAGACATGTCGAGTAAGAAGTTGCTGCAGCTGAAGTCAAAGCTGTTGTTACCTGTTCTCACCTCTAGGATTTTGATGGTTTCCTGCCTCACATTTAGGCTTTTCATCCATTTTGAATTTGCTTCCGTGTATGGTCCAGAAAGTGGTCCAGGTTCATTCTTCTGCATGTTGCTGCCCAGCTTTCCCAACACCATTTGCTGAAGAGACTGTTTTCTTTTTCCATTGGATATTCTTTCTTGCTTTGTCAAAGATTAGTTGGCCATACGTTTGTGGGTCCATTTCTGGTTTCTGTATTCTGTTCCATTGATCTATGTGTCAGTTTTTGTGCCAACACAATACTGTCTTGCTGATTACAGCTTTGTAATACAGCTTGAAGTCCAGAATTGTGATGCTTCCAGCTTTGGTTTCTTTTTCAAGATTGCTTTGGCTATTTGCGGTCTTTTCTGGTTCCGTACAAATTTTAGAATTGTTTCTTCTAGCTCTATGAAGAATGCTGGTGTTAGTTTGAGAGAGATTGCATTGAATATGTATACTTTTTTTTGGGTAGTATGAACGTTATAACAATATTTGTTCTTCCAATCCATGAGCATGGAATGTTTTTCCATTTCTTTGTGTCTTCTTCAATTTCTTTCATAAGGTTTCTATAGTTTTCACTGTATAGATCTTTTACCTCTTTGGTTAGGTTGATTTTTAGGTATCTTATGATTTTTGGCGCAATTGTAAATGGGATCTATTCCTTGATTTCTACTTCTGTTGCTTCATTATTTGTTTATAGAGATGCAACTGATTTCTGTATGTTGAGTTTATATCCTGCAACTTTGATGAATTCATGTATCAGTTGTAGTAGTTTTTTGGTGTAGTTTTTTGAGTTTTTCACGTAGAGTGTCATGTCATCTGCAAAGATGAAAGTGAAATTTTGACTTATTCCTCGCTGACTTGGATGCCTTTTATTTCTTTTCGTTGTCTGATTGCTGAGGCTAGGACTTCCATCCAGTACTATGTTGAACAACAGTGATGAGAGTGGACATCCCTGTTGTGTTCCTGACCTCAAGAAAGCTTTCAGTTTTTCCCCATTGAGAATGATATTAGCTCTGGGTCTTTCATATATGACTTTTGTGATGTTGAGGTATGTTCCTTTTATCCCTACTTTCTTGATAGTGTTTATCAAGAAAATATGGTGTATTTTATCAAATGCTTCTGCATCTATTGAGAGAATCATATACTTCTTATCTTTTTTTTTTGATTAATGGGTGTATCACATTGATTGATTTGTAAATATTGAACCAGTCCTGTATCCCAGAATAAATCCCGCTTGATTATGGTGAATAATTCTTTTAATGTACTGTTGAATTCAATTTGCTTTCTTGTGGAAAATTTTTACATCCAGTCTCATTAGGGATATTGGCCTGTAATTCTCCCTTTTAATGGGATCTTTGTCTGGTTTTGGAGTCAAGGTAATGCTGGATTCATAGAATAAGTTTGGAAGCTTTCCTTCTATTTCTAATTTTTGGAACAGTTTGAGAAGAATAGGTATTAACTCTTCTTTAAATGTCTCGTAGGTTTCCCCTGGGAAACGATCTAGTCCAGGACTCTTGTTTGTTGGAAGATTTTTCATTACTGATTCAATTTCTTTGCTGGTTTTGGGTCTGTTCAAATTTTCTATTCCTCCCTGTTTGTGTTTGGGTAGTGTGTGAATGTCTAGGAATTTGACCATTTCTTCCAGATTGTCCAGTTTGTTGGCATATAATTTTTCATAGTATTCTCTTATTATTGTTTGTATTTCTGTGGTGTTGATTGTGGTCTCTCTTCTTTCACTCATCATTTTATCTATTTGGGTCCTCTGTGTTTTCTTTTTGATAAGTCTGGGTAGGGGTTTATCAATTTTGTTAATTCTTTCAAAGAAAAAGCATTTGGTCTCATTGATGTGGTTTACTGGTTTTTTTTTTTTCTTGTTTGTTTCTCTGTCATTTATTTCTGCCCCAAACATTTATTATTTCCCTTCTTTTGCTGGCTTTAGGCTTTATTTGCTGTTCCTTTTCTAGATCCTTTAGGTGTAAATGTTTGGTTGTGTATTTAGAACCGTTCTTTCTTCTTGAGATAGACCTAAATTGCAATGTACTTTCCTCTTAGGTCTGCCTTTGCTGCATCCCAAAGGGTTTGAACAGTTGTGTTTTCATTTAATTGCTTCCATGTGTTTCCTTTTTAATTTCTTCTTTAATTTCCTGGTTAACCCATTCGTTCTTTAGTAGGATGTTCTTTAACCTCTATGTACTTGAGGGGTCTCCAAAGGTTTTCTTAAGGTTGATTTGAAGTTTCACTGTTGTGATCTAAAAAATATGTATGGCATGATCTCAACTTTTTTTTTTTTTTTTTTTTTTTTTACCTATTGAGGGCTGATTTGTGACCCAGTGTGTGATCTTTTCTGGAGAATGTTCCATGTGCACTCTAGAAGAATGAGTATTCTGCTGCTTTAGGATGAAATGTTCTGAATATACCCTTAAGTCTATCTGGCCCAATGTGTCACTGAAAGCCATTGTTTCCTTGTTGATTTTCTCCTTAGGTGATCTGTCCATTGGTGTAAGTGGGGTGTTGAAGTCCCATACTATTATGGTATTATTATCGATGAGTTTTTTTTTATATTTGTTATTAATTGATTTATATATTTGGGTGGTTTCAAGTCTGAGACATAAATATTTACAATTGTTAGATCTTGGTGGATAAACCCTTTATTATATAATGCCTTTCTTCATCTCCTGTTACATCTTTGTTTTATTTATTTATCTATTTATTTATTTATTTATTTACACTGTTTTAAAACTTAGTTTATCTCATATAAGTATGGTCACTCTGGCTTTCTTTTGACATCCATTTGCATGATAGATGGTTCTTCATTCCCTTACTTTCATTCTGCAGCTCTAAAATGAGTCTCTTGTAGGCACTCATATAGATGTGTCTTATTTTCTTATCTATTCTGTTACCCTATGTCTTTTGATTGGAGCATTCATTTCATTTACATTTAAATTGATTATGAAAAGAGATGAATTTAGTGCCAATATGTTGCCTGTAGAGTTGGTGTTTTTGATGTTCTCTGAAACTTTCTAGCCCTTATTGCTTTTGGTCTTTTTTTTTTTTTTTTTTTTTTGTCTTTTCTCCAGTCAGAAAATCCTCCTTAAAATTTCCTGGTTTGGTGGGCATGAACTCCTTTAGTTTTTGTTTTTCTGGGAAACTCTTTATCTCTCCTTCTATTCTGAATGACGGCCTTGCTGAATAAAGGATTCTCGGCTGCATATTTTTCCTATTCAACACTTTGAATACTTCTGCTACCCCTTTCTGGCCTGCCAAGTTTCAGTGGACAGATCTGCTGCTAACCTTATGTGTCTATTCTTATAGGTTAAGGACCTTTAGTCCCTAGCTACTTTCAGAATTCTCTTTTTATCTTTGCATGTTTCAAGATTCACTATGATATATCATGGTGTTGACCTGCTTTTGTTAACTTTGAGAGGAGCTCTTGGACATGAATGCCTGTTTTTTTTCCCCAGATTAGGGAAGTTCTCAGCTATAATTTGTTCAAATAAATGTTCAGCCCCTTTTTCCCACTCTTATTCTTCTGGGACTCCCATGATATGCTTATAATTTTCTCTTCATAATATCACTTAGTTCTCTAAGTCTCTCCTCATGGTATAATAATTTCCCTTCCCTCTTTATTTTCAGCTTCATTATTTTCCACGATTTTATCTTCTGTATCACCTATTGTCTCCTTTGCTTCTTCACTCCTCATTATGACTGTATCCAGTCAGTTTTGCCTGTCAGTTCTAGCATTTTTTATTTCAGCTTGACTAGGACACTGAGTACATGTGGGGTGCTGCCTATGCTGGTTTTCTGGAGGAGATGCTGGCTGTGTTGGCTCAGAGTCAGTCTTGTCCCAGTAAATAAGCAGTTGCTAGAGAGTTGCTGCTAAAACAGCAAAGGTTATATTCCCTTTGTGTGTGCCTCTGTTCCCTGCTGATGAAAAGCTTTTTGCTGGTACCAGCAGGATATATTATCCTTGGGGAGGCAATATACCCTCTTCCAAAAATCTTCCAGAAAGGGAAATGTTCTCTCCCAAAGTGCTCCAGAGATCCCTACACCATGCTATGCACTCCAGGAGCAGATACCTCCACCCTGGGTGTTGCAGCTCTGCTCCAGAGAAAGTTGCACACTTCTAAAACCTCAGAGTTTGAGCTCCAAGCATTGTTTGCAAACAACAACAACAACAACAACAACACCCAAACTGTGACACTCAGTACTTATTGCTCCCCAGTCCATGGTCCTTCTTCTTGTGTGAACTCAATGCTGCACTTTCTTAACCCTTCTCTGTCTCTCCCTTTCTCCATGGAAAGGATTCCTTCCCCTCTGCAGTACCATTTTTCTTTCCCCCAATTCACTTACACGCACCTTGTACTTGCCACACTATCTCCCTGCAACCATGAAGACCCTTCTGCCAGTCCACAGATGGCTTTCCTGGATGTCTCAAGTGATCTGACCTCAAAACAGCTATGTTTGAGGGACAATGGAAGCCTAGGGTGCCCCTACTACTCTACCATCCTAACTCCTCAATGATTTTTATTTTTTAATATGTTTATGTGATGGATGACATTGATTGATTTTGGATGCTGAGTTAGTCTTTTAGAACTAGAATAATTCCCACTGGGTCGAGGTGTGTAATCCTTTCTTTTTAAAAAACAATTTGGGGGGCGCCTAGGTGGCTCAGTCAGTTAAGTATCCGACTTTGGCTCAGGTCATGATCTCACCGTCCTTGAGTTCAAACCCCACATCAGGGTCTGTGCTGACAGCTCAGAGCCTGGAGCTTGTTTCAGATTCTGTGTCTCCCTCTCTCTCTGCCTGTCCCCTGCTCATGGTCTGTCTCTCTCTGTCTCAACAATAAATAAAAATATTTTAAAAATCTTTTTTGTTTAATGTTTATTTTTGAGAGAGAGACAGAGAGAGGAGAGAGTGAGATCATGAGTGGGGGAAGAGCAGAGAGAGAGAGAGAGGGACACAGAAGACACGGGGCTCGAACTCACAAACCATGAGATCATGACCTAACTCGAAGTCAGACACTTAACCGACTGAGCCACCCAAGCGCCCTGAGGTGTGTAATACTTTTTATACACAGTTGGATTTTACTGCTAATATTTTGAGAATTTTTGCATCAAAGGTAATAAATATTGATCTATAGTTTCCCTTCTATAATTTCCTTTCTCTCTCTCTCTCTGTCTCTCTCAAGCCTTTTTTTTTTTTTTCTGCATTTGATATTAGGGTAATAATGTCCTGAGATAATAAGTTGGAAATATTCTCTTCTTCTATTATCTGGAAGAGACTTTGTGAAATTATTAATTCTTTTAAAAATGTTTAATATAATTTTGAAATGAAATCATGTGGGTCTTTCTTGAATTCTTTTTCTGGAGCTTTTAAATTACAAATTTAGTTTCTTTAAAGATAGCAAGACTATTCTGATTCTATTTCATCTTAATGGAGTTTTGGTAGTTTGTGGGTTTTGAGGAGCTGGTCTATTATCTTTTTAATGACTGTAAAATCAGTGGTTGTAGCCACTATTACTTCCTAAAATTGGTGATATGTCTTTTCTTTTGTTATGTTTGTCAGTCGCTAGAAGTTTACAATTTTATTGTTTTTTGAAAGAAACACATTTTGTTTTTGTTTTATTCTTTTTTGTTTTTTGGTACTCCTATTTTGCATATCATTGATTTCTATGTTTATGTTTACTCTTTCCTTCTTTCTGCTTCTCTGAGTTTATTTCCTTCTTTAAAAATTAAAAAAAAATGTTTTATTTATTTTGAGAGAGACAAAGCATGAACAGGGGAGGGGCGAGAGAGAGGCAGAGAAAGAGAGAATCCCAAGCAGGCTCTGCACTGTCAGCACAGAGCCCGAACAAGGGTTCAAACTCATGAACCATGAGATCATGACCTGAACCATAATCAAGAGCCAGCTGCTTAACCAAGTGAGCCACCAGGCACCCCTAAAAAAATTTCTTGATGGAGTTATTTGGATTGTTGATTTGAGACTTTTTCTTGTATCTAGTGTCAGCACCTAGGCTTCAGTGTCCTCTCTGCACAGCTATAGCTGCCTTCCACATATTTCCATATGTTGTATTTTCATTTTCATTCTATTGTACATATTTGTATTTCCTCTGAGACTTCCTCTTTGATCCACAAATTGTTTAAAAATGTGTTGCTTAATTTCCATATGGATAAAGATTTTCCTACTGTTATTCTGCTATTGATTTCTACTTTGATGCCAGTATAGTCAGAAATACAATCTTTATTACTTTAATTATCTTAATTTTGTTCAGGGTGGTTTTATGTTTCAGGATGTGGTCTATCTTGTTTAATGTTGCATGGACACTTGAATAAAACATGTATTCTGCTTTAGTTGGGTGGAGTGTTCCTGCTGATTGATTTTGTTGTTCAGATCATCCCTATTCTTGTTCATGTGTGGTCTAATGGATCTACCAGTTGGTGAGAGGGAGTGTTGAAGTCCCCAACTATAATTGTAGATTTGTTTGTTGCTCTTTTCAGCTCTATCAGTGTTTTGTTTCCCATAGTTTGTGTTTTCTGTTTGTTATATTATGTTGTCACGCATATTTTGTTGTTTGATGCATACGCATTTAGGATTATTATGCCTTTCTGGTGGTGTAATAATTTCATCATTATGAGTAATACCCCTCTTTATCTAATAAATGTCTTTACTTTGAGGTTTTTCTGGTATTAATATAGTCACTCTTGATGCTTTAAAACTGTTTGCATGGTGTATCTTTTTCCATCCTTTTATTTTCAAACTATGGATTGGATTAGAAAAGAATTTCTTTTTATAGCATTTAGTTGAGTTATATTTTATTAAACATGTTTTGTTATACGTTATGGCAATCTCTGTCTTGGGTTTGTTAAATTTAAACTACATTTAAAATAATTACTGACATGTTAGGACTTAAGTCTGTCACTGTACTATTTACTTTCTGTATGTTTTTTCTGTTTGTCATTCCTGTTTTTTTCTTGCTTTCCTGTGGAATGAGTGTGTGTGTGTGTGTGTGTGTAATATATATATATATATATATATATATATATATTACACACACACATGTATATGTATATAATCTTTAGAATTTTACCTGATTTACTTAAAAGGTTTTTGAGTGTACCTCTTTGCATAGTTTCCATAATGGCTGCTTTGTGTATAACCATATACATATGTGACTTATCACAGTTTACTAGTATCACCATTTTACCACTACAAATGAATTGTGGAAAACTCACTTCCACTTAATACCTTTTATTTTTCTCATTTTAAAATATTGTTTGGAGTATCACACTGTGCTATAACTTTTGTTTCAATCATCAAATATGATTTGTAAATTTAATGAAGAAAAGGACAGCCTACTGTATGTATCCATATTTCTGCTCTTTCTTCTGGTCCTTCTTCCTTTCCAGTGCTCCAAGATTCCTTCTTTTATTATTTCCTTTCTATTGAAGAGCTCCTCTAGCTTATCTTCAAGAGCAGGTGTTTTCACCACAAATTATTTTAGCTTACCTCTAAGAATATCTTTATTTCCTTGTCATTCTTTTTTTTTAAATTTTTTTTAACGTTTATTTATTTTTGGGACAGAGAGAGACACAGCATGAACGGGGGAGGGTCAGAGAGAGGGAGACACAGAATCTGAAACAGGCTCCAGGCTCTGAGCTGTCAGCACAGAGCCTGACACGGGGCTCGAACTCACGGACCACGAGATCATGACCCGAACAGAAGTTGGCCGCTTAACCGACTGAGCCACCCAGGCGCCCCTCCTTGTCATTCTTAAAGATGGTTTTGCTAGACACAGAATTCACTCTTAAAAGTTCTTTTTTTCTAGCACTTGAAAAGTGTTGAGGTGCATCCTTCCGGTTTCCATGTTTTCACATGAGAAATCCACTCTTGTTTGAATTGGTGTTTCCTATAGGTAATGCATCATGCATCTCTCTTCTATAGGTAATGCATCATACATTTTTCTAGGTACTTTAAGGATATTTTTCTTTGTCTTCATTTTCACTATTTTAGTTTATGACTTGGGATGGATTTCTTTGGGTTTATTCTGTTTTTCACTTCTTGAATCTGTAGATAAGAAATGTGCTAATGGATGAATGGATGATAGATGTCTTAAAATCCTTGTGAGGTATTTCCAACATCTGGTTCATCTTAGTGCTGGTGGCAACTGATTGTTTGTGCCCCTTTGGTTTGTAGTTATATCCCAAAGTGAAAGAAATACTGTCTGGCATTAGTGAATGGATTACTAGGCAGAATTTTCTTTGGCTAATAGCACCACAGAGAAATTACTTGCTTACACTTGAAGCGAATATACTTCTAGGCATAAAACACAGGAAGAAAGAACTCCTAGAGTTTCCATGATACATTAACAACAAATGCTATTAGAAACAGAAAAGAAAACGTCTTGCCACGCTCTATACAAATTGGCCAGGAGACATCTCTTTTGGGAAGCCCACAGATATATCAAAGTTCATTAATCTTTTCTGCCAAATCTTTCCTTAGTTGTCCAATACCTGTCTCAGACAGATGAAAATACTCATTTAACTGAAAGAAACTATAAGTCATCCTGGACATCTTTTTCCTATCATCAACATGCAACCTGTCACCAAGTCTTGGTGAATTTTCTCATAACCATATTGGTATAATATTTTTCTTTTATATTTATTTTCTGTTTTCTCTTCTCTAGTCTACTTTTTATTTTGTAATTTCTTTCTTGGTAGACTCCAATGCTGACTTCTAATCTCTGAGCCTCTTCTCTTGCTCCTCCCCCATCCACCTCCCATACTGTCTCCTTGAGGATCTTCCTAAAGTCTGTAAAAAGCCTTTCCTCTTTGCACAGTAACCTTAAATATAAAAATATCAACCATTTAGTCTAGGACTGCTACTTAGTACTTAAGAGGTGGCTAGTCTAAACAAAGATGCACAATAAATGCAAACTACACACCAGATTTCAATGACTTGGTACAAAGAAAGGAAGTAAAGTATCCCACTCATAATTTATATTGAATGTATATTGAATTGATGATTTTGAATATATTATATTAAAATAGTATTAAAATCAATTTTATCTGTTTATTTAATTATTTATTTTTTATTTACTTGTTTATTTTTATATTTAAATGTGGTATTACAACATTTTAAAGTATACCATGGCTTGCATTCTATTTCATTACATTTTCATTGGATATTCGTTATATAGCTACTGCTCTAGAGCCTAATGCCTTTCCTTTTTCTCTAATCTAGTCTTTGCCATTTTCCTACAGAATTCTGAATTCAAGTTTGGCAGACCTTAATGTCTCTGAGTCTGATTTCTCACTTAAAAGCTGCACATAATAATAATAACACCTTCTTCATATGGTATTTGCATAGGAAATCTTCAGAGGAATTAAATGAGATAATGCATATAAAAAGTCTGAGGAGTTTCTGGCTTTAGTACTCAACAAATATTAGCCATAAATGTCATTAAGAAAAGATCTACTGAATTCCACTTCTGGAATGGCAGGGTGAGGAGGTCTGCAGAACTGCTTTCCAGTAAAACAAACACAATTGGTGAGAATTATCTTTTTAAAATAGTTTAAGTTTTTGGAAGATTTCAGTTTCAGAGGTCCAACATGTAATGAGCTTGGAAGATGTCACTCCTATCCTTACTACAAGAGAAAAAGTTGAATAACTTGAAAAATCACTGAATTTTCTTGAAACTACCAGAGAATGGCAGTCACAGTTCAAACCACCACCTTGAAATGTAGAAAGACAGAAGAATACAGGACACAGTGAGATCTGCTTACCTGGAACAAAAGCTACTGGAGCCATAAACTGGTAGGAACATTCAAAGGGTAATTTTGTTTTGTTTGCTTGTTTGGTTGGTTGGTTTTTGTATTGTATTGTATTGTAATGTATTGCATTGTATTAATTCAAGTGTAGATAGTATCATAGTTTCTGGCGTACAATAGAGTGATTCAACATTTCTAAACATGCTCAGAACTCATCACAATAACTGTACTCTTAAACCCCTTCAACTATTTCACCCAGCATCTCACTCATCTCCCCTCTGATGATCATCAGTTTGTTCACTGAAGTTAAGAGTCTATTTCTTGGTTTGCCTCTCTGTCTCTCTTTTTTATTTTACCTTGGTTCACTTCTTTGTTTCTTAAATTCCACATATGAGTGAAATCATATGGTATTTGTCTTTCTCTGACTGAGTTATTTCACTTAGCATAGTACACTCTAGCTCCATCCATGTTGTGGCAAATGACAAAATTTTATTCTTTTTGATGGCTGAGTAATATTACATATGTGTGTGTGTGTGTGTGTGTGTGTGTGTGTGTGTATAATGGACTCTTGGGCTGCTTCCATAGTTTGGCTAATGTAAATAATGATCAATAAACATGAGGTGCATGTATTTCTTCAACTTAGTATATTCTTTGGGTAAATACCAGTACTGTGATTACTGGAACATAAAGTAGTTCTATTTTTAATTTCTTGAGGAACCATGCCATACAAGCTTCCACAATAGATGCACAAGTTTGCATTCCTGCCAACAATGCACAAGAGTTCCTCTATTCAAAGGATAATTTTTTTAATATGAAATTTATTGTCAAATTGTTTTCCATACAACACCCAGTGCTCATCCGAACAGCTGCCCTCCTCAATGCACATCTCCCACCCTACCATCCCTCCCATCTCCCATCAACCCTCAGTTTATTCTAAGTTTTTAAGAGTCTTTTATGGTTTGCCTCCTTCCCGGTCTGTAACCTTCTTTTCCCCTTCCCCTCCCCCATGATATTCTGTTAAGTTTCTTAGGGTCCGCATAAGAGTGAAAACATATAGTATCTGTCTTTCTCTGTATGACTTATTTCACTTAGCATAACACTCTCCCGTTCCATCCACGTTGCTACAAAAGGCCATATTTCATTCTTTCTCATTGCCACGTAGTATTCCATTGTGTATATAAACCACAATTTCTTTATCCATTCATCAGTTGATGGACACTTAGGCGCTTTCCATAATTTGGCTATTGTTGAAAGTGCTGCTATAAACATTGGGGTAAAAGTGCCCCTATGCATGAGTACCCCTGTATCCTTTGGGTAAATTCCTAGCAGTGCTAATTCTGCGTCATAGGGTAGATTTATTTTTAATTTTTGGAGGAACCTACACACTGTTTTCCAGAGTGGCTGCACCAGTATGCACTCCCACCAACAGTGCAAGAGGGTTCCAGTTCCTCCACATCCTCACCAGCATCTATAGTCTCCTGATTTGTTCATTTTAGCCACTCTGACTGGCATGAGGTGATCTCTCAGTGTGGTTGTGACTTGAATTTCCCTAATGAGGAGTGACGTTGAGCATCTTTTCATGTGCCTGTTGGCCATCTGGATGCCTTCTTTAGAGAAGCATCTATTCATGTCTTCTCCCCATTTCTTCACTGGATTATTTGTTCTTCAGGTGTGGAGTTTGTTGAGTTCTTCATAGATTTTGGACACTAGACCTTTGTCTGATATGTTATTTGCAAATATCTTTTCCCATTCCATCGGTTGGCTTTTAGTTTTGCTGATTGTTCCTTTTGCAGTGCAGAAGGTTTTCATCTTCAAGAGGTCCCAATAGTTCATTTTTGCTTTTACTTCCCTTGCCTTTGGGGATGCATCAAGTAAGAAATTGCTGTGGCTGAGGTCACAGAGGTTTCTTCCTGCTTTCTTCTCTAAGGTTTTGATGGTTTCCTGTCTCACATTCAGGTCCTTCATCCATTTTGAATTTATTTTATTGAATGGTGCAAGAAACTGGTCTAGTTTCATTCTTCTGCATGTTGCTGTCCAGTTCTCCCAACACCATTTGTTAAAGAACAGTCTTTCTTCCATTGGATATTCTTTCCTGCTTTGTCAAAGATTAGTTGGCCATACTTTTGTGGGTCCAACTCTGGAGTCCCTATCCTATTCCATTGGTCTATGTGTCTGTTTCTGTGCCAATATCATGCTGTCTTGATGATTACAGCTTTGTAGTAGAGGCTAAAGTCTGGAATTGTGATGCCTCCCACTTTGGTCTTCTTCTTCAATATTACTTTGGCTATTCGGGGTCTTTTGTGGTTCAATACAAATTATAAGATTGCTTGTTCTAGCATTGAGAAGAATGCTGGTGCAATTTTGATTGGGATTGCATTGAATGTGTAGATAGCTTTGGGTAGTATTGACATTTTAACAATATTTATTCTTCCAATCCATGAGCACGGAATGTTTTTCCATTTCTTTGTATCTTCTTCAATTTCCTTCATAAGCTTTCTATAGTTTTCAGCATACAGATCTTTTACATCTTTGGTTAGGTTTATTCCTAGGTATTTATGCTCCTTGGTGCAATTGTGAATGGGATCAGTTTCTTCATTTGTCTTTCTGTTGCTTCTTTGTTAGTGTATAAGAATGCAATTGATTTCTGTACATTGATTTTGTATCCTGCAACTTTGCTGAATTCATGTATCAGTTCTAGCAGACTTTTGGTGGAGTCTGTCAGGTTTTCCATGTATAGTATCATGTCATCTGCAAAAAGTGAAAGCTTGACTTCATCTTTGCCAATTTTGATGCCTTTGATTTCCTTTTGTTGTCTGATTGCTGATGCTAGAATTTCCAACACTATGTTAAACGATAGCAGTGAGAGTGGACAATCCTGTCGTGTTCCTGATCTCAGGGGGAAAAATCTCAGCTTTTTCCCCATTGAGGACGATATTAGCTGTGGGCTTTTTATAAATGGCTTTTATGATGTTGAAGTATGTTTCTTCTATCCCGACTTTCTCAAAGGTTTTTATTAAGCAAGAATGCTGAATTTTGTCAAATGCTTTTTCTGCATTGATTGACAGGATCATATGGTTCTTTTCTTTTCTTTTACTAATGTGATGTGTCACATTAATTTATTCGTGAATGTTGAACCAGCCCTGCCACCCAGGAATGAATCCCATTTGATCATGGTGAATAATTCTTTTTATATTCTGTTGAATTTGATTTGCTAGTATCTTATTGAGAATTTTTGCATCCATATTCATCAGGGATATTGGCCTGTAGTTCTCTTTTTTTGCTGGGTTTCTGTCTGGTTTGGGAATCAAAGTAATGTTGGCTTAATAGAATGAGTCTGGAAGTTTCCTTCCCTTTCTATATTTTGGAACAGCTTGAGAAGGACAGCTATTATCTCTGCTTTAAATATCTGGAAGAATTCCCCAGGGAAGCCATCTGGTCCTGGACTCTTATTTTTTGGGAGATTTTTGATAATGATTCAACTTCTTTGCTAGTTATGGGTCTGTTCAAGTTTTCTATTTCTTCCTGTTTGAGGTTTGGAAATGTGTGAGTGCTTAGCAATATTTCCATTTCTTCCAGGTTATCCAGTTTGCTGGCATATAATTTTTCATAGTATTCCCTGATAATTGCTTGTGTTTCAAAAGAATTGGTTGTAATAATTCCATTTTCATTCAGGAATTTATTTGTTTGGGTCTTCTCCCTTTTCTTTTTGAGAAGCCTGGCTAAAGGTGTATCAATTTTATTTATTTATTTTTTCAAAAAAACAACTCTTGGTTTCATTGATCTGCTCTTCTGTTTTGTTTGTTTGTTTTGTTTTGTTTGTTTTTTAGATTCTATACTGCTTATTTCTTCTCTGATCTTTATTATTTCCCTTCTTCTTCTGGGCTTGGGGTGTCTTTGCTGTTCTGCTTCTAGTTCCTTTAAGTGTGCTGTTAGATTTTGTATTTGGGATTTTTCTTGTTTCTGGAGATAGGCCTGGATTGCAGTGTATTTTCCTCTCATGACTGCCTTTGCTGCATCCCAAAGTGTTTGGATTGTTGTATTTTCATTTTCATTTGTTTCCATATATTTTTAAATTTCTTCTCTAATTGCCTGGTTGACCCACTCATTCGTTAGTAGGGTGTTCTTTAACCTCCATGCTTTTGGAGGTTTCCAGATCTTTTCCTGTGGTTGATTTCAAGTTTCATAGCACTGTGGTCTGAAAGTATGCATGGTATGATCTCAATTCTTGTATACTTATGAAGGACTGTTTTGTGACCCAGTATGTGATCTGTCTTGGAGAATGTTCCACGTGCACTCGAGAAGAAAGTATATTCTGTTGCTTTGGGATGCAGAGTTCTAAATATATCTGTCAAGTCCATCTGATCCAATGTATCATTCAGAGCCCTTGTTTCTTTATTGATCCTGTGTCTAGATAATCTATCCATTGTTGTAAGTGGAGTATTAAAGTCCCCTGCAATTACCATATTCTTATCAATAAGGTTGCTTATGTTTGTGATTGTTTTATATATTTGGGGGCTCCTGTATTCGGCGCATAGACATTTGTAATTGTTAGCTCTTCCTGATGGATAGACCCTGTAATTATTATATAATGCCCTTCTTCATCTCTTACTACAGACCTTCAATTTAAAGTCTAGTTTGTCTGATATAAGTATGGCTACTCCAGCTTTCTTTTGACTTCCAGTAGCATGATAGATAGTTCTCCATCCCCTCACTCTCAATCTAAAGGTGTCCTCAGGTCTAAAATGAGTCCCTTGTAGACAGCAAATAAATGGGTCTTGTTTTTTGTTTTGTTTTGTTTTGTTTTGTTTCTATTCAGATACCCTATGTCTTTTGGTTGGAACATTTAGTCCATTTACATTCAGTGTTACTATTGAAAGATATGGGTTTAGAGTCATTGTGATATATGTAGGTTCCATGCTTGTTGTGGTGTCTCTGGTACTTTGTGGTCCTTGCAACATTTCACTCACAGAGTCCCCCTTAGGATCTCTTGTAGGGCTGGTTTAGTGGTGATGAATTCCTTCAGATTTTGTTTCTTTGGGAAAACTTTTATCTCTTATATTCTGAATGACAGACTTTCCGGGCAAAGGATTCTTGGCTGCATATTTTTCCTGTTCATCACATTGAAGATTTCCTGCCATTCCTTTCTGGCCTGCCACGTTTCGGTAGATTGGTCTGCTACCACCCTTATACGTCTACCTTTGTATCTTGGACCCATTTTTCCCTAGGTGCTTTGAATGCTCTCTTTATCCTTGTATTTTGCCAGTTTCACTATGATATATCATGCAGAATATCAATTCAAGTTAGGTCTGAAGTGAGTTCTCTGTGCGTCTTGGATTTTAATGCCTGTTTTCTTCCCCTAATCAAGGAAGTTCTCAGCTATGATTTTTCAAGTACAACTTCAACCACTTTCTCTCTCTTCTTCTTCTGGAATTCCTATGATATGAATATTGTTCCCTATGATATGGATATAGTTCTCTATTTCTCCCTGCATACTCCTGGATTTTTTTTGTCTCTCTTTTTTCAGCTTCCTCTTTTTCTATAATTTTATCTTCTAATTCATGTATTCTCTCCTCTGCCTCTTCAATCTATGCTATGGCTACCTCCATTTTAATTTGTACCTCATTTATAGCGTTTTTTTTTTAATTTCTCGTGACTATTTTTTAGTCCCTTGGTCTGTAGCAATAGATTATCTGCTGTTCTCTATGTTTTTTTTCAAGCCCAGTGAGTAATTTTATGACTATTATTCTAAATTCTTGTTCCGTTATATTGCTTAATTCGATTCTGATCAATCAGTTAGCTGTTGTTACTTCCTGGAGTTTCTTTTGAGGAGAATTCTTCCATTTTGTCATTTTGCTTATTTTTCTGTCCTTTATGTGTTTTAAAAGCTTTCATGCTCTGGGGAGCCTGGGTGGCTCAGTCGGTAGGGCGTCCGACTTCGGCTCAGGTCACGATCTCGCGGTCCGTGAGTTTGAGCCCCGTATCGGGCTCTGGGCTGATGGCTCAGAGCCTGGAGCCTGCTTCCGATTCTGTGTCTCCCTCTCTCTCTGACCCTCCCCCATTCATGCTCTGTCTCTCTCTGTCTCAAAAATAAATAAACTTAAAAAAAATTAAAAAAATAAAAAAGCTTTCATGCTCCGTACCTGCAAGCACTGTTATATTAAAGGAGGGTCATACACTATCCAGGGCCTTGCGCTTTAGTAGGTGTTTTTTGGGGGATTGTTACTTGCTCTGTGTTGTTGTGACTTTGGTTATTTTATTACCCTACTGGTAGTAATATTATGTACCCTCTACTAGGTGTGCTTTGATTTGTTCCTTGGATTAGCCCTGTAAAGGAAAACAGATAAACAAACAGAAGACAAAAACTCACAAACAGACAAGCAAATAACACAAACAAACAAATAAACAAAAACCTAAAGACTAAAAACGAAACAAACAAACAAAAAAAAAAACCAAAACACCAACTACAAGTAAAGAAGAGGGTGGAGGCTGTGCTGAATGAAGAGCACATACAAAGAGAGAAATGACAGGAGGTAGGGATGGGGGTATGGGAATTAAACACTGATTAGGCAGACAGACTAAAAGCTTAATCCAGAGAGAGAGAAAGGAAAGTAAAAAAGGAGGCAGGGAAAATGAAACGAAGATAAAATTACCCAGACAGAGAAGTTATATGGCTTGATTATTCCAGGGAAAGAGAAAGGAGTGTAAAGAAAGAGGTGTAGAACATGTATCAAGATAATGGATTAAATATGCCTGTTTAGACAGACCAATAGCCAGAGTAACCAGCCTAGGGGAGGGAAGAGATAAGGAGGAGAAATGGGGTTGGGGCTGAATATATCTATATATCCAGAACTGACCTAGAGTTAATCCAGGCATTGCTGCATCACTTGTAGGTAGTAGCTGTCCACAGGGTCTGTGCTGTTCTGGTGGATATGCAGTTACCTAGTACAAGGGGGTGTGGTTTGGTGTATTCTGAACCCACCTCCACTACGGGCCCTGGGAGTGATCCCTGAGGCCCCACCTTGGTGGTGGTGGTGGTGGGGCAGGGGGGAATGGTGATCTCCCAGTCTCTTTTCCACGGAGATGGACCCGGTGGACTGAGTTGTTTTTACTGTGCCATGGGTGCAGATGGGGGCAGTCCTTTTCGCTCCACCGATTCACCTGACCCTGCGCTTGGCTAGGATTCAAAGTCGCTCCATGCACTCTGTTGCTGGGGAAGTACCTCTCCGTTCGGGTGTATGTGTTCCAGTCTGGCTTTGTCTGTGCCTCTGCACTACAGGGAGGGGACCACCTTCTCCTTGTGGACTGAGAGCCACTGCCCTTGCCAGGAGCCCCTGGGGTGGTGGATGCAGGCGGGCTTTGTGTTTTCCCACAGCACTCCAGGGGAAAGGCGGCCTTATCCTCCTGCAGACTGTGCCCTCCGCCCAGCCACTACACCCAGGGGGTGGTGGATGCAGGCAAGTCCTGTGCTATCATGCAGCCCTCCAGGGAGGGAACTACTTTTTCCAGCTGTGGGTTGAGTCTCTGGCCTACAACCGCACTCAGGCATGGCTCCCCTCCTCCCCAGTGTGCGAACAGGAAGCAGGCCCCAGTCCAAAGAAAGCCCGTTAGAGATCAGATCCCTCTCAGTCTTAGTCTGAGGTGTTTCTCCTGTCTGGCTATAGTCCTGCACTTTCCTAGCCACTCTTTCTCTTCCCTTTGTCTCTCCGCAGAAGGAAGCTTCTCCGCAGAAGGGGGTCTCTTCCCTCCATGCTCATGTGGCCTTTTTTATTTCCCCCAGTTTGCAGTTGCCCACCTATCTTTTTTCCAGCTTTCCCATTTTCTTCCTAGTAGATTCAGTCTCTTTTCCTCCCAGGCTCTGGTGTTCAAAGTCCTCTGGCTTCTACACTTCTTTGTTCAAGAGACGCGGGACGTATGGATCCCCCTGACTCTCTGCCATGTTCAGAACTGTCCTCAAAGGGTAATTTTGATGAATTACTGGATACTGAGTGTTTTGGTCAGGGTTCTCCAGAGAAATAGAAACAATAGAATGTATACATGTACATATACATCTGCATACATATACATGGAGAGGGAGAGAGAAGGAGAAATTTTAAAGAAACAATTCACAAAATTGTGGAGGCTGTTAAGTCCAGAGTCTGTAGGGCCAGGCCATAGGCTGGAGGTCAAGGGAAGAGTTGATGTTGCGGCCCAAGTTCAAAGACAGTCTGGAGGCAGAATTCCTTTTTTTTTTTTTTTTTTTAGTTTACTTATTTATTTTGAGAGAGAGTGAGTGAGTGGGGGAAGGGCAGAAAGAGAGGGTAAGAGAGAGAATTGCAAGCAGGCTCCATGCTGTCAGCACAGAGTTTGATGCAGGGCTCAAACTCAGGAATCCTGAGATCATGACATGAGCCGAAACCAAGAATTGGATGCTTAACTAACTGAACCACCCAGGAACCCCTGGAGGCAGAATTCCTTCTTGCTCAAAGTAGGTCAGTCTTTTTCTCTTAAGGCCTTCAACTGATTAGATGGGGCCCACCCAAATCATGGAAGTGAATTTATGTTACTGGAAGTTTGCCAATTTAAATGTCAATATCATCTAAAAATACCTTCCCTGCAATATCTAGATGAGTGTTTGAAAAAACAACTGGGCACCATAACCTAGCCTAATTGATAGATAAAATGAAACATCATACTATGTATGAAATACCCTATGAAAGGGAAAGTTTGGAGGTTCCAGGCTTAGTGAAGCCACCACCCATTTGTGTGTTTTACCTCCAATAATTCCATCAGGTTCTCATTGTGAAGAATTAAGGAAGATCCCTTCAATGCTCTAGCATAGGGGAAGGAAAAGTAATCTTTGGGATGTATACACAGGGTGGAGTATTCATATCAAAAGCCTACTCTCCAGGGGGAAAGATTTTACTAAAGTCTTAACTGAGGTGGAAGACTCCTCCTCCCTTCCTATCTCATGTAAGGGGGTAGAGGGAGCTAAGGGTGACTGGTGGGTCAGTGTTGTTGCTGGGCATGTGCATTTCTCTGCTTCTTAACCATAAACAGCAAGATTTAGGATTCTAAAGATCAAAGATAATACAGACAATTCTGAGCTTCCTGTGAGCTTCAATCATCCAACTATGTAAATTTAGAACAAGTCTGACATTCAGATGCTGCAGCAGAATGCTGGCTGTTCCTTTGATGAGACCTGCAATGTTCCTTGGAATCTCTGAGCAGCCTCTGAACAAACAGAGGGGCCCCTAGTCACCTAGGCCTTTCATCTAAGCAGCCCCCCCACCCTTGCCAGTGAATCCTTTTATTATGTTAAAATAGTACGTCATTACTGGAATCAGAAAGGAAAATACCAGCTGTTTTTGTCCTCCAGGAAGGACTAATTAGCCAGCAGCCACCCTGATCTCAGGCAACAATGAAACGTGTGCAGGCTAATTACAAGCTGGCTGCCTCTTCACACTGGGTGGCTCAGGCTGCAACACCTGCCCTTCGGAGCTGAAATATTTTTAGGATCTGGAATTTCCCCCTGGCCCTTATCTTGCTTTTGATGTCTTCATTACACATCTCCTGCAATAGCTTTCTCACTGGTCTCTGAATTCTAGCCAACCCATCTTACACAAAACAGCCAAACTGGTCTTCTTAAAACACAGTTCCAATCATATAATTTTCCTACCCCAAATTTGTCAGCATGATCCCTGTGCTGCATGTAAATTACAGTCTGGCCCTCAATGCTTTAAATAAAGGAACCCAAGCCCACTTTTCCGGCCTCCTGCCAGCCCTTGCCTTACATAGCCCTCTCACCTAGCCACTGGGTTCCCCACCCAGGTTCTCCTAATCTGTTCTTTCACCTCTGGTGTGCTCACATCATCACCTCGGGAGCTTTAAAGACAAAACCAAAACTGTGTCCAGACCAATAAAGAATCTGGGGGTGTGGGGAAAGGATATTGGTAGCATGCTATAAGCCACCCAGGGGATTCCAGTGCTCAGCTAGGATGGAGGACTGCTGCCTGAAGCCAACACTGGCACAGGCAGGAGTTCAGGAAAGGTTGGAATCAGGTTCATGAGTAGTTGTCTTTCACCCATATCCTGAAACACAACCCTGTCCCTCCATTATCGCCATGACTAGGGCTTTGTCTCCTCCCCTGATAAGACTTACATCCTTCCTTTAACTTTGACCACACAGGTGAGACCTGGCATCCTGCTTCCCTCAATTCTGGATTCATCCATGTCTGCCCACCACTGTACAGCATGTTCTGTTCACGCTGGGCCCTAGTTTGTTATACTCTCTTGGACACTATCTACACTGCATTCCAAACTGCAGCCTCAAGCTCCCCCCATGTGACCCAACTCCCACCTTCTCTCTGCTTAGGCCTTTTACTGAGTCTACTACATGAAAATACTTGTAACAGTATGCTAAAATACAAGTTTCCTATAAGCACTGAGATACAGTTGAAGTGTGATGGCAAAGTGATGTGTCAGACAATCCCATACAGAATCTACAAAAGAAAAATCTTACAGGTTTAACACTCTCATCCTGTTGAGAATAAAACATGGAGAAGAGAGAGAGAGAGAGAGCAGGAGCAGAGAGCCCTAGAGGGGTGATCTTCCTGGGGTGAATACAGCTGTGGCACAGTGGGTCCCCATCACTTCCATGAACCCAGAGGTGTGTGTGTAGCTCTCTGCTTTCACTCACAGAGCTGGGGAAAAGCCTTCTAAGACGCCTCAGGAAGTTTGGACCTGGGAGACCTCTCCATATGGGTCTGATGGTCCCTGGGTTAGAGGCTGGGATGGCAGAGGATGGCCCTGGTGGCAGAAGCAGGAAAGTGAGTGGCTTCGTCCAACCCTTCTCTCAGTCTGTCAGTGTCAGGAAGTTGGTGTTTCCCGTGGAATAGAGTAGAGAGCAGGAGCCACTCCAAGGATGGCTGGGAGAGAGATCAAGAAACATGGACTCCTGGGGAACACAATAGTGTGCTTATCATAGGAATTGCAGGTCCCCAGGTGTGGGAATCTCTCAAGAAAACCTCTGGAAGAGCCAACCTCCATCATTTGTAGGTCTTTGGGCAGATATAACTGCCCTTTGTGGCCAGCTGGCCCACTCGGAGGGCAGATCCTCTCTGAGCCCATCCCCTTCCTGGTTCTGGCCTCAGTGGCAGCTGGCCCAGGCTGGTATTCTCTTTATGGTCTTCTTATGACTGAGAAAATAAATTTATTCAAAGCCATAATTATTCTGAAATCAAACAGAAGAGACTAATCATCAAAAATGAAAGGGGCAAAGAAAAGAAGAGAAGAAAAAGAAGGGACAAGAAAGAAAAAATAATGGAAAAAGGAAGAAAAAGGAAGGGAAAGGAAAGGAAGGGAACAGAGAAGAGAGAAGAGAAGAGGAGAAGAGAGAAAAGAGAAAGGAAGGGAAGAAAAGGGAAGGGAAGGGCAGGGAAAGAAGGGAAAGAGGTATAATTCTTCCACCTTCTTATATTACCTCCAAATTCCATTTCTCCCAGCATGGCCCAGTCACATCTGAAGAAGGAAGGGGTTCTGCCAGCTGCAGGCTTCAGCTGCAGATTGAAGTCCTGATGAGCGTCAACTAGGGAGGGCTACCAGTACCTGGGACTGTGAAGTGAAGCCAGAAAACAACCCAGCTTCTCATGTTGACTCAGAGAGAGGCTCCTTCCACCGGATAAATCTCAAAGGGATAGTGATATCTTCTCCCAGTCTATCTTTCAAGTCTCAGGGATACAAGGACACCACTTTAATACCAGCCCCTTCATGAGGCCCTCTCTTTGTCTCCAAATCCTTGCTTCATTGTTTTTCCCTCCTCAAAGGGTTTTACATTTTTACCTTTTTTTGTTTGGCACTCCTATCCTTTCTGGTGTCTAAGTCAATATGCTTATCTTTCTCTCACAGAGATTCCCAATCACAGCCTCCAGAAGGAAGCAACCCTTGATTTCAGACTTCAGGCCTCCAGACTATAAATTTCTGGGTGGTTTGAGTCACCCAGTTTCTGGTACTTTGTTATGACATCCCTAAGAAATTCACGTAAGCATAATGCATTTTCACATTAAACAACGTTATAAAACTCCCCCATGAAAGGGAGACCTTGGAGCTCCCTGCCTCACTTTGTTAATTAGAGGCTTAGTGTGAAGGAGCAGGTGCATGTGTATCTTTTAAATGACAGGTAGTATTGGGAGCATCACTAACTATTCTTTAATAATTGCCTTGTCCTTTTCTTTTAATTACCTTTACTTGGGGTCATCCATGGGTGACAGCACACACTGATCACTGGCTTGCAGTGCCTGCTTGCTCTTCTTTCATGGTATACACCTGCACCTCCTTACCTGCACCCCAAAGTCTTCCAGTTCTTCCCACCATAGCCTTCCCCCCCCCCGCCACAGGCTTCTTTGGCTAACTGTGTGTGTGTGTGTATGTGTGTGTGTGTGTGTGTGTGTGTGTGGTGTGTGTGTGTGTGTGTGTGTGTGTGTGTTTACATTCTTGGTTTATACCCCCTTGTGTTCATCATTGTCTCCTGGGGGCTGTCTTGTATCTCGTGATTGATACAGTTTTGAAAATGACCCCAAGATCCTCTCCTCTGGCTATTAAAGCAGATGCTAATCTAGGAGCTGCTATGAGGAGATTTTCTAGTTTTAACCAGTATTCCAAGTCAGTTGACTTAAAATATGATACTAATGTTATATAGTCAGCTTGGACCAATCAGGCGAGCCTTCTACAAGTATAGTGTTTTCTGAAATTGGCAGCAGAAGAGGAAGTCAGCCTGTAAGCATAAGAAGGATTTGACATGCTATCGCTGACTTGAAAATTTGGGGAGAAAGGTGGTGTTACACTTGCCAAAGAATACAAGTGGCCTCTAGAAGTTGGGAGCAACTTCTGACTGCCAGCCCACAAGGAAACAGGGACCTCAGTACTACAGCCACAAGGAACTGAATTCTGCTACCCACTTGAATGAACTTCAAACTAGATTCTCCCCAGTCTCCAGATAAGAGTCTCATCCAGACAACACTTTGATTTAGGTTTGTAAGACCCACAGCAGAGAACCCAGATGATCCCACTTGAACTTCTGCCCTATAGAACTCTGAGATAATGAGTGGGTGTTGTTTGAAGTTGCTTCATTTATGTTAATTTGTTCAACAGCAATCAATAACTAATACACTCCCAAACCTGACAAAGCCTTAGAGGGCACTGACTGTTTCCCCTCACCTTCCATACAACAGTGCAGGCAGAGTACCTAGCCCCAAGCTGGACCTTTACACTGACTGATGGAGCTTTTTAGTAATCTCATTTTCTACTGCCTGATGATGGTTGCTATGGTTTTTCTGTGTTTGCCATTGAAAACCTACCACACAGCAATATATCCACAATGCTTTCTGGAACAAGGTCTCCTATCGGTTGAAAATAAGTGACACTCTGTGAGTATTTATAAGCTGAAACTAGCTCAACTGTAGTCAAATTAAATGACTTTAATAATTAACATCAACTCTGAGATGTGAAAATAATCTGAGTGGAAGAAAAATAATAACAGAAGAAAATCACCTTGCTGCTGCTAAAATCAAAGCTCATTTATGTATGTTGCCTCCTAGAAAATAAGAATGTTTATTGCTTTGACATGGACACTGGTGAAAAAATCAACTAGTTCCATCCACCCCAATCAAGAGCTGAGGTCTACCTCCCTGCCCTGATTCATAGGCAAGGTATCCAAGCTCCCACCCTCTGTTGAGAGACACACATGTCCAGGGCTGCAGATTGGTAGACCATAGGTAAGGGGTCCCCTGGGATGCATTGTTACATCCAGACTTGAGGAGTGCTCATCTTCTGAGTAGTGTCTACCCTGTTTTGCTCCTGCTGCCTGCAGGTGGTGGTCTCCCTGCCTTGTCCTCCTTCAACCCCCTTTTCTTTTAGCACCTTTAAAAAAAAGTTTATTTATTTATTTTGAGAGGGAGAGAGAGAGAGAGCTGAGGAGGGGCAGATTGAGAGAGAGGGAAAGAGAATCCCAAGCAGGCTCCACACTGTCAGTGCAGATCCCTATGTGGTGCTCAATCTCACAAACTGTGAGATCATGACCTGAGCTGAAATCAAGAGTTTTTAACCAGCTGAGCCATGCTGGCACCCCTAGTATCTTTTTCTTACTCTGCTTTTCCTATACTTTTTAGACTTACCTGTCCTGCAGGCATGCTTTTGAGAATATGGGATACTCACTAGGCTCATTATTTCTTTGCTTATTTCTGCTCAGTGGGCTGGGAGAGGAAATGGCAAATGAGATGGGGGTTTTTGGGGAAGCAAATCACAACCACCAGATGGTGACACATGACCCACCAAAGAATGTGTAATATAAGCCTACCCTAGCCCACAATGCCACATTGAACATGTTGGCATTTTCTGTCTTAAAATTTTTTTTGATATTTATTTATTTTTTGAGAGAGAGACAGCACACCAGCAGGGGAGGGACTGAGAGAGAGGGAAACACAGAATCTGAAGCAGGCTCCAGGCTCTGAGCTGTCAGCTCAGAGTCTGATGCAGGGGTTGAACTCTCCTACTGCAAGATTATGACCTGAGCTGGTTGGACACTTAACAGGCTGAGCAACCCAGGCACCCCAGAATTTTCCCTCTTTTTAAACAAGTTATTCACTCTTAAAATTGGGGTCATACTAGCCATCACTTCACAGACTTGTGTGAGATTTACAAAGCAATACAAATAAATTGATCGTCATATCTTATAATGGGTATATGAGCAAACATCAGCTATTTTAGCTATTAAACATATCACGTAAAAACAATGTGACTTCAAAAAAAATAATGTCACTGAACTTTGTTTAAAATATTTTTTTAAGTACTTTTTCCCTAGTGTCCCTTTATCTGTCTCATTTTATTTGGACTATTTTGAGAGCAATGAAGTGCAAGGACTCTTTGTAAAAATAGTAGAATGAAGCCTTAGCGCCTTCTTTTGTTATTTGTGTGACAAGGAAACTCCCTCATTCTCCTGTTCTGGTTCTCTCTGTCCCCAGATCAAACAGAATGGACTTGTTGACCCCACACTGCCTGTGAAAGCAACTTTTACCCTGCAGAGGGCTGCTCCAAGAGAAGTCTTTAGGTGTACCCTCCTTGCTTATACAGAAGAAGTGAGGGAGCTGTCCTAGGTCACAATGTGTCAGTGCTGTTGCTGACTTTAAACACTGTGTGGCTCCTGAGCTAGAGGACTTCAATTTTTCTACTTACCTTGGCATACATCACATGAAGGGAAGTGGCAAGCTTCTAAAAACTGCGAACATTCTAAAAACAGAAGAGGAAGGCTTTCTTTCAGTGTGGCTTTTCATATTGTTAGCTTATTTCTTCCTTGAGTTTTATTTAAATCAGGGATTTTAAAAGCAAGACAGGATGTCTGACTTCCTGTGTAATCCTCTTAAGAGAATGACATTGAGTGATTTCTTTCCTCTTTAGTCAGTTCTTTTTTTTTTTTTTTTAAGGCTTATGTATGTATGTATGTGTGTATTTTCATTTTCTTTAAATCAATGTTAGTTAAAATACAGTGTAATATTGGTTTAGGAGTAGAATTTAGTTATTCATCACTTTCAATACCCAGTGCTCATCCCAACAAGTGCCCTCCTTAATGCCCATCACCCATTTAGCCGTCTCCCTACCCAATACCCTTCCAGCAACCCTCAGATTGTTCTCTGTGTTTATTAGTTCTTAACTGCTTGCAGTCAACCTCAGACTTTTTGGTATTCCACAGAAGTTGCTCTAACAAATCAATGGCATTTTGAGCTGCAAAAGCCAAAATTTACTATACTGTTTCTGTGACTTCTCTGTGGCATTTGGTCTTTCAATACTCCAAGATCTTCTCTTCTCTTGCCTCCAGGCAGAACATTCTCTTGGTTTCTCTCCTCCCAGCCCAACCAGCTGCTCCAAGAGGCTAGGCATGTGTTAGGGCATGCTCAGATTCAATTGTTCATTTTCAGACATTTTGCTAGCCAGTTGGTGTCATATCAGTGTTTGAAATTGGCAAGTGCTACAATTCAGGGCCTTTTATTTTCTGTTCCCATAGAACTAATGTTAAACTACTTCCAGTATATCACTCTGTTAAGGGCTCATCTTCCTCTGTCCACTTTTTAAATACTGGGGTTCATTAGGTTTCTGGCTTCAGGTCTCTTCTATTCATACCCTCTCCCATGATTGGTTTATTCTGTACTTCCTTTCTACATACTTCTGTTTGTGAATAAGTCCCACACCTACCCTTCTTTTCTTTTATGTTCAGACTTATATAACCAATTGACTATTGTCCAATTCTTCTCTGAGGGTTGAACATCCAAATCCCACTCACATATCCACATATGCATATATACAAGCCTGCTCAGGCCCCTGGATCTCTGCTGTGGGGGATGATTCCATATCTGCAGGAAGCCAGGAGGACCTTTCCCTCAACCTGCCCCTCATCTCCCAACATCCAGTCCCCTACCATTCCTACTTCCTGAAGAGCTCCTGAATCTCTCTTGAAACCCAAAATAACCAAGTTCAAATCATCATCGTCTCCTCTCGACACCAACCTCCTAACAGGTCATTTTGTATCCACACTTGACCCCCTCTTGTTGCTTTTCTAGGTGGTAGAAAGATTACCTGTTTGACACTCCAAATCACTCTCCTCCTGTTTAAACCTTTCCCATGGCTACCCATAGTCCTTCAAATGAGAAGTCCTTGGCAGCTTTTTATGGCTCTCTGTCCAACTGGTCAGCAGCAGCTCCTTCCCTCTCTCCCCAGCAAAGTCCACCAAACTTGACCTTGTGCAGGCTGATGCCACTGGCTGGAGCCATATCCTCCACATCTGCTTCTGTACCCTTTCACCAGATGGAAACGTACTCATTCTTCATTCTTAGCCTACACGCTACTCACTTGGGATATCTTCTCTTCCTCCCCAGGCCACAGGAAATCCTGCATACACTCCCCAGCAGCGCCCACATCTTCCCTGTTATAACATAAGCTCTCATTGCTTATGATGTGTCTGATATCTGTAAGGTAGAGACTGCCCTGTACACACACAGAGTGCCAGCCCTTGGACCTGGCCCCATGTCTTGCCTGGTAATTGAAGTCATGGTTTTTCTAATCCATTCTTTCTTTTGTTGTCAGGAGCTCTTCTCTGGGGTCAGGACCTCCTGGATTTTGCATGAGGTAGATAGCTGCCTGCATGCCCTCAATCATTCAGCCATCCAGACCATTGCCCACACAGTTTCCACAGTTCAAGTGCAAAACCGATTATGTTATTCCTATGCTAAAATTTCCTATGATGAGAAACACAATTCATGGACACAGCAGAAGATAGCCAGCTGACCAGGTCTGGCTGTTGTCCCCTTAGCATCTTCTTTTGCATGGTGTTCAAGCCACAGCATTCAACACCCCATAATCCGGGGTGCCTGGATGGCTCAGTTGGTTAAATGTCTCACTCTTGATTTCAGCTCAGGTCATGATCTCACAGTTTGTGAATTTGAGCCCCACAAAGAGCTCTGCACTGATAGTGCAGAGCCTGCTTGGGATTCTCTCTCTCTCACTCTCACTGCCCCTCTCCCACTCTCACTCTCTCTTACTCTGAAAATAAATTTAAAAACTTAAAAAGAAAACACTCCACAATCCAATGTCTCACCTTTACCCTCACTTTGGCAATTCTTTTCTCATGTCTTCAGGCATCATCTCCTCCAGGGTGATGTCACCAGTTCTCAAAGTCTGGTCAGAGATGCCTCTGGGGCCCATTTGCTGGCCTGAAGCAAGAACCTCCCTTTATACACCTTATGCCTCAGCTGAAGGCACAGTGATAGGCATAGAATAGATGCTCAATGCAAGCTGTTGACTGGGTTCCATAAAAGATGAAAATTGTGTGCTTGGAATAAGCCACTGATCCTTAAAACAAAGCAAGAAGCTCATATTTTATCCTTTCAAAGAGTATCCTGTGCTTCAACTCCGTGGTGTGACTTTCACAAAACTAAACTTCCTCATATCCATAGAGGGGCACACCCCTCCTGATTTCAAAGTCACCCACCAAAAGGCATATATTTCTTTAAATTTTTGTTTTTTAACTTTTTATTTTAATTTCCTGGTGTTCATCATGAAAAGTGCACTTCTCAATCCTTATCAGCTATTTCACCCATCCCCCCACCACCTCCCCTCTAGAAACTCTCAGTTTTTTCTCTATATTTAAGACAGTTTCTTGGTTTGCCTCTCTCTCTCTCTCTCTTTCCCTTTGCTCACTTACTTTGTTTCTTAAATTCCACATGTGAGTAAAATCATATGGTATTTGTTTTTCTCTAAATTATTTTACTTAGCTTTATACTCTCTAGCTCCATCCATGATGTTGCAAATGGCAAGGTTTCCTTCTTTTTTAAGGATGAATAATATTTCATTATATATATATACACCACCTCTTTTTTATCCATTCATCTATCAATGGACACTGGACTGCTTCCATAATTTGGCTATTATAAATAATGCTGCTATAAACATAAGAGTACGTGTATCCCTTTGAATTAGTGTTTTTGTATTCTTTGGGTAAATATCCAGTAGTGTGACTGCTGGATCATAGGGTAATTCTACTTTTTAACTTTTTGAGAAACTTCCATACTGTTTTCCACAGTGGCTGCACCAGTTTGCATTCTCACAAACAATGTATGAGAGTTCCTTTTTCTCCACATCCTCACCAGCACCTGTTGTGTCTTGTGTTTTTGATTTTAGCCATTCTGACAGGTGTGAGGTGATATCTTGTTGTAGTTTTAATTTGAATTTTCTGGATAATCACTGATATTGAGCACCAATTCATGTGTCTGTTGGCCATCAGGATGTCTTCTTTAGAGAAATGGCTGTTCACGTCTTCTGCCCATTTTTAATGGTATTATTTGTATTTTGAGTGTTGACTTTTATAAATTCTTTATATATTTTACTTACTCACCTTTTAGCAGATACGTCATTTACAAATATCTTCTCCTATTCCTTAGGTTGTCTTTTAGTTTTGTCAACTTGTTTCCTTTGCTGTGTATAATGTTTTTATTTTGTTTAGGTCCTAAAGTTTTTTGTTTGTTTGTTTTTGTTCTTTGTTTTTATTTTTGTTTTGTTTTCTTTTGTTCTTGCTTTTGTTTCCCTTGCCTCAGTGGACCTATCTAGAAAAAAAATTGCTACAGCCAGTGTCAGAAAAATTACTGCTTATGTTCTTTTCTGGGATTTTTTTGGTTTCAGGTACACATTAAGTCTTTAACCCATTTTGAGTTTATTTTTGTGTATGGTGTAAGAAAGTGGTACATTTCATTCTTTTGCATGGTGCTGTTTTCCCAATACCATTTGTTGAAGAGACTGTCTTTTTCCCATTGGATAATCTTTCCTGTGTTTCAGAGATTAACTGAGCATGTAATTGTGGGTTTATTTCTGAATTTTCTATTCTGTTCCACTTATCCATATGTCTAATTTTGTACCAGTACCATCCTCTTTGGATTATTACAGCTTTGTAATGTAACTTGAAGTCCAGAATTGTGATGCCTCCAACTTTGATTTTCTTTTTCAAGATTTCTTTGGCTATTTGGGGTCTTTTGTAATTCTATACAAATTTTAGGAATGTTTGTTCTCATTCTTTGAAAAATGCTGTTGCTATTTTGATAGGGATTGCATTGGGTAATGTAGACCCAATGTGCAAATTGCTTTGGGTAATGTAGACATTTTAACAATATTTGTTCTTCCAATTTATGAGCATGGAATGTCTTTCCATTTCCTTGTGTCATCTTCAATTTCTTTCACCAGTGTTTTATAGTTTTCAGAGTACAGGTCTTCACCTCTTTGGTTAGGCTTATTTGTAGGTATCTTCCTATTTTTGGCACATTGTAAATGGGATTGTTTTCTTAATTTCTCTTTCTGCTGCTTCATTATTGGTGTATAGAAATGAAACAGATTTCTGCACATTGATTTTGTATCCTGGGACTATTGAATTTGTTTATCAGTTCTAGCATTTTTTGTGTGTGGAATCTTTCAGATTTTTTACATAGAGTATCATGTCATCTGCAAATACTGAAAGTGTTACTTCTTTCTTACCAATTTGGATGCCTTTTATTTCTTTGGTTTTGCTTGATTGCTGTGGCTAAGACTTTTAGTACTATGTTGAATAAAAGTGGTGAGTCAACCATCCTTGTCTTGTTCCTGACCTTAAGGGAAAGTCTCTCAGTTTTGCCCTTCTCAGGATAATGTTACTGTGAGTTTTTAATGTAAGGCCTTTATTATGTTGAGATATGCTCCCTCTACACCTACTTTGTTGAGGGTGCTTATCATGAATCATCATTGTACTTTGTCCAATGCTTTTTCTACATCTATTGAAATGATCATATGGTTCTTATTTTTCTCTTATTGATGTGATCTCTCACACTGATTGATTTGCAAATACTGAACCACCCTTGCAAACCAGGAATAAATCCATCTGATCATGGTGAATGATTTTTTTAAATGTATTGTTGGATTCAGTCTGCTAGTATTTTGTTGAGGATATTTGTATCTATGTTCATCAGAGATACTGGCTTGTAGTTACATACATACATATATGTGTGTGTGTGTGTGTGTGTGTGTGTGTGTGTGTGTCTTTATCTGGTTTTGGTATCTGGGTAATGATAGCCTTAGAGAATGAAATTGGAAGTTTTCCTTCCTTTTATATTCTTTAGAGTAGTTTGAGAAGAATGGGTATTAACTCTTCTTTAAATATGTGGTAGAATTTACCTGTGAAGCCGTCTGGTCCTGGACATTTCTTCGTTGGGAGTTTTTTGATTACTGACTCAATTTCTTTGCTGGGAAATGGTCTGTTCAAACTTTCTTTTTCTTCCTAGTTCAATTTTGAAGGTTATAGGTTTCTAGGAATTTATCTATTCTTCTAGGTTGTCCAATTTGTTGGCATAGTTTTTCATAATATTCTCATATAACCCTGTTTGTGTTTCTGAAGTGTTAGTTGTTAGTTTTACTCTCATTTATGATTTTATTTGAGTCTTTTCTCTTTTTTTTTTCTTGTTAAGTCTGTCCTATTGTTCAATCTTATTGATTTTTTCAAAGAACCAGCTTCTGGTTTCATTGGTCTGTTCTTTTGTTTGTTTGTTTCTATATCATTTATTTCTGTTCTAATTTTATTATTTCCTTCCTCGAACTGGTTTTAAGTTTTGTTTGTTGTTCTTTATGTAGTTCCTTTAGGTGTAAGATTAGGTTGTTTATTTGAGATGTTTCTTGCTTCTTGAGGTAGGTCTGTACTGCTATAAACTTCCCTATTAGAACCAGTTTTGCTGCATCTCAAAGGCTTGAATCATTGTGTTTTCATTTTCATTTTTTTCATGTAATTTTTTATTTCTTCTTTATTTTCTGGTTGAGTTATTCCTTATTTAGTATCATGTTATTTAACATCCATGTATTTGTGGTCTTTCCAGATATTTTTCTTGTGGTTGACTTCTAGTTTCATAGCATTGTGGTCAGAAAAAGATACATGACATTATTTTGATCTGCTAGGATTTGTTGATCTATTCTGGAGGACATTCCATGTGCACTTGAAAAGACTGTGCATTCTGCTGTTTTAGGATGGAATGTTCTGAATATATCTGTTAAATCTGCCTAGTCTGGTGTGTCAATTAAAGCCATTGTTTCCTTGTTGATTTTCTGTTTAGATGATCTGTCCATTGTTGTAAGTGGGATGTTAAAGTCCCCTACTATTTTTGTATTATGACCGATTGGTTCCTTTATGTTTATTATTAACAGTTTTATGTATTTGGGTGCTTTCATATTGGGTGCAAAAATATTTACAATTGTCATATTGTTTGATTGTCCCCTTTATTATTATATTGAGCCCTTTGTCTCATTACAGTCTTTATTTTAAAGTCTATTTTGTGTAATATAAGTGTTGCTACTCTGGCTTTCTTTTGATATCTACTTGCATGATAGATGTTTCTTTATTCCTCCACTTTTAATCTATAGGTGTCTTTAGGTCTGAAATGAATCTCTTGCAGGCAGCACATAAATGGGTGTTGTTTTTAACCCATGCTGCCACCCTCTTTTGTTGGAGCATTTAGTCCACTTACATTCAAAATAATTTTTGATAGATATGTATTTAATGCCATTTTATTACTTGTTTTGTGGTTGTTTCTGAATATTTTCTCTGATTCTTTGTTGTCTTTTTCTTTCTTGCTTTGCTGGTTTTCTTTAGTGTTATATTTGGATTTATTTCTCTTTATTCTTTGCATATTTATTAGTAGTTTTTGATTTGGGGATGACATTAGATTTATATGCCCTCTTTTCTGCATATAGCAGTCTGTTTTAAGTTGATGGTCATTTAAGTTCGAACCTATTCTTTACTCTTCTCCTTCCCACATTTTGCTTATGTGGTGTCATATTTTACACCCTTTTATTTTGTGAGTTCCTTGACTGGTATTTTACAGAAATATTTTACTGATTTTGTGTTTCCTATCTTCATATTGTCATTTCCGTTCTTTTCTTTCCACTCAAAAAGTCCCCTTTAATATTTCTTACAGGATTTGTTTAGTGGTGGGGAACTCCTTCAGTTTTTGTTTGTCTGGGGGACTGTGTCTCCTTCAATTCTGAATGAGAACTTTGCTGGATAAAGTATTCTTGGTTGCAGGTTTTTCAATCAGCACTTTGAATATACCATGCCACTCCTTTCTGGCTTGAGAAGTTTCTACTGAAAAAGCCACTGATAGTCTTATGGAGTTTCCTTTGTATGTAACTGTCTTCTTTTGTCTTGATTTTTAAAAAATATTTTTCCTTTATCTTTTCCTTTATCTTTCCTATATCTTGCCATTTTAATTACAATATTTCTTGGTATGTATATGCTTTTGTTGCATTTGTTAGTGGTTATCTGTGCCTCCTGGACCTGGATATGCATTTCCTTCCCCAGATTAGGGAAGTTTTCAGCTATTATTTATTCAAGTAAATTATCTGCTCCTTTTTCTCTCTCTTCTTCTCGGATTGCTATAATACTAATGTTGTTACATTTTATTGAGTCACTCCTTATCTCTGCTATGCTATTCCTTTTCTTTGTGTGAAAGGTCTCATGTCTTCCACTCTTTTCTCAAGTCCTGTGAGTATCCTTATGATCATTGCTTTAAATATCCATAAGGCATATTACTTACAACTGTTTTTCTTGGATCTTCAGCCATAATCTTGTCCTGTTCTTTCATTTGGGACAAATTCCTATATTTTTGCATTTTGTCTAAGTCTCTGTGCCTGATTCTCTGTTAGGAAAGTCAGCTACATCTCCTGTTCTGGAGGGTAATGGTTTTAGGAAGAAGAGGTCCTGTAGTGTCCTGCAGTGCAGTGGTGTCCCCTGTGCCTCAGGGTCTGGAATTTCCAGGAGTGTCTCCAATGAGTACTGTGTGTACTGTGCTATTGTGTCCTGGCCACCTTATCCTTCTGGCCAGTCATCTGCAGAGGCTTTCTTTGCTTATTATGGGCAGTGTTTGGTGCCTGGCCTGAATGGACATGTTTTAACTAGGTGTGTTCTGATCTGCTTGTGAAATTAGACCTGTAACCACTGTCACCAGAACTGAGGCCTTACAAAACCCCCAGGTCAGGAGATGCAGTGGCTTGGACTGGGTTTGGGCTGTTTTTTTCAGGGAAGGGGCTCACTGTGCTGGGGCCAAGGCAAACATGACTGGGAATGGCAGTTCTACCATAGCATGGTGGTGTGGGGCTTGATGTCAGCAAGTTAGGTAGTGAGTGACAAGTTGTGCTGGTTCCTGCAGGTGTCTCTGTGCTTAGACTAAGGGGCAGGGGAGGGAAATGTCACAGGCCATTTACTTTGTCTCAAGAGAAGTTTTTCCATTGAACACTGCCTCTCTGGGAGAGGCTCTAAGATGAACAACTAATGTCCACATGGTGTGCCCCAGGCACTCTTCAGAGCACTATTTTCATGCTTTAAGTCTGTGGGATTTTTGTCCTATGTTTTCTCCAAAAGCAGCCTCAATGTCCTTTTAGCTGTTCAGAGCCAAGAACACTTACCTTTAAAACTCTAGGCTTTTATTAAGAAAGGTTGCTGAATTTTGTCAAAGGCCTTTTTGGCACTATAGATGCTGGAGAGGATGTGGAGAAACAGGAACCCTCTTGCACTGTTGGTGGGAATGCAAATTGGTGCAGCCACTCTGGAAAACCGTGTGGAAGTTCCTCAAAAAATTAAAAATAGACCTACCCTATGACCCAGCAATAGCACTGCTAGGAATTTACCCAAGGGATACAGGAGTACTGATGCATAGGGGCTCTTGTACTCCAATGTTTATAGCAACACTCTCAACAATAGCCAAATTATGGAAAGAGCCTAAATGTCCATCAACTGATGGATGGATAAAGAAATTGTGGTTTATATACACAATGGAATACTACATGGTAATGAGAAAGAATGAAATATGGCCCTTTGTAGCAACATGGATGGAACTGGAGAGTGTCATGCTAAGTGAAATAAGCCATACAGAGAAAGACAGATACCATATGGTTTCACTCTTATGTGGATCCTGAGAAACATAACAGAAACCCATGGGGGAGGGGAAGGAAAAACAAAAGAGGTTAGAGTGGAAAAGAGCCAAAGCATAAGAGACTGTTAAAAACTGAGAACAAACTGAGGGTTGATGGGGGTTGGGAGGGAAGGGTGAGTGATGGGTATTGAGGAGGACACCTTTTGGGATGAGCACTGGGTGTTGTATGGAAATCAATTTGACAATAAACTTTATATATTGAAAAAAATACATAAAACTCTAGGCTTTGGGCACGTGGGTGGCTCATTCAGTTAAGCATCTGATTCTTGGTTTTGGCCTAGGTCATGGGTGACCTTTGGTCATGGGTCAAGCCCCACATCATGCTCTGTGCTGACAGTGTGAAGCTTGTTTGGGATTCTCTCTCTGCCCCTACCCTGTTTGCTCTCTCTCTCTCAAAATAAATAAATAAACTTAAAACAAAACAAAACAAAACCTCTAGGCTTTAAGCCCCTCTGGTTGCAAGAACTCAAGAAATTCAGGCCCTTTTGCTTTCCAAGCCAATTGCTATGGGGATTTGTTTTCTGCATGCACTCTCCTGTGTGCTAGTCTGTCTCTTACCCTTCTTTGTGACTGCAGCTTCCTCTCCAGCACAGCTGACACAATCCATTTCTTTCCCAAGTCATGTTTCTGCACTTCCTACCTTCTTTAATGTGGCCTCTTCTGTACCTTTAGTTGTGGAGTTTGTTCTCCAGTCTTCAATCAATTTCTGGGGTATTTAGGATGATATAATAGTTATCTAGTTGCAGTCATGGGAGGAGGTGGGCCTAAGATACCCCTACTCTGCCACCATCTCCTCCTCTCTCCCTTAAAGGTATATTTTAAAATAAGGCCATGTGTATAAGCACAGTGTTTCCGCTCAGCTTGTGTCTATACTTCCCTTTCTTATATATATTACTAGGAAAAAGAAATCCTCCTGTTTGCTTGCTTTGAGAACAAGGTCCTGATTTACTTGCTGTGTCAAAAGCAAACAATTAATCTATCTTAATTTATTTCCAGAAGGAATCTCAGAACACAGAAGCACACATTTTCAAGTGTGTAAGTTGATTATGGGCTCCCTCATTCAGCCTATCTCCTCTCATACATCTATTTCCATACTTTATTTTATTTTAAAAATAACAAAGAATGTGCATTCTAGAACCAAGGTCTTATCCTGGTTCTATAAGGCATTTTTTTAAAAATTAAATGTAGTTCATATGTCATTTAGATTTCCTTAGTTTTTAACCTTTTGTTCTTTTCTGTTCCAGGAGCCTATCCAGGATATCACATTACATTTAGTTATCATGTCCCCTAGGCTTCTCTTAGATGTGACAGATTCTCAGAACTTCCTTGATGTTTTTAATTTACCTTTTATTTAAAAAAATTTTCATTTTAAAGAGGGCAGAAGGAGAGAGAGAGAGAGAGAGAATCTTAAGCAGGTTCCATATTCAGCATGGAGTTCAACAGGGGCTCCACCCTGGGATCATGACCTGAACGTAAATCAAGAGTGGGATGCTTACCCAACTGAACTTCCCAGGTGGTCCAGACCTTCCTTGTTTTTGATGGCCTTGACCATTTTGAAGAATGCTGGTCAGGTATTTTGTAGAAGGTCCCTAAATTTGGATTTGTCTGTTATTTTTCTCATGGTTATGCTGAGTTTATGGGTTCTCAGGAGGAAAACCACATAGGTGAGGTGCCATTCTCATCACATAATGTGAAGGGCACATGATATCTATACGACTCATCATTATTGTTGTTGACCATAATCATCTGGCTGAGGAAAAATTGGTCAGTTTTTTCCCACCGTAAAGTTACTTTTTTTTTTTCTCCCTTATACTGTACTCTTTGGAAGGAAATCAGTTTGCAAGGAAGCCCACACTTAAGAGACTTAGGTCCAGCTCCACCTTTCTGAGGGCAGAATAGGTAAACAAGTTATACGGAATTCTTTTACATGGAGATTAGTCTATTCTTTCATACTTATTTATGTATTCAATGATTTATTTATATCAGTATGAACTCATGGATATTTATTTTATGCTCTGGATTATAATTCAGTATGATGTCACTTATTTTGTTGCCCCAAATTGTGCCAGCTTTCACCACTGACAGCTCTTTCAGTTGGCTCATGTATTCCTTCAACAAGCTCATCATTTGGTTTTTTGAACACTACAAGATATTCCTGGTTTATCCTATATATTCCCTGCCCCAACTCTAGAAACAGCCACTCCAAAGAGCCCTCATTCTTTTAACTGGAGAATAAAAGAAACCAATATCTGAGTGCTGGGTCTGCTTGCTCCTCCTGGAGTGCAGAATTTTGTTAGGAATGTTTTCCCATTCAAAATATTAAGAATACTCTCCCAAATAGTATCAATAAACTCAAAATATAAAAGATGTATCTCAAATCTTTTAGAACTTATTTAGGTTTTCCAACATCACTACTTCTTTAATAAGATATTTTTCCTCTTCTTTTCTAAACTAATACTACTATTCACTTCTCTTAAGCACATACACAAGATTCCAAAGGCATACTTGAAATCTGAGATTTGCTTTTACAACGTTCAGTCTTACTTCTTCCTCTTATCCATTACCCAATCTAAAAGAGGTGCCGTATGTCCCTTCTAACATTTCATTTTGGTTTTCTTTACTTGAGTTGATTCTGTCTTGCTAGAACTTTCTTGTTGACCAATAACTAGAACTTCAGGCAATTGCACACCCAGGGTAAAAGATGCACCATGAATTTACAGGTAGGTAAGGTAATGCTTTCCGAATCATTTCTAGCCCTTCCTGGTGAATCAGAACATTTGGCTGACCTTTCTGGTAGCAGCAGTAGCACATTTTAGTAATGTCTTCAGTAAATTGTCTATAGTGAATCTGAGGTCCATTTCCTGGATCCTAGCTGAAAGTTCAGAGCTTAAAATCTTATGAAAATAGCTTAAGCTCCTTTTTTTCTTTTTCTAGATGTGTTATTTTGCTCTTGCTCACATTATTTTTCATCTGCCACTTTTCTACAGCCTTGCTAGACTGAATTACTTCCAAGATTGTATTTAATCACTGGCTATACCTGAAGTGATGCTATGTGTGCAGTATCAGAAATAGACCCTGCTAAATATGAGACTTTGCTCTTTCTAAATTAGAGAATCACTTTATATTTGTACATTTAGCCATGGCAGAGGATTGAAATGCCATAAGACTATAGGCAGACCCTGATTCTCAAGCTCATAATGATTGTGAAAAATACTGAAAGTATCAGCAGTTTCTCAGAATGGATTTCTGGCTGTATCTATATTGGAGGCATATTATTATATTTTATTCAGCATGCATGAAGTCAATGGATAAGATAAATTTACAGATGGAAGGGACACCAGCTACATCTTTTTTTTTTTTTTATTTTTTTAAGTTTATAATCAACAACACTGGGGAAGATTCTCCCAGGTGTATATCTTCCTTCCCTTGTAATTTTAAGTCAACAGAATAATTCAACAAATACTAATTGAGCACCCACTCTGTACCACATGCATACTGGAGTTGAGGCAGAATACTGAGCCAAGGGAGCAGAGGTACTTTCCTTGATTCCAGTCCCTGATGTTTGTCCCTGTGCATTCTCAGAGCTGAGGGACAACTCAAAAATTTTCATTTGGTTTGGGCATCTGCTTTGAGCAAGCCAAAAGGAGCTGAATTTATCCAGCCTAGCTACCTCATAAGGGAGTGAATCTGAAATTTCTTATTTGTAACCTTGAATACCACCACTATTGTGCGTAAAGTATTTATTTTTAATTTATTTAGTGGGGTTTTTTTTGTTTATTTGTTTTACTGTCAGTCACCACTTGCCTCACTTTTAAATTAAAATATATCAATGTGCAATCATTAACTGAACATTCAAACGTGCCATCTCTGTTGGGCATGAGCCTGCTGAGGTGATATTTTAAATTCTTAAATTTCATGCCAGACACGACAGCCTCAAAGGGAAGCAAGTGATTACCATGGCATTCAAAGATAGAACTCTGAATGCCACCAGCAGAATGTCACCGTTTGCAGTCATAGCTGAAAGCAATTTGGTAGGTCACATCTTTATTCAGAATTTAGGAATGCAAAATATAACCATATTTTAATTGTTAAATTAAGCCTGATATATTTCAGGCATTAAAAACACCTTAATTCCCAGTTCCTGTAGAGCAGGTTCTAACAAGATGGATGATGAGTCTTGGGTCTGTGTTGTGTGTTAATTTTGGGCCACTGGGATTGGATTGCAAAGTGAACTCAGCATGCTAGCAAAAGTCATGTTTAATCGGAGAATTTCACCACGTGTCAAGTTGGGGTTCAGAACCACACTAGTACCTGCTTGCCCCCAACAGTCAGGACATGTAGATAAGCTCTGACTCCCAACCCAAAGCAGGATTCTAAGGTGCTGAATGAGAGGAGCAGTGGGGCCCAGCCCCTCCCTTTGGCACCCAGAGGTAGCATGATCTATGCAACATTTGGGACACACTTTTATCTTAAATTCAAATTTCACTTTGTGTCCTGTATTCTGTCTGGCACCCCCTGTGAGACACCCCCTCCAGCTAGCAGCAGAAGGAAGCTCAAGGAAGAAAAGTGGCAGGAGAACTGTTCTATCATCCTGGAACAAGGGCCTTCAGAGGCTGCTACAAGAGGCAAAACTTGTCCAAAGAGAAGTACCTCCTTGGGCTGCAGGAAATGAAGGGAGCAGAGAATGTCTATGTTCTTTATCTTCCCTGAAAGGTGTAACTTCAGATAAGGAGGCGGATATCCTGGAACACCTGAACAGCATTCCTTTGATTCCAATTGTTCTTTGACGGCAAAGAACTTTGGGCTCCCCCTGGAGGCCAAAAGGAGAACAGTCCTTGCACTCATTGTTTCACCTCCAAGAAAGAGATGTTCCTAGAATAATCCCTTACCCCACAAAGCAGTTTTAAAAGTCTTCAAAAACCAAGGATCAGGGAAATTAGCAACTGAAGGGCATGTCTGGCTTCAGTTTCATTCATGCTAACTAGCCATTGCATAGTCAGTATTTGTGCCATACATCCACTTAAATAGCTGTAATATCACCACTGGTTAGGAGAGACAACCTTATAAAGGTGACTGGGTCATACATGCAGCAGTACTGCAATGAAAGGTAGTAAGCCATGACATTTGATCCTCAGCTCCCCTACAGGTTCTCCACATAAAGTAGCACTTATACCTACTGGGGACTTGTACCCCATGTTGTGTGATTACATTTGTATACTGAGCAGTTCCTCAGGTCATGGATGATCTTGTCATCTCTTGGGTCCAGAATGCAGTAGACACTCCAAAACTGAATCAGTGAATGGATGGTAGACTGTGTAGGTAGTTAATATCTTTAAAAAATGACTTATGTATTTTAATTTGCAGTAAAGCAGGTTACCCCATGTCTTCCTATCCATCAAATCAACATACTGCTTCCTAGAAAGAGTAGATGACACCTACAACATCAACAGAAATGCCATTGTTCAATGTTTGGTTTCAACCAGACTCCTCAGAGTACATTATGTTGAAATCCTGGCTTTCATAGATTGAGAGACAAAATTGGAGATCTGAGATGAGCTTCACTATGAATCATAGTGCATGACGTATGAGAAGAATTCCTCTGTACAGGAAGGTTTGTGTAAGAAGTTGCATGAAGAGAGAGAGAAGTACAGATACAATTGTCCTTGGTGGTGGTGGCAACATACAGAGAGCTTTGGGGAAATCTGAGAAAACTTGAGGTGGTGCTAGTTCAGCATAACACACATTCAGACAGAGGGAGAGGGGAAGGAGTGGGCAGCACACAGAAGGATGTCTACTGGAAGTGGACATGTTACTATATGTGTTGGCAAGGATGCAGAGAAGACTCATGCTGTTGGTGGGAAAGCAAACTGGTGCAGCCACTCTGGAGAACAGTATGGAGGCTCCTCAAAAAGTGCCCCTTCGAACCAGCATTTTTATATCCTTTGGAAAGATACCTAGTAGTGCAATTCCTAGGTCAGAGGGTAGTTCTATTTTTAGCTTTTGGAGGAAACTACATACTATTTTCCATAGTAGCTGCTCCAGTTTGCATTCCCACCAGCAGTTTAAAAATGTTCCCCTTTCTCCACACCCTCACCAACATCTGTTGTTTCTTGAGTTGTTAATTTTAGTCATTCTGACAGGTGTGAGGTACTATCTCATTGTGGTTTTGATTTGTGTTTCCCTGATGATGACTGATGTTGGGCATGTTTTCATGTGCCTGTTGGCCATCTGGATGTCTTCTTTGGAAAAGTGTCTATTGATGTCTTCTGCCCATTTCTTCACTGGATTATTTGTTTTTCGGGTGTGGAGTTTGGTGAGTTCTTTATAGATTTTGCATACTAGCCCTTTGTCCGATATGTTATTTGCAAATATGTTTTCCCATTCCGTCGGTTGCCTTTTAGTTTTGTTGATTGTTTCCTTTGCAGTGCAGAAGCTTTTTATCTTCAAGAGGGCCCAATAGTTCATTTTTGCTTTTAATTCCCTTGCCTGAGGAGATGTGTCAAGTAAGAAATTGTTGTGGCTGAGGTCAGAGAGGTTTTTCCCTGCTTTCTCCTCTAGGGTTTGGATGGTTTCCTGTCTCACATTCAGGTCCTTCATCAATTTTGAGTTTATTTTATTGAATGGTGCAAGAAACTGGTCTACTTTCATCCTTCTGCATGTTGCTGTCCAGTTCTCCCAACACCATTTGTTAAAGAGACTGTCTTTCTTCCATTGATATTCTTTCCTGCTTTGTCAAAGATTAGTTGGTCATACTTTTGTGGGTCCAACTCTGGAGTCCCTATCCTATTCCATTGGTCTATGTGTCTGTTTTTGTGCCAATACCATGCTGTCTTGATGATTACAGCTTTGTAGTAGAGGCTAAAGTCTGGAATTGTGATGCCTCCCACTTTGGTCTTCTTCTTCAATATTACTTTGGCTATTCGGGGTCTTTTGTGGTTCAATACAAATTATAGGATTGCTTGTTCTAGCATCGAGAAGAATGCTGGTGCAATTTTGATTGGGATTGCATTGAATATGTAGATAGCTTTGGGTAGTATTGACATTTTAACAATATTTATTCTTCCAATCCATGAGCACGGAATGTTTTTCCATTTCTTTGTATCTTCTTCAATTTCCTTCATAAGCTTTCTATAGTTTTCAGCATACAGATCTTTTACATCTTTGGTTAGGTTTATTCCTAGGTATTTTATGCTCTTTGGTGCAATTGTGAATGGGATCAGTTGCTTTATTTGTCTTTCTGTTGCTTCATTATTAGTGTATAAGAATGTAACTGATTTCTGTACATTGATTTTGTATCCTGCAACTTTGTTGAATTCATGTATCAGTTCTAGCAGACTTGGTGGAGTCTGTCAGGTTTTCCATGTATAGTATCATGTCATCTGCAAAAAGTGAAAGCTTAACTTCATCTTTGCCAATTTTGATGCCTTTGATTTCCTTTTGTTGTCTGATTGCTGATGCTAGAATTTCCAACACTATGTTAAACGATAGCAGTGAGAGTGGACAATCCTGTCGTGTTCCTGATCTCAGGGGGAAAAAATCTCAGTTTTTCCCCATTGAGGACGATATTAGCTGTGGGCTTTTCATAAATGGCTTTTATGATGTTGAAGTATGTTTCTTCTATCCCGACTTTCTTGAAGGTTTTTATTAAGCAAGAATGCTGAATTTTATCAAATGTTTTTTCTGCACTGATTGACAGGATCATATGGTTCTTTTCTTTTCTTTTACTAATGTGATGTGTCACATTAATTTATTCGTGAATGTTGAACCAGCCCTGCCACCCAGGAATGAATCCTATTTGATCATGGTGAATAATTCTTTTTATATTCTGTTGAATTTGATTTGCTAGTATCTTATTGAGAATTTTTGCATCCATATTCATCAGGGATATTGGCTTGTAGTTCTCTTTTTTTGCTGGGTCTCTGTCTGATTTAGAAATCAAAGTAATGCTGGCTTCATAGAATGAGTCTGGAAGTATTCCTTCCCTTTCTATTTTTTGGAACAGCTTGAGAAGGATAGATATTATCTCTGCTTTAAATGTCTGGTAGAATTCCCCAGGGAAGCCATCTGGTCCTGAACTTTTATTTATTGGGAGATGTTTGATAATGATTCAATTTCTTCGCTGGTTATGGGTCTGTTCACATTTTTTATTTCTTCCTGTTTGAGTTTTGGAAGTGTGTGGGTGCTTAGCAATTTTTCCATTTCTTCCAGGTTGTCCAGATTGTTGGCATATAATTTTTGACAGTATTCCCTGATAATTGCTTGTATTTATGAGGGATTGGTTGTAATAATTCCATTTTCATTCAGGAATTTATCTATTTGGGTCATCTCACTTTTTTTTTTTTTTTTTTTTTTGAGGAGCCTGGCTAGAGGTGTATCAATTTTATTTATTTTTTCAAAAAAAACAAATCTTGGTTTCATCGATTGGCTCTTCTTTGATCGGTTCATTGATCGGTTCTTTTTTGTTGTTGTTTTGTTTTGTTTTGTTTAGATTCTATATTGTTTATTTCTGCCCTGATCTTTAATATTTCTCTTCTTCTGCTGGGTTTGGGGTGTCTTTGCTGTTCTGCTTCTATTTCCTTTAGGTGTGCTATTAGATTTTGTATTTGGGATTTTTCTTGTTTCTGGAGATAGGCTTGGATTGCAATGTATTTTCCTCTCATGACTGCCTTCACTGCATCCCAAAATGTTTGGATTGTTGTGTTTTCAATTCCCTTTGTTTCCATATATTTTTAAATTTCTTCTCTAATTGCCTGGTTGACCCATTCATTCTTTAGTATGGTGTTCTTTAACCTCCATGCTTTTGGAAGTTTTCCAGACTTTTCCCTATGGTTGATTTCAAGTTTCATAGCATTGTGGACTGAAAGTGTGCATGGTATGATCTCAATTATTTTATATTTATGAAGAGCTGTTTTGTGACCCATTAGATGATCTATCTTGGAGAATGTTCCATGTGCACTCGAGAAGAAAGTATATTCTGTTGCTTTGGGATGCAGAGTTCTAAATATATCTGTCAAGTCCATCTGATCCAATGTATCATTCAGGGCCCTTGTTTCCTTATCGATCCTGTGTCTAGATGATCTATCCATTGTTGTAAGTGGACTATTAAAGTCCCCTGCAATTACCACATTCTTACCAATAAGGTTCCTTATGTTTGTGATTAATCGTTTTATGTATTTGGGGGCTCCCGTATTTGGCACATAGATATTTATAATTGTTAGCTCTTCCTGATGGATAGACCCTGTAATTATTGTGTAATGCACTTCTTCATTTCTTATTACAGCTTTAAATTTAAAGTCTATTTTGTCTGATATAAGTATGGCTACTGCAGCTTTCTTTTGACTTCCAGTAGCATGATAGATAGTTCTCTATCCCCTCATTTTCAATCTGAAGGTGTTTTCAGGTCTAAAATGAGTCTCTTGTAGACAGCAAATAGATGGGTCTTGTTTTTAATCCATTCTGATACCCCATGTCTTTGGTTGGAGCATTTAGTCCATTTACATTCAGTGTTATTATAGAAAGATATGGGTTTAGAGTCATTGTGATGTCTGTAGGCTTCATGTGTGTAGTGATATCTCTGGTACTTTGTGGTCCTTGCAACATTTCACTCACAGAGTCCCTCTTAGGATCTCTTGTAGGGCTGGTTTAGTGGTGATGAATTCCTTCAGTTTTTGTTTGTTTCGAAAGACCCTTAGCTCTCCTTCTATTCTGAATGACAGACTTTCTGGGTAAAGGATTCTTGGCTACATATTTTTTCTGTTCATCACATTGAAGATTTTCTGCAATTCCTTTCTGGCCTGCCAAGTTTCAGTAGATAGGTCTGCCACTAGTCTTATCGGTCTCTCTTTGTATGTTAGGGTCTGTTTATCCTTAGGTGCTTTTAGAATTCTCGCTAATCCTTGTATTTTGCCAGTTCCACTACAATATGTCGTGCAGAAGATTGATTCAAGTTACGTCTGAAGGGAGGTCTCTGTGCCTCTAGTATTTCAAAGCCTGTTTCCTTCCCCAGATCAGGGAAGTTCTCAGCTATGATTTGTTCAAGTACACCTTCAGCCCCTTTCTCTCTCTTCTTCTTCTTCTGGAATTCCTGATACAGGTATTGTTCCATTTGATTGCATCACTTAATTCTCTAATTCTCCTCTCATACTCCTGAATTTTTTTTTATCTCTCTTTTTCTCAGCTTCCTCTTTTTCCATAATTTGATCTTCTATTTCACCTAGTCTCTCCTCTGCTTCTTCAATCCAAGCTGTGGTTGCCTCCATTTTATTTTGCACCTCATTTATAGCATTTTTTAACTCCTCATGACTATTTCTTAGTCCCTTGATCTCTGTAGCAATAGATTCTCTGCTGTCCTCAATATTTTTTTCAAGTCCAGCGATTAATTTTATGACTATTATTCTAAATTGTTGTTCCTTTGTATTACTTATATCAGTTTTGATCAATTTATTAGATGTCACTACTTCCTGGAGTTTCTTTTGAGGTGAAGTCTTCTGTTTCATCATTTTGGATAGTCCCTGGGGTGGCTCCAAACTGCAGGGCACCTCCCCTGTACTGTCCAGAGTAACTTGTGTTGGTGGGAGGGGCAACAGTCAGACTGGTGTGTACCTTCTTTTCCCCTTTCCCAGGGGCAGGACTCACTGTGGAGTGGTGAAGTCCCTGTCTAGGGTGTGTGCCCTGGCACACTGCCAGGATCATGGTGCTGCTTCGAAGGGATCTGGCCAAGGGCATATTAGCCAGGATGGATCTGCAAGGTGCACAGGGGCGGGAGGGGCAGGCTTAGCTCACTTTGCTGTGGATGGTCCCCTGCAGGAGAGGCCCTGCAGCGCCAGGAGGGAGGCAGACCCGCCTGAGGGATGGATCCACAAAAGCACAGTGTTGGGTGTTTGTGCGGTGCAAGAAAGTTTGGTGATGGGAACTGGTTACCTTTGGAATTTTGGCTGGGGGATGGGAAAGGGAGATGGTGCTTGCCAGTGCCTTTGTTCCTCTGTTGAGCTGAGCTCTGTCTCCCAGGGCTCAACAACTCTTCCTCTTAGTGTCCTTTCACCCTCCCCACTCTCCAAGAGAAGAGATGTTGACTTTTAACATTCCAGATGTTAGGTCCAGCTGGCTGTCAGAACTCATGGAGTCTGGCCCCTCCATTTTTCCAAGCCAGACTTGGGGGCTCTGCCTTGCCAGGCGGGCTGCCCCTTCACAGCCCCAGCTCCCTCCCCCCAGTCCATGTAGCACACACAGCCTCTCTGCCCTTCTTATCCTCTTCTGTGGGCCTCTTGTTTATGCTTGGCTCCAGTGAGTCCATTCTGCTAGTCTTCTGCAGTTTTCTGAGTTATTTAGGCAGATGTGGGGGGAATCTAAGTGATCAGCAGGACCTGGTGAACCCAGTGTCCTCCTATGTCGTCATCTTCAAGACCACGCTGCTGTAGGTCCATTCTTATGCATGTCACTGTCCAGTTTTACTAGCACCATTTGCTGAAGAGACTTTTTTTCCATTGGATATTTTTTCCTGCTTTGTAAAAGATTAGTCGGGACTACATTAACTGGTATGTTAACCAACTGGAATTTAATTAAACATTTTTAAAAAAGACAGTGGAGATTTTACACAGGAATAAACAATGTACATTCACCTGTGAGAATGTCTGTATCTTTTAAGTATCTTAAGTACTGAAATAGAGACTATCAAACACTTGCACTTAAAGGTCAGGGTGGGGAGGGGACATAGCATAGCAGATAGAACTCCACATACAAGTACCATGAAACTTAGCCTCAAGAGTAAGTGCATTTGGGAGCACCTGGGTGGGTCAGGCAGTTAAGCATTGGACTCTTGATATCAGCTCAGACCATGATCTTGTATTTGTGGGATTGAGCCCTGCATTGGGCTTCTGCTGAACATGGGGACTGCTTGGGATTCTCTCTCTCTCTCTCTCTCTCTCTGCCCCTCCTCCCTCCCTTGAGAGAATTGATTCTCTCAAAATAAATAAATAAATAAATAAATAAATAAATAAATATTTTTTTAAAAATTGGGTGCTGGGCGCTTGGGTGGTTCAGTTGGTTAAGCGTCCGACTTTGGCTCAGGTCATGAATTTGCAGTTCTCAAGTTGAGCCCTGCATTGAGCTCTGTGCTGACAGCTCAGAGCCTGGAGCCTGCTTTTGATTCTGTGTCTCCCTCTCTCTGCTCCTCCCCCACTTATGCTCTCTGTCTTAGAAATAGAGAAACATTAAAAAATTAAAATAAATAAATAAAATAAATAAATAAAATAAAAAGAGCGGGTACATTTGTGTCCTGGGGCTATTGTATAAGTAACCACATGCTAGGTTACTTAGAACAACAGAAATCAATTCTCTCACAGTTCAGGAGGCCAAAAGTCTGACATTGAGATGTAAGCAAGGTTGGTTTCTTCTGGAGGCTCTGAGGAAAACCCATCCCATGCCTGTCTCCTATCTTCCTGTGGTTGCTAGCAATCCTTGGCATTCCCTGACTTATAGATGCATCACTCCAAACTCTGTCTTCTTCTTCATCTTCACACAGCTTTCTTCTCTGTGGACTCTTATATGTTTCCCTCCTTTAACTTCTAAAGATACCAGTCATTTAATTTGGGGTCCACTCTAAATTCAGGGTAATTTCATTTCAAGATCCTTAACTAATTACATCTGCAAAGACCCTACTCCAAATAAGGTTACATTCTGAGGTTCCAGGATGATGTGAATTTGGGGATGGGGGGCACTCTTTAATCCACGACAGTGAAATTAAAGTTCAGCATCAAATGCTGGGAAAGTTAAAGGCTTGTTAATAGGGGAAACACCAGTATATGAGAGGAAAATTCAAAATAATTATTTAATTGGGATGTAAATACTTATGCATTCATATTTTACATTGTTCATTTTCTGGTCATTCTTATACTACTAATTTTAAGTACATTATAGGCATTATGTCATTTGTAGTCTTTCAGCCTAATGACATCATTGTAAAAGGATCAGGGATCTTGCGAGGATAAAATGTGCATGAATTCAAGATAAAAGGATAAATACAAGGGTAAAATTCATGTGAAAAAATGCACTTTGTTGGGTTAAAATGGGAATTCATCTTTTATTAGGTGTCTCATTAAAAACAGTGGGTGTAGAATTATTGAAAATTGTTATATGGTAGTACATAAGCTTCCAGATCCTATGTGCCAATTTTGTAGTACCATGCTCAGCTCTTCCACTTTCCTCTTTCAGACTGTGCATCTCTGTATTTGCAGTCATGGCCTGTGGTGGAACCACTCATAGATTCCATGAGGGATTCACTGATAGGGATGGAAAATGTTCTCCCTGAGGCTGATCTCATGGAACTGTAAAGCAGTGTCCTGTTGTGGGAGTCTGCTGAGAAGTCACCATGAGCACACCTGGATGGGGGGGGCTGTGTCTGGCAGATGGAGCAGATAGACATTCACACTGGCCCTCATTCCTTCTGGGCTGTGGTTTACTTTTGGGAGAAGAAGTACACTTAAGCCAACCTGTCTAACTTTGGTATAGTTATAACTCAGCTTCTGGATCCTGTGTTAGTCTCAATCATACTTTTAAAATTTAAATCACCTTTTTAAATTGGTGATGGTGATATAGACCCACAGCTAATATTCACTGGTAACTTTCCTCAGGTCGCTAAAACAGAGACAGATAGAGACTAATGAGAAGTTAAAACGTTAGAAAGGATGTCTGAACTAAGGTAAACCAGATGTGGAGATGTGGAGTGAGGGCTAGATAATAAAAATATTTTAGGAAGTTAAATATACAGACCTCAATTCTATATAAATTGAGTCCCAAGAATAAACCCTGGTATCTCATAATTCCCCAAGCTTGACATGTAAACTAAATTGTAGTATATGAGAATTGTAATATGAATCATCAGCTTTGTCAAAGAGAAACACCTCCAAAGCTTTAAGACAGAAATATATTTTCTGAGAATAATGTATAAAACATAGTATCAAAATGGCACCAGGCCTTCTTAAATTATGGATAGTTTTTAAAATGAACATTTGAACATTACTATTTTTTATTATGAATTTATATAGCAACTTTACTATCAGAAATTCAAATATGAATGGAATGAATAAAAATATATGACTTAAATTTTCTTTCAAATTGAGTTCATAAGGAAATCACATACTTTGGACTTAAAAAGGCATCCAAACATCTTACTAGATACCTTATTTTTTCAGGTAATGAATCTGAAATCCAGTAAAGAGTCCTTGGAGAATATACAAGTTGTATTAGCACCTAGACATATTATACCTAATTGGCTACCAGAAACAATGGAGCTCCCTTTGGTTCAACCATGAACTAACCAAGATTCATGTCTTCAACTCCAATTCAATCATTACCCAACATGACTCTTAAGGGTCAAAGTCAAACAATGGATTTCATTAATTTTCAAGTCATCATAAGTTTATAAATAAAAATGAATTCAAAGTTACTCAGAATGCCTCCAAATTAAGTCTTTAAGTTCTACTAGAAGAATTAATAAAATTACTATATTAATAAAATTTAAATAAAGATACCTTTTTATTTATGAATATCCCATTTTTACCATTGTACAGTGGCTCTCACTTTTGGTCATATGCTGTAATAAGTTGGAAAACTAGATTTCTAAGGCCCACCACAGACATTCTGCTATCATTAGTTTGGTGGTGGGTGCTGGGCACCACTATTGTATGTGAAGTGCCCCAGCTGGATCACGTGAGCAGTCAGAGTTGGGAAGCACTGGTCTAACAATTCTCCTTTTCCTTCTGAAGCACAGCAATTAGGTTCAGTGCAAAATCAAATTCATAAAGTGGAAAGAACTGGGGGGCATGAACTATCTATGTTTAGATATGTTACCAACATAGGCATTTGCTTTACTTCACCTGCATTTAAACTACTAAACACACACACACACACACACACACACACACACACACACAAGCACAATGCAGGCACAGACACCCCACCACTGCCAAAAACAGCAGGTTCCCACCTGCTGTTACTCTCCCAAGGATCACAAACCCTTTCTTTGAGCCTTGACTCTGTTTCTTCAACCCCCAAACAAATCTTGATATTGTATTTTCTATCCTCAGAGCACCTTTCCCATATTCCCATTTTAGAAAAGAGAACTCCTATATTTCTAGTGACTTAATCCAGAAACTTCAGAAATCAGTGCTGGGAGGAGTTTCAGACTTTGAGATTTGGTGTGGGCAGGACTGGTCTTCTCCTGCCCGCAGGGTGTGAACTTTCAGGACAGGCTATCACTGAGTCAGGAGCCTCCAGAGCATTTCATGTTATTGCCACACAAGGAGCACCACACAGATGGCCTCCTATCTCATCTTCCAAGTCAGCTTCAGTTTGTAGCCAATAAGCTCTCTCCAGAAGATAAATTTGATCATGTCCTTTCCACTTAATACTCATCAATTTTTTTGTCATTAAAAGAAAATGTGTAATCTTAACCCATCATGACTTATAGCACTCCATGTCTGATTTTAGCTCCAAACACATCATCCCTTTCACAGCCCACATTCTGCATCACCTGCCAGCAATATTCCTCATTATCAGTATCACTGAATCCCTGAACATTCTTAAAATATTCTATTTATTATCTGGGTAATTTTGAAAAGAAATAGGTTATCATAGATGATACAAATATATATTTAAGAAGAAAAATATAGGGGTGCTTGAGTGGCTCAATCGGTTGAGCTTCCAAGTCTTGATTTCAGTTCAGGTCATGTCCTCATGGGTTTGTGGGTTTGAGCCTTGTGTTGGGCTCTGCATTGGTAGCATGGAGCCTGCTTGGGATTCTCTGTCTCCCTGTATTTCTACCTATCTTCCCCTTTCTCTCTGAAAAATAAGTAAACTTTTTTTAAAAGAAAAAAAAGTAAAAAAACACATACAGCACACATGCCTTCAGTAGACTTAGTTGTGAAAAAAGAAGGAAAACTGATTTGATAGAAACATATCAGTGGTTTGAATACATTTCTACATCACAACAATTTACATAAAGGTGCAAACCCAAAAATAGAACAATGTCTTGGAAGAGTTGGGATATAAGGTTTCTACTACATTAATTTTGAATTATACCTAATCTTTTGTAAAAACGAAGAAAATTAAACCTTGAAGGCTGGAGAGATTTTGAAGAAACATTTCTTCCTGAATACTGTGACTGTGCACGTGGACTATGCAATAAAAATATTTGCCATTGTTACACATCTTCACTTACCTCCAAAGGGGTAAGTGGAAAGGATGGAATATTTCTCTAGAGTTCCAGGAATGTTTGTTTGAAACATTAATTAGAACAGTGATAGGTAATTCACATGGGAACAATAAAAGTAATCACTGAATAGCGTTACCAAGCAACAAAGAAAGATGGGAGGTCCTTCATGGAGTTTCTGGGAGCTATAGACCCAGATGTAACTCAGTGAGGATGCTTGGAGTATGAAACATGAGGTGTGGAGCAAAATTCTATTATTAAAGTTAATCAGACATCAGCCCCCAAAGAGTCTATGTGAAATCCTTGAAAGAGGAGGAAGAGATAGAGAGGAAATAGCCTGTCTACATCTATTGAAAGCATCTAATGTATCCCAGGCACTGGGGGCAAAATCAAATGAAAACAAAATAAAAACAAATAGGAAAACCTCTGCTTCAAGGATCCTCAATCTAATGTAAACAAAAATATTGCACAATGGATAAGTTTTGCAAAAATTGTATGCAAAAGGTCCTTTTCTGAACAGAAAAAAAGCATTTTATATACACTATCTGTTCCTTGCTTTTTGCGTTTAATATATTCTGAAGGTCACTCCAAAGCTGCATCAATTTTCTTTTTATTTTACTTCATAGTTTATTTAGGCAGTTTGTTACAGTAGTTTAGTCAATTCTATTATTGGATATTTGGGCTATTTTTTTATATTAATGCTATAATGAATAACCATGGAAATATGTTGTTTTGTATTTGTTGATGTGAATCTTGAAGTGACAGTCCCAAAGTGCGGTAGGTGGATAGAAAGGTAAATGCATCTTCAATTTTGTAAGGTTTTGCCAAATTCGCTTCCATTTAGTGTGTGATTCTCCATAACCCTGCCAATAACAGAGTCAGTTGTTAAATTTCAGATTTGTGCCAACCTGGTGGGTGAAGAATTGGTAACTCATACACTTTCAACGTGCATTACTTTTACTATGAGTGAGTATCTTTGCGTGTCCATGTGTTTTGTCCATGGCTTGTGCTATTTTTTGGTCTCTTCTGTTTTTAAGTTTATAATATATTAAGAAAATGAGTCTCTCTGTGTATGACATGAACTGCAAATGTTTTCTTCAAATTATTTGTCTTTTAGCTTTCCTCATGATTTTTTGTCATGCTTTTCTTAATGTAGTTAAATTACCAGTCTTCTTCAATTTGAGTTATATTTAAATTTTTTTTAACGTTTATTTATTTTTGGGACAGAGAGAGACAGAGCATGAATGGGGGAGGGGCAGAGAGAAAGGGAGACACAGAATCAGAAGCAGGCTCCAGGCTCTTAGCCATCAGCCCAGAGCCCGACGTGGGGCTCGAACTCAGGGCTGTGAGATCGTGACCTGAGCTGAAGTCGGACGCTCAACCGACTGAGCCACCCAGGCGCCCCAATTTGAGTTATATTTAAAAGGCTTTTCATTTCTAAATTATAGACACATGCATCCATGTCTTCCTCCTGTACTTGAATACTTTTATAGTTGGATTTCTAATCCATTTCGATTTTATTTTGGTGTATAATGTTATACAAAAATGTGTAGTTATTATTTTCCATATCCCTCTATCCACTTTTAACAATACCTCCCATACTTTCATTGCTTCCATAGTTTGTTAATAAGTGTCTAAGAAACAAACTCCTCTGTTTCTAAAGTATTTTCCTCTCCCCAAGAACCTGTCCCTTCCTGTGACAGCTCCCTCTGGAACCCCACACTTTTTAGGTTCTTCTCCCACTCCCTCACTGAATCACCTTGGAGAGATTAATAGTAGAAATCTGGATACGCTGAGGGTTCAGAAGGTAGTGAGCAATGTATTATTGAAAACTGGAGGAAGGGAAATCCTTGTTATGTAATGCAGAAATATTAGCAAAATTTCAATAGCGTGGAAAGCAGAACTTAAGTGATGAACTGGGTTGTAAAGCCAAAGATATTTCCCTGCAAAGTGTTGAATTGCCTCCTGGAGTGAAAAAACAATGATCCTCCTGAGCTTGATTTGTCCTCAACTGTGGGAGAATAGAGAGACTGTAGACTTCAGAACACACCTAAAAAACCTGCTTTCAAATAAGAAGTCTCTGGTGTTTGATTATTTGCCTTCTCCAAATCAATTATTTGGACTCACTTGCACCTGTCAATGCTGAGTTTGGCAGACAGAACCAATATCATCAAATTTTGTCAGCACTGCAGCTCATAAAAGATGGGGGTTAGGGACTCTGGTCAGCAATCACATTACTGATACTTCCCCCAGAGCACTATTGTTTGGCAGCTTTCTGAAGAGTGATTTTTTTTTTAAGTAAATAAAGTCAGCTTCTTACTTCTGGCTTACCTCTACATTGTAAAGTTTAACTTCAGAAAGTTAACACAGGATTTTCATCTGTATTTTCTAATAGGTATTTGCCATTCCTGAACAAATTGCATCAGAGGTGGAGATGACTGAGACCCACTCCTTTAACTAAATTTTTCAGTCTCTAAAATATTTGCTCAACAGCTTTGGGCTATCAAGCCAAGAAAACTTACTCTAAATCTAAAAAAAAAAAATAAATAAAGATAAATTATTAATAATTATAGTAAGGAAGGAAGGGAGAGAGAATGGGAGAGAAAGAAGGAAGGGAAGGAAGTAAGAGATGGATGGAAAAAAAATTTCCCAGTGCTTATGTTCCCAGTGAGAACAAACCCAATTGGAAATACTTGGGCAAGAAGTTTAATATTTCCTGAGAGGTGGTAGTTTCTGAGAGGCAGAGTAATAAGCTGGACGCTGGTGGGAAATAACAAGAAATGTACTTGAAACTGAGAAATCATACTTGACTGATTCAAATCTCAGCTCTGTCCCTTTCTAGCTGAAAAATTTTCCTAAGCTTTCTAAATGTTAAGTTTCTCATCTGTAAATTTGGAAAAATACCTATTTAAAAATAGCATTATTTGAAAGCCAGACTCTGCTCTGAATCCTTCATTTGCATTTCATTCATTACCCTGACAGCTAGGGTAGCATCACTACCTCCTTTTACACCAAGTTGCTTTGGCCCTTGGGCCCTTGAGCTTTCTTGCTGTCCATTTCAGTGCACTGGTTCTTCATGTTGATTGTACCAGCATATGTCTCAACTCTAGACTTCAAGCTACCTTTGTTTTGTTGGTCCAAATAGACAAAAATATGGGTTCCCAGGTGACTTAAGGTAATATTTTGTTTCTTTTTATGAATCTAACATTTTTTGAAATATTTTGGTGTTTGGTGTTGAAAAGAATCATCTTGTCAACAAATATAACTGAGGCAAATGGATATCTACATGCAAAAGATTGAAGCTGGACCCCTACACCTCACCAGGCACAAAAGTTAACTCAAAGTGTCTCATACACTTAAAAGTAATACCCAAAGTCCTAAAGCTCTTAGAAGAAAACACAGAAGTACATCTTCACAATGTTGGGGTAGCACATGATTTCGTACATATGACATCAGAAGCACAAGCAATAAAGAGAAGATTGATAATTGGCCTTCATCAAAATTTAGTGCTTTTGTGCTTTAAAGGGAGCTATCATGAAGTGAAAAGACAACCGACTGTCAGAATGGGAAAAAAATTTTCTCAAGTCATACACTTGTTCCTCCTTTACTATGTCTTTTTTCCCATTTTATTGAGATATAATTGTCATATATCACTGTATAAGTTTAAGGTACCTAGCATAATGATGTGACATATATATTGTGACATGATTACCACAGTAAATTTAGTTAACATCCATTATCTCATACAAGAAAAAAAAAAAAAACAGAGAAAATGTATTTTTCCTTGGATGAAAACTTCCAGGATTTACTCTCTTAGCAACTTTCCTGTATATCCCAGAGCAGTGTTAACTAAGTCATCATGTTGTACGTTACATTACCAGTACTTACTTATGCAGGTTAAGTGAAATACATGTTTGTTGATTTTGTATCTAAAATATAAGAAATGGAGGCTCCATTGTCAGCATCTTTGTAAATGACAAATAACACAGCAACCAAGACTTCAAGAGAAAAATTGCTGATCAACACTGGCTCAAAGGTGCTGACAACCCTACTTTTCGTTGGTAGCAGTTTGTAACCAGCTGATGTGGGGGAAGGAGAATGAACTCTATGAAGACTTTGGATGTATTTGTTACTAGATCCATTTTCCTCTCCTCCCCCTTTAATTAGGAGTTCAATTCTGAGAAACTGGATCAGTTGTTTTAGTTTGTTACTTTGGAAAGGAAAAATAGCCTTTTCCAGCAGCAGCAGCAGCCATGCAGTTTATGCACAGGTGAGTGCACCACCTGCTATTTTGTAGCACTGCTGCAGAACTGATTTTAAAAAGGGAAGGGAGTACAGTAGATAAATGAATGCAGAAGCCTGGGTTTCCCCAGAGCAGATTAGGCCTATTTCAGGTGCCAAGGAGTAATGTGCTTGCAATTGGTTTTGTGTTCTATCTTCTAGGCTCACATGCCAATCGCTTCTGTTATCTCCATCACATTGGACAAAGAGCCAATTTGGAAGGCTCAATATTGATTATCCAGCAAGATACAAATGTGGGAAGAGCAAATCGGGAGAAGCTTGTTTGTGGAATTTATTTTCCTATGTTCTGTAATATGGAAACATTAAAAGGGAGGAAAACAATAATTTTAAAAGCAATTTCCCTAGATAAATTAGTTAACTGATGGGAAAATACAAAGAGGGAAACACTTCTATATTAGATGCCTGGAATTTTGAGATAATCTGAATATTAAGAATTGATAAATCTATATATTGCAAAGATACTATTTGTATAATTATAGCCATTATTACCTAGTGCTACATTGTCTCAGTATCCTGATATGGATAAGGGATTAAAGACTTAGATCATATCAAAACACAAATAAAAATAAAAATAAAAAAGTTAAGAGAATTTTCATTGACAAGTCTTTGGTTCTCTAGTATCTTCACAAGCTTGAACTGCAGAAACCTGGGTCCCAGTCTCAATATGGCTCATGGATATGCTAGTTAAACTTAACATTACCTCGGATCTATCCTCTCTAAAAAGCAGAAGTTAACCCTGCTCCTCTTGAAGATTTGCCTTGAGAAATAAAAGGAATTCAGGAAGGGAGAGATTCCTGGCATGTAGGTACACATTCTATGCAGATTATCTCCTTTCTTTTTTATAATTTCCAACACTTTCTAATTCCATGACTTTGCCATTAGACCCAGTGTCTGACAGACCAAAATCTTACTTAAAATTGTTACTAACTATAAAAGTGGCCTTCCATAACATTACTTTTGATATTTCATCATCCTTGCATAAGTGACCAGGGTCTGGGTTGGGGACTTGTTTGTTTCTCCATAATTTCTCAAATCCATCTGCTCCTGTGCTTCGGGTCTTGGATACCCAGCCAGCTCAGAGCAGTTCCAACTCTGCATGGCTTTAAAGTACTCATCTCAGCCCTTCTTTCTCTATGGCCTCCAATTTAGAAAAAACAAAGCAGGATCCTGTTTTGGGTGAAACAATGTGAGATATCTGACAATAGAAGTTTATTTGTTTTAAAGGCAAAGGATAATTTAACAATGATGAAAATTATCCCTGCACATATGCATAAGTCATTTTCCATGCTTGGCAACTGAAACATAAGAGTTGTTCAGGAAAGATAAGGGGTATTTGGCAAAGCTGACTGGAAGTAGGCAGGCAGCATTGATGTAATCTTAAGTCAAATAACGTCAATAAAAAATTTACAAAGACTCAAGGAGATTCATGGTTGCCAGGGATCAGGTTTTGGGGAGTGTTTGACAAAAAAAGGATAGAATGGGGGTGTCTGGGTGGCTCAGTCAGTTGAGCGACTGGCTCTTGATTTTGGCTTAGTTAGGTCATGTTCTCGCGGTTTGTGAATTCGAGCCCCATGTCAGGCTCTCTCTGTTGTCAGTGTGGAGCTTGCTTGGGATTCTCTCTCCCCCCTCTCTCTGCCCCTCCCCTATCCACACACACACACACACATGCTCTCGTACATGCTCTCTCTCTCAAAAATAAATAAAATGAAAAAATGGGGTGGCATGAGGGAGTTTTCTGGAAGTGATGGACCAGTTCTGTACCCTGATTACAGTGCTGGTTACATGAATCTGCACATGGGCTAAAACTCAGAACTGTACATCCACAAAAACATACACCTTATGTAAATTTAAACATAATCATAATTTTTAAAAACCATCAAATATTAAAAGTTGAAGGGTTCACCTACACTATTGCTAGTCTGTGGTGTCAGGCACCCCATATTTTGCATCTTTGACCAGGATAGCAGATCGCAGGCCTGGCTCGGGAAACCCAGACTGTATCAGGCTTTTTGCTTCCACACAGTGGTGGGGCCACAGCTGACTGATTTAGCCCTTCAGCACCTCAGCTTCTTTGTCCTTTTATTTATTTATTTTGAGACAGAGAGAGCAGGGGAAGAGCAGAGAGACAGGGGAGAGGGAGAGAGAGAATCCCAAGTATGCTCTGGTGCTATCTGCACAGAGGCCAACATGGGCTCAATCTCACTAACCATGAGATCATGACCTGAGGGGTAATTAAGAGTTGGATGTTTAACCGACTGAGTCACCTAGAAGCCCCAGAGGATGTCAGCTTATTATCTCTCAATGCAGTTGTCCTGGGCAGCACAAGGTCTTTGGGTTTTATCAGTCTTTGTTTAATGTAGGCTGTCTTTTCCAGTCTTGCCCAGGGTAAGGACTCAAAGCCTGCAGCCAAGAAAGCTAAAAGCACTTGGTGATTAATATATAAGCAGGCACTTGGTGAGACTCTATTTCAGGACTTTTCTGTGAATAAGTAATCTGAATATGGAATCAATCATCACAAGCATGATTAGTAAGTTGGAAGCATGAAATGACGGATTTCTTTTTCTCTTTCTTTTAGATATAAAAGGCTATGAAGGCTGTTTTCATTAACTGCTCAAACACTCATACTTACTAACTTCCAGTCTATCAGTTTGAACCTAAATGGCTTTTAAACATGTCCTTCTAAGTGAAGCATGCTGCCATTTGCTAGATGTAACCTATACTATTTGCTTCCTGGAATGATGAAAACTTTTGTGTACTGAAATTAAAATGCGACTCTCAGCTGCATATGACTGAAAAAAAAGAAAAATTAATTTCAGAATTTGACTTATATCTGTTTTCCAAAAGCAAAACACTGAACATTAATTCTGTTCCTGTAACCAGTTGGTAACTGATATGTTGAACAATGAGGAAGGAACCAGCAGGAGCTTTTTTATTTTTTTAGATTGAGTGAAAAATTTCAAACATGTATGAAACCAGATTGCAGAGAACAGTGAACCACCCCATTGGGAACCCATGACACAGCTCTAACAACCATTTCCATTATGCTCTTCTTATGTCACCTCTTCATTTAGTTTTGCTGTTTAATCTTTCCCCTACTACATTTTTTGGGCAAGGACTGGTGTATTTTTTTTACATTAAAGTTTATTTGTTTATTTTGAGAGAGCAAGTGGGAGACAGGCAGAGAGAGAGGGAGAGAGAGAACCCCAAGCAGGATACATGCTGTCAGTGCAGAGCCCAATGCAAGGCTCAGTCCCACAAACTGTGAGATCTGAAATCAAGAGTTGGATGACTTGAGCTGAAATCAAGAGTTGGATGCACCCTAGGCTGGTGTATTTTAGGAAGAAATACCATTTCATCCCACTTGTAAATATTTTAATAGGTGTCTTTACGGGACAATGTTTTTTCTTTGTTTAATGTAAGCACAACACCATTATCACAACTAACAATATTAACATTAATTCCTCCACATCATCTGATGTCCAATCCCTGATGGTCTCATAAAAATGACTTTTAACAATTGAATTGTTTGAGTCAGAGTGCAGATATATTTTCTACACACCTTCTGGGTCTCTTTTCCTCTAGAACATCCCCTCATCACTTTCTGTACCATGTGTTTGCTAAAGAAATTGCATTAGTTGTCCTGAGATTTTTTTTTTGACACTTTGGATTTGACTTATTGCTTCCTCCTGGTTTTGTTAAACAAGCTCCTCAGCCTCCAGTGTATTCTGAAACTGATGGATAGATATACAGAGGGAGATACTTAGACTAAAGTTCAGCTTTTTGGTAAAAAATACTTTATGAATGATAGTGCTTCCTTATTGCACTATATCAGAGGCAGATTGTGCCAGGTTGTCCCTTGTTTTCTAATACTAAGAATAAGCAACAAGGTCAATTGGTGTTAGCTTATTTCATCCATTATAAAGTTCTCTCAACCTTTCACTTAACGGTTTTATCAGCTGTTAAAGTTGCCCGACTCCATTATTTCACTAGAAATCACAAAATGCAATTTAAAAAAAATGTTATCTTTCTTCTACTTTTATTATCTGTCATTCAGTTATAAAGAATAATTTTGTTGAGGCTCCTGGGTGGCTCAGTGGGCTGGGCGTCCGACTTCAGCTCAGGTCACAGTCTCACAGTTTGTGGGTTCTAGCCCTGAATCATGCTCTGTGCTGACAGCTCAGAACCTGAAGCCTGCTTCAGATTCTGTGTCTCCTCTCTCTTTGCCCCCCCCCCCTCTCTCTCTCTCAAAAATAAACATTTAAAAATTAAAAAAAGAATAACTTTGTCTCATCAAATGTAGTCTACTCAAGAAAGACTTTGTCTCCCAGTATTTATAAATTTTCAGAAATAATGAGTGACCTTGTGCCCTAGCAATCTCAATAGTGAGCAAGTAATTTACTTATCTTAAATGTATTTGTTAACTCATGGGTTTATGTATTGGATATATATTTGATGTTATGTATTTGACTTATGATAGTCATTGATATTTTTATTATTTTGGGGAGATATCTTTTTTTTTTTTTTTGCTTTGTTTTGATTTGCTTTACTTAGAAAAATCTATTATGAAAAATTCCAACAAAATTAGAGAGAGTTCTGTAAAGAACTGCATTTATTTATTGTCTGGCTTTAACAAGTATCACCTCATGGATAATGTTGTTTCACCTATGCTCCTCTCTTCCCCATTGCATATCATTTTGGTGCAAATCCCAAACATCAAAAAATTTTATGTGTAAATATTCATGCCTAAAAACGATGAAGGGTAATTCTTTATTATCTTCAAATATCAAATCAGTGTCCATGTACCTGATTGTCTCCTGATTTTTTAATGCTTTCTCTTAATGACTGAAAATATCTTATCATTTTTGATGTGTGTTTTAAGTCTCTTTTAATCAATGGAATCCCTTTCCTCTGTTCTTTGCAAATTTTTATTGAAAATGAATTCATTTATCTTATAGGCTTTACTACACTCTGAATTTGTTAGCTCTTTAAAAGTGTTTCTTCCCCATGTTTCATGGAAATAGGTTGTTAGATCTACAGATTTTATGAAATTCACATTTGACTTTCTTTTGTTTTTTGTCAAGACAACTTCATGAATAGTGGTGTACTAGCAGCTTCAAAAATAATTAGGTGGCTGCATAGTCTCTTCCAAATTAGGTGTGTTTGTTATGTTGGTGTTCAGTACTATTAATGCATCAGTATGAACTAATGGGTTTATACAGAGTGAATTCATTTTAGTCCCTTTCCAGTATAATCTTATTGATGTTCAAATTGTTCTAATTTTGGCCATTAAGAGAGGATATAAGTTGCTGCTAATAGTCTAATGTTCCAGACTCATCTCAGCAATTCCTGTCCCAGGCTGGAATCTGCAATTTCTCCCAGTAACACTGGTATCCTTTACTGGAGAATGCTACTCAAAGGTCACAATTAGGATGCTGGAGAGAATTGTTACTGCTGAATTAGTCTTTATTTTTAGACTTTTCAGTGACCAGAGTTAGGAAATACATATACATTTTCCTTCAATTCAAATTCAGGCTATATGTAATTTATTTTACGCACCGTTATTTTCTTTCTTTCATGCTAAAAATCCATGTTTTCAAATACTCCAAATAAATTACCCATTTGCTTCATCTCACAACATGCAGCCACTACTCTTAGAATACAAATACAATCAGCAGCAACATTATTACTGAAAACATTTTAAGTTGCTTTTCAGTTTCTTTTTTTTTCTTTGTCCTTGAGAATATTCCTCACATGAATATATAGTCAAATAACTGTATTTTGAAGTCTTTGTATAGTTATGTCACCAATGAGATACAGGTTCATTTATTTTCTTTTGCTTTCAGTGTATAGGCACTGCTTTGTAAATTTAACTTTGATTTATGTTTATATGAAATATTTTTTATGATTATAAAGCCCAATCTGTAAAATAAAATATAGTATAAAAAATATGGTTTCTATCCCCACTCCCTTCACTCTATACTCTTCCTTCTCCAACATGTAACCACTTAAAATATTTTTGGGTTTTCTTTCCATTGTTTTCTATATGTATTCTTGTTTCTCTTTCTTAGACAAATGGTAGCACATTATGCCATTATCCCTTTTTCTTTTCCTCCATCTGCAGGCCAAGTATGGCTCATTGCCTATCTTTATAAATAAAGTTTTATTGGAACACAACCACACCCATTCATTTACATATTGTTGATGACTACAGTAGCAGAGTTGAGTCAATGCAACAGAGAGTATATGGCACACAAAGACAAATATATTAACTATCTGTCCATTCATAGAAAAAAAATTGTCAATATCTGTATGCTGGATAACCAATTCAGAGCAATGTGTTCTTCATTCCAGGTTACATCAGTTGATTAGTTTCCTGTGGCTGTTGTATCAAATTAGTACCCACTAGATGGCTTAACACAATAGAAAATTATTCTCTTGCAATTATAAAGGCCAAAATTCAGAAATATGTATCACTGAACCAAAATCAAAATATCACCTGGGCTGCACTCCCTCCAGAGACCCTGGTCGAAGAGTATGTCTCTTTCCTCTTCCAGCTGCTGGTGGCTGTCAGCGTCCTTAGCTTGTGGCCACATCACTGCACACTTTGAGGTCAGCATCTTCAAGTCTTTCTGTTCTACCTTCACGTTGCCTTCTCCTCTGTGCATGTTAAATCTTCCAAGACCACCTTCTTATAAGGTTACATAAGGATAATGTCCTTCTATCAAGATCCTTAATCACATCAGCAAAGATTTTTTTTTAACTGTATAAAATAACATTCACAGGTTCCAGGAATTAAGATGTGGATGTGGATATCTTTCTTTCTTTCTTTCTTTCTTTCTTTCTTTCTTTCTTTCTTTTTTCTTTTTTGAAGGGGTGATGGTTTTTACCTTCCATAAACTTCCATAAACTTTACTCCACTATATGGGTGTATCATAGTTAATTCAACCAATTCCCTTTTGGTAAACACTTTGTTATTTCTAGTCCTCAACTTCATAAATAATGTTGCAAAAGTCTTTTCATATATTTTTGCCAGCATATCTTTGGGATAGATTCCTAGATGTGGGATTACTAAATTACCTGAAAATGTTCATGCAATTTTTCTGGATATTGGGAAAATCTGCTCCAGAAGAGGTACTAATTTTCATTCACAAGAGAATCTTGATGCTCAGATTGTCTCATCTTTGACTGGCATTCGTTCTGCTTCTGTTATCATAGAGTTCTATGGTAGTATTTATGTCCTAGACTTCTCTATCTGAATGTCCTGTGAATGCACTATTAATACCATATAGTAATGGATTCATCATATTATTTGGAGAAGATGACCTTGTCCTGATCACACTAATAATTATCAATAGAATAGAATATCAAATAAACTTGCATGAGGAGAGGGGCATGCCTGTATAAGAAAGATCTAGCATAGAAGTCTAAATTCTATTGACCGCTTTTGACAATCATCTAAAACTGCACCAGCTGGTCCCGACTCCAGGATTAAATCAGTAGGGGAAAAGCCTGGCTGTTACAAGTTATCGGGTATTCAATGCAAAATATATCTAGATTGCTATTCCTAACTCTGAAACTGGCTTCTGAAAACCCAAATCTTCCTAAGATTTTAATGCAGAATTTTTAAAGTAAGTATAGGTCAAGGTAGTTCTGCTTTGTTTTGGCATAAATATATTTCATTTTCTAATTCAGGCTCCTTGCATGTTCAGGTCTACTTCAGCACAAAGACCACTAGAACTGTTTCACCCTTGTCATATAGAGGATCCCATAAACTGTTTGTGAGCTTCTAATTAACTCATTCTGTAGAAATGAAGAAGCTCAGAGAGGTCAGGATTCTGGAAATTCTTACATTCAGTTAATAATCTCATTGAGAGGAAACTCCCTAAACTTTCAACAATGCCAAACAAGGTTTAATGGGTGAGCACAGAGCACAAATTTCCTCTCTTCAAGTAGGATCACAGTTCCTAGTCCCAGTATTCTTTAGGGAAAATGCCACTGTTGAGCTTTTCCAATGCAAAATAAAGTGTCTCTCATCAGTCTGTCACTTATCCTCTCCCAGCCTTCAGCCACTGGGCAAAAACTGACTAAAATGATTGTGTACTTGGGTGCCTCCTGCCCAGTTTCTGGATCGTACAGTTTTTGAAATGTCATTTGTTCTTTTCAAATGAGTTAGTTTTGGCAGGAAATTTCTCCTAGGCCTCCCATTTTTAAGATTACATCTTTTCTGTCATGTTCAGAATTAGTTTATTTGAATCTAGTGATGGCAGACATGCTGGCTGCCCAGTGACAAAGCTGGCAGAATAAATCTAGAGCAGGTCATTTTTTAACAACCCCCAACTTTTTATAACTTATAATTTAGTGAATAGTGGCCAGAAAGGAAATGCAGACAGTGAAAATGTTCTAATATTGAATCATATATATATAATCTTATCTGTAAACAATCAAAAATTTTATAAGTGCAAGTGCCTGACTGCATCGGTTGGTAAAAGTGTGTGTAGGGTCTTGAGTTCAAGCCCCAGGTTGGGAGAAGAGCTTATTTAAAAAGGAAACAGGGGCGCCTGGGTGGCGCAGTCGGTTAAGTGTCCGACTTCAGCCAGGTCACGATCTCGCGGTCCGTGAGTTCCAGCCCCGCGTCAGGCTTTGGGCTGATGGCTCGGAGCCTGGAGCCTGGAGCCTGTTTCCGAGTCTGTGTCTCCCTCTCTCTCTGCCCCTCCCCCGTTCATGCTCTGTCTCTCTCTGTCCCAAAAATAAATAAAAAACGTTGAAAAAAATTTTTTTAAAAAGGAAACAAACAAGCAAAACACTTACAAATGCATCTTAATTACATTAATATATTTATGAACAAATGGAAAACATAATCAGTGTGTAACAGTAATAAATAATATTAGACTTTAATAATAGATAATAGTAAAATAAACAATAATTTTTATTTTATTTTTTTATATTTACTTTTTTATTTTTTATTTATTTTTTTAAAATTTACAGCCAAATTAGTTAGTATATAGTGAAGCAATGATTTCAGTAGATTCCTTAATGCCCCTTTCCTATTTAGCCCCTCCCCCCTCCCACAACCCCTCCAGCAACCCTCAGTTTGTTCTCCATATTTACGAGTCTCTTCTGTTTTGTCCCCCTCCTGTTTTTATATTATTTTTATTTCCCTTCCCTTATGTTCATCTGTTTTGTCTCTTAAAGTCCTCATATGAGTGAAGTCATATGATTTTTCTCTTTCTCTGACTAATTTCACTTAGCATAATACCTTCCAGTTCCATCCACATAGTTGCAAATGGCACGATTTCATTCTTTCTGATTGCTGAGTAATACTCCATTGTGTGTGTGTGTGTGTATATATATATATATATATATATATATATATATATATATATATACCACATCTTCTTTATCCATCCATCCATCGACGGACATTTGGGCTCTTTCCATACTTTGGCTATTGTTGATATTGCTGCTGTAAACATGGGGGTGCATGTGTCCCTTCAGAACAGCATACCTGTATCCCATGGATAAATGCCTAGTAGTGCAATTGCTGGGTCATAGGTAGTTCTATTTTTAGTTTTTTGAGGAACCTCAATACTGTTTTCTGGACTGGCTGCAACAGCTTGCATTCTCACCAGCAGTGCAAAAGAGATCCTCTTTCTCCCCATTCTTGCCAACATCTGTTGCCTGAGCTGTTGATGTTAGCCATTTTGACAGGTGTAAGGTGATATCTCATTGTGGTTTTAATTTGTATTTCCCTGATGATGAGTGATGTGGAGCATTTTTTCATGTGTCAGTTGGCCATCTGGATGTCTTCTTTGGAGAAGTGTCTATTCATGTCTTTTTCCCATTTCTTCACTGGATTATTTGTTTTTTGGGTGTTGAGTGTGACAAGTTCTTTATAGATTTTGGATACTAATCCTTTATCTAATATGTCATTTGCAAATATCTTCTCCCATTCTGTCAGTTGCCTTTTGGATTTGCTGATTGTTTCCTTCACTGTGCAGAAGCATTTTATTTTGATGCGGTCCCAATAGTTCATTTTTGCTTTTGTTTCCCTTGCCTCTGGAGATGAGTTGAGTAAGAAATTGCTGCGGCCAAGATCAAAGAGGTTTTTGCCTGCTTTCTCCTTGAGGATTTTGATGGATTCCTGTCTTACATTTAGGTCTTTCATCCATTTTGAGTTTATTTTTGTGTATGGTGTAAGAAAGTGGTCCAGGTTCATTCTTCTGCATGTCGCTGTCCAGTTTTCCCAGCACCACTTGCTGAAGAGACTGTCTTTATTCCATTGGATATTGTTTCTTACATTGTCAAAGATTAGCTGCCCACACGTTTGTGGGTTCATTTCTGGGTTCTCTATTCTATTCCATTGATCTGAGTGTCTGTTCTTGTGCCAGTACCATACTGTCTTGATGATTACAGCTTTGTAGTATCGCTTGAAGTCTGGGATTGTAATGCCTCCTGCTTTGGTTTTCTTTTTCAAGATTGCTTTGGCTATTCGGGTCTTTTCTGGTTCCATACAAATTTTAGGATTATCTGTTCTAGCTCTGTGAAGAATGCTTGTGTTACTTTGATAGGGATTGCGTTGAATATGTAGATTGCTTTGGGTAGTATTGACATTTTAACAATATTTGTTCTTCCTATCCAGGAGCATGGAATATTTTTCCATTTTTTTTGTGTGTCTTCTTCCATTTCTTTCATAATTTTTCTATAATTTTCAGTGTATAGATTTTTAACCTCTTTGGTTAGATTTATTCCTAGGTATTTTATGGTTTTTGGTGCTACTGTAAATAGGATTGATTACTTGATTTCTCTTTCTGTTGCTTCATTGTTGGTGTGTAGGAATGCAACCGATTTCTGTGCATTGATTATATCCTGCAACTTTGCTGAATTCATGAATCAGTTCTAGCAATTTTTTGGTGGAAACTTTTGAGTTTCCCATATACAGTATCATGTCATCTGTGAAGGGTGAAAGTTTGACCTCCTCCTGGCTGATTTGGATGCCTTTTATTTCTTTGGGTTGTCTGATTGGGGAGGCTAAGACTTCCAATACTATGTTGAATAACAGTGGCAAGAGTGGACATCCCTGTCTTGTTCCTGACCTTAGGGGGAAAGCTCTCAGTTTTTTCCCCATTGAGGATGATATTAGCATTGTGTCGCTCGTATATGGCTTTTATCATCTTGAAGTATGATTCTTCTATCCCTACTTTCTTGAGGGTTTTTATCAAGAAAGAATGCTGTATTTTGTCAAATGCTTTCTGTTAATCTATTGAGAGGATCATATGGCTCTTGTCCTTTCTTTTATTGATGTGATGAGTCACGTTAATTGTTTTGTGGATATTGATCCCAGGTATAAATCCCACTTGGTCATCATGAATAATTTTTTTTAAATGTATTGTTGGATCCAGTTGGCTAATATCTTGTTGAGGATTTTTACATCCATGTTCATCAGGGAAATTGGTCTATAGTTCCCCTTTTTAGTGGGGTCTCTGTCTGGTTTTGGAATCAGGGTAATGCTGGATTCGTAGAAAGAGTTTGGAAGTTATCCTTCCATTTCTATTTTTTGGAACAGTTTCAAGAGAATAGGTGTTAACTCTTCCTTAAACGTTGGTAGAATTCCCCTGGAAAGCCATCTGGCCCTAGACTCTTGTTTTTTGGCAGATTTTTTATTACTAATTCGATTTCCTTACTGGTTATGGGTCTGTTCAAATTTTCTATTTCTTCCTGTTTCAGTTTTGGTAGTGTATATGTTTCTAGGAATTTGTCCATTTCTTCCAGATTGCCCATTTTATTTGCATATAATTGCTTATAATATTCTCTTATTATTGTTTTTATTTTTGTTGGGTTGGTTGTGATTTCTCCTCTTTCATTCTTGATTTTACTTATTTGGGTCCTTTCCTTTTTCTTCTTGATCAAACTGGCTAGTGATTTATCAATTTTGTTAAATCTTTCAAGAAGGAGCTTCTGGTTTCATTGATCTGTTCTTCTGGTTTTTGTCTGTTTGTTTGTTTCAATAGCATTAATTTCTGCTCTAATCTTTATTATTTCCTGTCTTCTGCTGTTTTGGGGTTTTATTTGCTGTTCTTTTTCCAGTTCCTTAAGGTGTAAGGTTAGGTTGTGTATCTGAGATCTTTCTTCCTTCTTTAGGAAGGCCTGGATTGCTATATACTTTCCTCTTATGACTACCTTTGCTGTGTCCCAGAGGTTTTGGGTTGTGGTGTTATCATTTTCATTGACTTCCATATACTTTTTAATTTCTTCTTTAACTGCTTGGTTAGCCCATTCATTCTTTAGTAGGATGTTCTTCAGTCTCCAAATATTTGTTACCTTTCCAAATGTTTTCTTGTGGTTGATTTTGAGTTTCATAGCATTGTGGTATGAAAATATGCACGGTATGATCTTGATCTTTTTGTGATTATTAGGACTGATTTGTGTCCCAGTATGTGGCCTATTCTGGAGAACGTTCCATGTGCACTGGAGAAGAATGTATATTCTGTTGCTTTAGGATGAAATGTTCTGAATATATCTGTTAAGTCCATCTGGTCCAGTGTGTCATTCAAAGCCATTGTTTCCTTGTTGATTTTTTGATTAGGTGATCTGCCCATTGCTGTGAGTGGGGTGTTGAATTCTCCTACTATTATGGTATTACTATCGATGAGTTTCTTGATGTTTGTGATTAATTGATTTATATATTTGGGTGTTCCACATTTGGCGCATAGAAGTTTACAATTGTTAGGTCTTCTTGGTGGATACACTCCTTGATTATGATATAATGTCCTTCTTCATCTCTTGATACAGTATTTATTTTAAAGTCTGGATTGTCTGATATAGTATGGCTACTCCTGCTTCTTTGTTGTTGTTGTTGACCATTAGCATGATAGATGGTTCTCCACCCCTTATTTTCAATCTGTAGGTGTCTTTCGGTCTAAAGTGAGTCTCTTGTAAACAGTATATAGATGGGTCTTGTTTTCTCATCCATTCTCTTACCCTATGTCTTTTGATTGGAGCATTGAGTCGTTTGACATTTAGAGTGAGTACTGAAAGATATGAATTTATTGCCATTATGTTGCTTGTAGAGTTGGAGTTTCTGGTGGTGTTCTCTGGTCCTTTCTAATCTTTGTTGCTTTTGGTATATATATTCATCTTTTCTCCCCTCAGAGAGTCCCCCATAAAATTTCTTGCAGGGCTAGTTTAGTGGTTACAAACTCCTTTAATATTTGTTTCTCTGGGAAACTTTTTATCTCTCCTTCTATTTTGAATGACAGCCTTGCTGGATAAAGAATTCTTGGCTGCATATTTTTCTGATTCAGCACATTGTATATATCCCACCACTCCTTTCTGGCCTGCCAAATTTCTGTGGATAGGTCTGCAACAAACCTGATATGTCTTCCCTTGTAGGTTAGGGACTTTTTTCCCTTGCTCCTTTCACGATTCTCTCCTTGCCTCAGTATTTTGTGAATTTGACTATGATATGCCTTGTTGATGGTCGGGTTTTGTTGTATCTAATGGGGGTCCTCTGTGCTTCCTGGATTTTGAAGTCTGTGTCTTTCCTCAGGTTAGGAAAGTTTTCTACTATGATTTGCTTACATAACCCTTCTACCCCTATTTCTCTCTCTTCCTCCTCTGGGACCCCTATGATTCTGATGTTGTTCCTTTTTAATGAGTCACTGATTTCTCTGATTCTTAAATTGTGCTCTTTTGCCTTAATCTCCCTCTTTTTTTCTGCTTAGTTATTCTCTATAAGTTTGTCCTCTATATCACTGGTTTTCTGTTCTGCCTCATCCATCCTTGCCGCCGCTGTATCCATCCATGATTGCAGCTCAGTTATAGCATTTTTAATGTCACTCTGGATATTTTTTACTTCTTTTATATCTGTGGAAAGGGATTCTAATCTATTTTCAACTCCAGCTAATATTCTTATTATTGTGATTCTAAATTCTGGTTCAGACATCTTGCTTGTGTCTGGGTTGGTTCAATCCCTGGCAGTCATTTCTTCGTGCTGTTTCTTTTGTGGTGAATTCCTTCGTTTTGTCATTTTGAAGGGAGAAAATAAGTTAATGAGGTAGAAAAATTGAAATTAAAAAAATTAAAATTAAAAAATATTAAAATTAAAAGTTAAAAACACATACACACAAAAATCGCATAGATGATGCTAGATCCTAGGTATGCTTTTGTCTGGGTGTAGAAAGCGGTTTGACAGATTAGAGAAACAAACAAACAAAACAAAACAAAAAAAGGGGGGAGGAGGAAATCGTTTGAGAATTTGAAAAAATTAATACACTAAATTAGACTAAAATACACAAAATTAGAGAATATAGTAGGAAAAAATTATAGAAAAATATTTTAATAAAAATTAAAAAGAAATATGAATTTTTAAATTTTCTATATTTAAGAAAAAAGAAAAGAAAAAAGATAAAAAAGAAAAAAGGAAAACACACACAAAAAAGAAATCATTTGAAAATTTGAAAAAGTGAATACACTGTAGTAGACTGAAATGAAATGATGGGAGTAAGATAGAATTGGAAAAAATACATAAAAGCAAAAAATATAGTAATAAAAATTACATAAAAATATTTTTAAAAGAAATTGAAAGTAAAAATGAAGTTTTTCTCTTTCTGCATTCAAGAAAAAGAAAAGAAATGAAAAAGAGAAAAAAGAAAAAGAAAGAAAAAAAAGAAATTGTTTGAAAATTTGAAAAGGTGAGTACACTGAAGTAGACTAGAAGAAAGTGATGGAAGTAAAGTAGAACTTGAAAAAAAATGTGCACAAAAGTAAAAAATATAGTAATAAAAATTAAAGACAGATATTTTTAATAGAAATTGAAAATAAAATTGAGTTTTTTTCTCTTTCTGTATTCAAGAAAAAGAAAAAAATTGTAAAAAAGAAAAAAGAAAAAGAGAGAAAAAAAACTGAATAGATGAACCTGCTAACAGATTGAAGTAGGACTGAAATGGCTTTATTTTCCCCTAGAGGTCAGTCCATGTAGACCTTTATAGTCCATAAATTAAGTCGGCGGTGAGACTTGTGTTCTTGAAGAGCAAAGTTGGCCCATTTGGGCGGGGCTCAGTGTAACAGCTCCACTCTCCCCTAGATGGCGCTGCTAGCCTACTGGGGTGGATTGTTGCAGTGCTCATTGGTGCGCATGCGCATGCGCAGAAGCAGTGAAAAATGGTGCCACTCAGCCACCTAGTCTGTTCTCCTGGATTAGCAGTCAAGCACTGGTCCTCCGTCTTCAGTTCTACCCCGCTTTTCCAGTCTCCGTGACCAGGCCCCAAGCAATACCTCTCTCCCAAGTTTTTTCTCACATGTGGCTGTTTTCTCTGGCCCCTTACTTCCGAAGGACTGTGGCTTTGACCCGCTCTGCCCCTCTGCGGGAGGGTCTCACTAAGCAATGGCTGAATGAGCAATGGACGAATTTCAGCTGCTCTCAGAAATGCCTGCTGGACCCTGCTGTTCCTGGTGCCCTGAGACTGCGGCCAGGTGCCAGCCCATCCCTGAAAAAAATTGCAAGACAGTGTAGCCTCAGCATTTCCGAGACCATGGAAAATTGCAACACACATCTGACACCAGGCTTCACCCTCAACAACCTTGCCCCAGCACCAACAAATGTGGCTGCCTTCTGGGGTCTGCTGGGACCAGGTGGCCTCAACAGTCTCTACTAAATGTCCTTCTGGCAGTGGAACCGCTTTTCCCTGTGTGGCCTGAGAACCTTCTGGACCCCACTTTGTTCCTGGGGATTCACCTTTCCCATCAGAGCACCACCAGGTATCGAGCTGTGGAGTTGCAGCCTTTGCACTCCCCTTGTTTACAGACTTCATGGAATTTAAACCCTCTCCTTTCTCCCTTTTTAGTTTAGTCCCTGTGGCTGTTTCCAATTTCCCATTTTCTCTCTAGCTGCTTTTGGGGAGGGGTGATTTTCCCGTATGCTCCCCGCGTCCACAGTCTCCGCCCTCTCTTCACCTGCAAAAGGGGTTCCCTACCTTTTGGGGCTTCTTGCTCCCCATGTTCAGCTCTTCGTGTCACGTACCTGCTGAATTCTGTGGTTCAGGTTGTGCAGATTGTTGTGTTAATCTTCCAATCATTTTTCTAGGTGTGTAGGATGGTTTATTGTTGGTCTGGCTGTATTTCATGGATGTAAGACACACAAAAAGCTTCCATGCTGTTCCGCCATCTTGGCTCCTCCAATAATAATTTTTACTTTAAGTTTTGTTTAAGTTTCAATTAGTTAACATACATGTAATGTTAGTTTCAGGTGTACGGTATAGTGGTTCAACACTTCGACACAGTACCCAGTGCTCATCACAAGTTCCCTCATTAATCCCCACCACCTGTTTAAATCCTCCCACCCTTCTCCCTTCTGGTGAACATCAGTTTGTTCTCTATAGTTAGAAGTATGTTTCTTGATTTTCTTCTCTCTCTCTCTCTTTCCATTTTACTTGTTTGTTTTGTTTCTTCAACTCCACATATGAGTGATATCATATGGTATTTGTCTTTCTCTTACTGAGTTATTTCACTTAGCATAATACACTCTAGTTCCATCCATGCTGTTTTAAATGGCAAGATTACATTCTTTTTTATGGCTGAGTAATATTGCATCATACACACACACACACACACACACACACACGCACACCACATCTTCTTAACCATTCATTCATTGATGGACATTTGGGCTGTTTCCATAGTTTATTTGGCTATTGTTGATAATGCTGCTATAAACATCCAGGTGCATGTATCCCTTTGAATTAGTATTTTTGTATCATTTGGGCAAATACCTTGCAGTTGCTGGATCATAGGGTAGTTCGATTTTTAACTTTCTGAGGGCCCTCCATACTTTTTTCCAGAGTGGCTGCACCAGTTTGCATTCCCACCAATGGTGTAAGAGGGTTCCTCTTTCTCCACATCCTTGCCAACACCTGTTGTTTCTTATGTTGTTGAAATTAGTCATTCTGATAAGGGTGAGGTGATATCTCTTAGTTTTGATTTGCATTTCCCTGATAGTAAGTGATGTTCAGCATCTTTCCATGTATCTGTTGGCCATCTGTATGTCTTCTTTGGAAAAATGCCTATACATGCCTTATTCCTATCTTTAATTTGATTATTCATTTTCTGGGTGACGATTTTTATAAGTTCTTTATAAATTTTGGATACTAACCCTTTATTAGATATGTCATTTGCAAATATCTTCTCCCATTCCCTAGATTGCCTTTTAGTTTTGTTAATTTGTTACCTTCACTGTGCAGAAGATTTTTATTTTGATGTAGCTCCAATAGTTAATGTTGATTTTGTTTCCATTGCCTCAGGGGACCTATCTTGAAAAAAAGTTGTTATGGCCCATATCAGAGAAATTACTGCCTATGCTTTCTTCAAGGACTTTTATGGTTTTAGGTCTCACATTTAGGCCTCTAATTTATTTTGAGTTTCTTTTTGTGTGTGGTGAAAGAGAATTGTCCAGTTTCATTCTTTTGCATGTTGCTGCTCAGTTTTCCTAACACCATTTTTTGAAGAGACAGTCTTTTTCCCACTGGATATTGGATATTCTTTCCTGCTTTTTTGAAGATGAATTGTGGCTGCATTTCTGTTTCTATTTTGTTCTATTGATCTCTGTGTCTATTTCTGTAATGGCATTATACTATTTTGATTACTATAGTTTTGTAATATCACCCGAAGTCCAGACTTATGATGCTTCCAGCTTTTCTTTTCTTTTTCAGTGTTCCTTTAGCTATTCACGGTCTTTTGTGATTCCATACAAATTTTATGATTGTTTTGTCTAGCTTTGTGAAAAACGCTGTTGCTATTTTGACAGGGATTGCACTAAACGTGTGGATTGCTTTGGGTAATATAGACATTTTAACAACATTTGTACTTCCAATCCATGAGCATGGAATGTCTTCCCATTTCTTTGTGTCACCTTTAATTTCTTTTATCAGTGTTTTATAGTTTTCAGAGTATAGGGATTTCATCTTTTTGGTTAAGTTTATTCTTAGGTGTCTAATATTATTTTGGGTGCAATCATGAATGGGATTGTTTCATTAATTTTTCTTTCTGTTGCTTCATTATTGGTGCATATAAATGTAACAGATTTCTGTACATTGGTTTTTTATACTGCAAATTTACTGCGTTCATTTATCAGGTCTATCAGTTTTTTGGTGGAGTCTTTTGGGTTTTCTTTTTTTTTTTAAGTTTATTTTATTTATTTTGAGATAGAGAAAGGGATGGGGAAAGGAAGAGGGAGAGGGAAAGAGAGAATCCCAAGCAGTCTCTATGCTGTCAGTGCAGTGCCCAATGTGGGGCTCGAACCCACAGACCCACAAGATGATGTCCTGAGCCAAAATCAAGAGTCAGACACTTAAACGACTGAGCCACCCAGATGCCCCTGGGTTTTCTATATAATAAACGTCAATTTTAAATTTCTTATACAAAATCAATAAGATATTTCATACATGATCTAAAATTTGCACTTAAATGAAATTTGTTTCAAACACAAATACTTATAGTGTCATGAAGAATGATATATTTGAAGTAATTCAAATTTTATTTTTTCATCCTATATTCATTGTTTTTGTAATCTACATTTGAATATATTGCTTTAAAGCAGGAGTGTGTAGTCTATTATGGTTGGAGGCAAAGCAAGCTCAAATTATTCCCAATCAAACTTAATTTCAAAACGGATACATGTCGCTAAGGCCACATGTGTGGGATCACAGCATCATTAGGAATTTTGCAAATTTACTTCCACATAAAATATAATGCTTATTAAAGGGTAAATTATTCAAATATGATAAATTGAATATTTTATAGACATTACTATAATTCAGTGGTAACTGTAGCAAATGTTTAGACCACTAGTTCTTGGCAGGGTGCAATTTTCCTCCTCAAGGACGTTTTTGCAACATCTGGACATATATTTATTGCCACAATACAATGGGGGTTCTGTGACTGAGTGGACAGATACTAGACATCCTACAATGCATGGGATAGCTGAACCTCCCCCCACAAAAAAAGAATCATCCAGTTCAAAATACCAATGTTGAGAATCTTACAATGTTGAGAAACCCTGGTTTAGACAATATGTCACCAAAAGATGTTTTCAGACAGGAGTATGTTACTATTAACATTGTTTAGATTTACTGTCACATGGCAATAACAACACACTTTTAGTCAATTTTATTATTGTTTTTAAGTTACTGCCTGAAGCAGGGATGATCTCTCCTTGTGGTCTGCATCTAGCATATCATCTATAGTTGCCTATCCCAATATCCTTAGTAATAAAAGTCATCTCTGAAAAGGCATCAGATAAAAACTACATGTTCTGGTCCTCATTGCTGTGTGGCATAGCCAATAGGTAGCTCTATGATTGAGTTGATTGAGGAAAGGTTGTATGGCGGTTTCCAAGAAGGCTCCTTAACGGCATCTGGTGAACACCCTTTGCTCACTTCCTTCTTTATATCTCCTCTCACGATCTGCTGTGTGGACTACACATGTGATGGCTTGAGCACAATTTGCCATTTTGGAGAACTGAAGATGATAGCTTTGCTGAGAGGGTAGTGAAGTAGTAAGCTAGAAGGAATCTGTGACGTTAATAGCTATATCAGCCCAGGATTTCTGACCCTAATTACACTCATCTGAAGGAGAAATAGACCTTTGTCTTGTTTAATCCAAAATCAATTAGGAGTACTTCTTCTTTTTAGCTGAATCCAGTCTAATCAGATACCAAATATAACTATCTCCAACTGCAGAATTGGTTCCATTGGTTTTTTGAAATGCAAGTTTGGACCCATCAATCAATCCTCAACTTCCACTCTAGTTATGGTTCAATATCTTCCCTAGAGAAAAATTGCAGCCAGATTCAGTACCAACCAGTAAATACTAATTTCAGCAAACTCCCACAGTCAGGCATTCCATGCAAATAAAGGAGTTTATCAGAATTATTCAAGTACCTGCCATAGGAATAGCATAAAATATGGTAACAGATAAAGAACATTCTAACTTACTGCTGAGGACTTACGAATTCAGCTGAACTTTTAATCTAAACTTGAAATAAATTGTAAAGTCTACCTTTTATCTTCCCCAATACTTGGATTTTTTTATTATTATTTATTTAAAACACTCTCAACTGTCTATCTATATATGGTTAACTGATTTTCAAAAATGGTGCCAAAGGGGAAAGACCAGTCTTTCAACAAATGTTGCTGCCAAAACTGGCTAATAACAAGCAAAGAATGAGGTTGGACCTTTACCTCACACCATATTTAAAATTGATTCAACATGAGTTAATGACCAAAATATAAGGGATAAACTAAAAACCTTTTAAAATAAAAGAAGGGTAAATCTTTACGACTTTATGCCTGGCAATTAATTCTTAAATGTACATTAAAAGCACAAAGAACAAAAGAAAAAAAAATGAAAACAGAACTTCATCGAAGTAGAAACTTTTATGCTTCAAAGGACATGACCAAGAAAGTAAAGAGACAACCCACAGAGAGGGAGATAGTATTGCAAACCATGCACCTGATGAGGTACTTATATTTAGAACACATAAGGAATTCTTGACTCAGCAATATAAAGAAAAATAACCCCATTAAAAGTAAGCAAAATATCTGAATAAACATTTCTCCAATAAAGATATATAAATGGCCAATACACATATAAAAAGATGTTTAATAGGATTAGTGATCATGGAAGTGCAAAGAGATATTACAATGCTATGCCACTCCACACCCACTGAGATGGCTAGAATTAAAAAGTCAGATAACAAGTGTTGGCTAAGATGTGGAAAAATTTGAAATATTTTATCCTGAGTGTAAGAATGTAAAATGGTATAGCCACTTTGAAAAACAGTTTGGAAGAGTATCATATTACTTAGCAATTCCAATCCTACATAACCAAGAGAAATGAAAAAATGTTCACATAGAAACTGGCACATGAATGTTTATAGCCTCATTATGCTTAAAAGCCCCAATGTGGAAACAATACAAATGTCTATTAACTGATGAATGAAAAAATAAAAATGGCATATTCATACAACGGAGTATTATTCAGGCATAGAAAGAATGATACATGGTACAAGTATGGACCTTGAAAACATTATGCTCAGTGAAAGAAACAGTCACAAAAGACCATGTATTATATGATTCCATTCTTACCAGTAGAGAAATCCATACAGACAGAAATAAATTAGTGGTTGCTTAGGGCTAAGGGTGGGGTTCTGTGGTGGAAATGTTTGAGAAATGATAGGTAAAAGATATGGTGTTTCTTTCTGAGGTGATAAAAATGTTCTAAAGTTGACTGTGGTTATAGTTGCACATATCTGTGAGTGCACTAAAAAGCATCGAATTCTACTTTAAATATAATTGTATGGTATGTGAATTATTTCATAACAAAGCTGTTAAAATATGTGGATGGCAAATAAGACGATAAAAAGATGCTTACCCTCATTAGTCATTAGGGAAATGCAAATTAAAATCAGAGTGAGATACCACTGCACACCAATAAAGCATCTAAAACTTGAAAGACTGACTGCTAAGTGTTGATGAAGATACAGAAGAACTGGGACTTTTAAATACTAACTCACAAAATGAACAAGGAATGTACTCTTGCTCTTGGGATCTTAGATTACTTTTATCCATTTTTTTTAAACTCCTGAATTTAATTTTATTTAAAAAACAGTTTGGCAGTGTCTTAAAATATTAAACATACACTTGCCAAGAGAAATTGAAGAATATAACTATGTGAAGACTTGGGCACAAATGTTTATTTTTGTTTTTTTATTTTAATTTTTAAATGTTTATTTATTTTGAAAAGAGAGAGGGAGAGAGAAAGAGCATGAACGGGAGAGAGGCAGAGAGAGAGGGAGAGAGAGAATCCCAAGCAGGTTCCATGGTGTCAGTGCAGGGCCTGATGTGGGGCTCCATCTCACAAACTATGAGATCATGACCTGAGCTGAAATCAGGAGTCAGCTGCTTAACCAACTGAGCCACCCAGGCACCCCTTGGACATAAATGTTTATAGCAACTTTATTTTTAAGCCCTAAAGTGGAAACAATCCAAATATCCATTAACAGATGAATGTATAAGCAAACTATGATATATTCATACAATAAAACACTATTCATCAATAATGAGGAATGAACTTGGTATATACCATAATGTGGATGAATCTCATAGCAGTTATACTGAGTGAAATAAGCCAGATCAAAAAAACACCACAGATTATAATTCCATTACAAGAGATTCTAGAAAATACAAACTAATCTCTAGTGACAGAAAGCAGTAATTTTCCACGGACTAGGGGTGTCCAATAATATGTGGTAGGTAGGAAGATTTATAAAGTGGTGCTAAGATTTGGGGCCCAATGAATATATTCATCCTTTTGATTGGGTTAATAATCTTACAGGTATATACATGTTAAAACTTATGAAATTATGAAATTTTATGTTTTAAATAAGTACAATTAATGCTTTAAATAAGTACAACTTACTGTATGCTATTTATTCCTTAATTATTAATTTATAAAAATAAAAACTACTGTAAGCTGATCTCCTTTTGTATATTCTCTGTCTCCTGGAATGGAATTATAAGATTCTGCTGAAAAGCAAGCTCCAAAAGTTTTTTTTTTTTCCTCACCTTGTTGAAAATGCTGGCCCTAACTCCAAGTGTAAGATATCTTTTAAAAAGTCTTATCTGAATCAAGTAATTTCTACTGTTCAACTTAGGTATTGTTTGAACACATACACAAAGAAGAAAATGCTTCAACAGTTGGATACTGAATTTCTATTTGTTACTACTTTTTATTAAAATAAGTTAACTCATATTGCAACATGGATCATTGGATAATAAAGAGCATGCTCCTATGAGTTGCAGCGTAGCATACTGGAAAAATCACATGGAAAGAAATGAGAAGACTAGATTTCCGACTAGCGCTCCCACCTTTGAGAACTTGAATAAGACATTTAAACTCATTTGCCTCAGTTTCTTCTTTTGTAAAAAGGGGGATATATATTTTTGTTCTGCTTATCATTTTTGATTATTTGGAATAGCATTTCAACATGATGGACTATTGTTTTTCCTATATTATTTAATAGATAAAATCTTTAGAAGTTATGAATTATGAAGAAATAGGTACAAATACTAACTTTATAAATAGAAATTGGAGCATTTATCCTAAAACTAGAATGGTTTCAATTATTCAGTTAATATTTAAGGAATTCAGTTTGTGCCATAGTCTACATTAATTTTTCCTTCTGACTAATCACATGTGCTTTGTTTCTCCTCCTCTAGAACCTTTCTTTCACTGTGCAATGTTCCTTTATGCAGTCTAACAATCATCAGCCAAAGATCTTAAAATAGAACCCAGCTTCAGCACTTTTATCGTTCCCCCTGAAGTGTCATGCAAAGAATTCACTGAATAATTGTTTCAGCACTTGGCACCATGTCACCAGTGGTTATGAATATGCAACTAAATCTTTGCAAAGCTGTAATTAAAAAAAAACCCTCAATTCTTACACAGTACATTCAGTACCACTTTATTTTACAAATGGAATAATAAAATGAAGAGAAAAATAATGCAATTATTGCAGTGTTTTATATATATATATATATATATATATATATATATATATATATATATATATATATATCATGCTATGGTTTGTATAGAAGCTTGTATCTTAAAATGCACATAATTGGTGCAATATACATATCAATGATGCTTTTTACATGACATTTATCTATTTCTTAAGAGTTATTAAAATCTAGAAGGCATTCTTTTATAATTAAGAAAATTACACAAATTCTCTCTGGTTTTTGCATAATCACAATTAAAGGGAAGAAAATGTACCAAAAAGGAAGATAAGAGTTTTGAATCAAGGAAGAGCGCAAATATTGAATTTACCATCAGAGCCCCTCCAGCAACAAGGCTCTTTAATGCTAGTGTGTTTAGAGAGGTCATATCTGTGTATGGTTTCAGTCCTGCAAAGATGTGAAGATGTGCTCATCTCAACGTGTTGCTATCTTAGATGACACTTTCCACCAACATACCAACAGAGAAAGACAATGGTCTAAACCTCGTTTCTGTTTTTGCCATAATTATCATGTCAATCCATGCACCTGGTGGTATAAAAATGGATTTCAAAGGAGCTTGGTGCAAATCTTAATTCCATGTAATGGACCAGTTCCATAAATCAGGCCAGATAATTCCCAGGAGGCACTAGACAATATTTTCAGAAGAAATTGGCCATCCAGATTCTGTTTTTCAGCTTTCCTTTTCTTCGCTCTTCAGACCAAATCCATCAATCACTTTCTTTTCCTGGGAAATCCAATCCAGCATTCTCAACAGCAAGGCCCATGTGTGAGGAATTGTGGTCACTAGAACAATACTCCCCACCTAAGATGTTCTTGTCCTAATCTCCTAAACCTATGACTATGTAGACTTTCATAAAGGGACTTTATATGTGTGATTGAGCTATGGATCTTAAGATGGGGAAATAATGGTGGGGGGCCTAATTTAAGCACATGAGTTCTTAGAAGCAGAGAACCCTTTCTGGCTACTCAGAGATGAGACAGTTGAAGAAGAGTCAGAGAGATGCTGTGTTGCTGGCTTTATAGAGGAAGGAAAAGCGATGAGGCAAAAAATTAGGGGGCTTTTGGGAAGCTAGAAAGGAAAGAAATCTATTTCCATACATTGGCTTTAACTGAGACCTCCACTGTAGCCCAGGTAGACCATTTTGTACCTCTGATCTACAGAACTATAAGACAATAAATTTGTGTAATTTCCATATTTGCAGTAACTTCTTATAGCAACAATAGAAAACAGATACAGCAGTTTTCACAGATCCATGGTGTCCATAGCAACCTAAGTGTCCATCAATAGATGAATGGATAAAGAAGAAAGGCACACACATACACACACACACACACACACACACACACACATATACAATGGAACATATTTTTACTCAGCCATAAAAAGGAATATCTTGCCATTTGTGACAACATGGGTGGGCCTAGAGGGTAATATGCTAAGTGAAGTAAGTCAGATAGTGAGAGACAAATATTATCATTTCATTTATACGTGGAATCTAAAAACAAAACAAATGAACAAGCAAAACAGAAACAGGTTCATAGATACAGAAAACAAACTGTTGGTTACTGAGGCCAGTTGGTGGACAGGTGAAATAGGTGAAGAAGATTAAAAAGTACAAACATCCACTTCTAAAAAAAAATGGTTATGGGAATGTCATGTACAAATAGGGATTATAGTCAATAATAGTAAAATAACTTTGTTTGGGGACAGATGGTAACTAAAATTATTATGCAGATCATTTCATAATGTTTACAAATATCGGGGGTGCCTGGGTGGCTCAGTTGGTTAAGTGTCCAACTTCAGCTTAGGTCATGACCTCATGGTTCGTAGGTTCAAGCCCCGCATTGGGCTCTGTGCTGACAGCTCAGAGCCTGGAGCTTGCTTCGGATTCTGTGTCTCCCTCTCTCTCTGTCCCTCCCCCTCTTATGCTCTGTTTCTCTCTGTCTCAAAAATAAATAAAATATTAAAAAAAATTAAAATATCAACTATTATGTATCCCCAAACTAATAGAACATTGTATATCAATTGCACTTCAATTAAAAAAAAAAATAGAAGACTGAGGAAACAAGAAAAATAGAGTGCCTTCTAAAACTGTAAACTTATTTTCTGCATGTGCTTGAGCATATTATAACAGCAACAAATTGAATGGTTTAATTGTAAGTTTAAAAAAATACCTTTCCTTGACAAAATAGAAAGTTGGCGGTTCAATGCTAACCTTATATTTCTGTGGAAGTTGTTCTAGTGTATGCATTTTAAAAGTTTGTAAACCTTGGTATTATGTTTTAGTTTGTAAGACCCAACATTAATTTTTTAATTTTTAAAAAGTTATCCTGTCACTTTGCATACACATGTAAGTACTTCTTTTAGCTCCATCTTCACTGCTAGGAACTAGGGATTCAAGGGTGAGCCTCCATTGTCCTCAAAGGGTTTGTTCTGACAGGGACATAATAGGTCAACATGTAACCACTCATTTGTTGGAAAAGAAATGTAGTAATTCTGCTGATGAAATGTGGAAAATGCTGACGTGGCCTGGCAAAGTCAGGTGACAGGAATAATGGCAACCTGGCTCAGGAGGCCAGAGTCTGCAGGACATGGCCAGCTCTGAGTGCTTTCCTCTGATCCTTCAGTGCTTTCACTACAATGAAGAGGCAATTCCACTAAGTACAGCAAATGGATAGTGGGAGGAAAATTAAGTAATTAGGCACATGGAAAATAGAAATCTGGTGAATAACATTACAGCAGTGTTCAAGATCTTTCCTTCAGTTAAGATGAAAACAACACATATGTATCTTGACCTCCTTCTTGCCCTAAGTTGTTTCAGATTGTCTAACGACTAAGTATCTTGACAGCCATTTTTCAGGGAATGTGTTAAAAAGCTTCTTTGATTATAATACCCTCATAAATAAATAAAAAAAAAAACTAGCACATATTTTTAAGAACAGTATCATATCAATTTGCTACCAATGACAATGTGGCAAACACCTCATAATCCAGGATATTTTTAACTGGTCAGTGACCATAGTTATAAGAGTTAGGCAACACTTTACCTCTCTTTCTCTGGGTATAAAAAGAGAAACTATGAACCAAAATGAATAAATATAAACCTGCTTTTCAATTCAGCATCAGTAAAAATCATAGTATTTTCTATTAAGATTTTAGTTTGTAATGCCCCCTCCCACCTACCAGCAGGAGGATTTAAAACACACACACGCACACGCACACGCACACGCACACACAGTCATTTAATCTGGATACAGAGTTGCTGCATCTGAGGAAAAATCAGCAAATTTAAAGTCTCCAGTACTCCCAGAATTTGTCAGCAGGGCTGATAGAAACATCAGCTGATCAGGCACTGAGGTCCCTCCCCCATCAGCCATCTGGAGTGCGACTGGAGATCAGTAAATCAGGAGAGAAGTCTCAACAGCTGAGTAAAACACAGTCATCGATTTCCAAAAGTGGTAACAACAACTGTGAAAGAAGTTCTCGAAATTAAATTACAGTTAATGCCTGCATTACTCCAGGGATACTGGCACTGCTCCTTTCAAAAAGAATGCTATTTCTGGAAAAAGGTCACTTGCATTTCTTAAATCCAAAGAAACTCCGAGGTTGTGTGATATCCGAAGAGCTCAGTTTTTATGATGCTTTCCTTAATTTGGTAGAGTTATAGAAGAAAACTTGTTTCCTCTGCTCACAACACTTCTGACACCAAATGTGTGTGTGTGTGTGTGTGTGTGTGTGTGCGCGCGCGTGTACACGCGTGCGTAGAGGCGGGGTGTCTTCCCATCTCCATTCTCCAATTCTCTGGATACCAGCTGGGTGTCTCACAACTCAATTCTGACACTAACTACCTGGACTTGGTGCAGACCCCACAAGTTAAGAGCTCAGTTCCACCAGACCATTCACACTTCAGACTGCAGTCACAAATATCAGGATGTCACCTGTGTTTTGATCAACTGGCTATAAATTGGGTGTCTCCACCAGCCCCTCTCCAGTTTTGAGAATTTGTTATAATTGCTTACAAAACTCCGGGGAACATTGATTTATGTTTACTGGTTTATTATAAAGAATAAATATTCAGATGAAGAGGTACCCAAAATAAGGTCCTGATGGATCCCTAGTGCAGGATTTTCTATCCCCATGAAGTTGGGGTGGGCCACCCTCCAGCACACAGATGTGTTCACCAACCTGAAATCTCCCCAAACTCTGTAGGTTAGGGATTTTGGGGGGGCCTTCATCACATGGACAAAATCAATTATTAACTCAATCTCCATCCCCTCTCCCCTCTCCAGAGGATGGTGGGGTGGGACTGAATTTTCCAAGTTCTGAATCATGGCTTGGTCTTTCTAGTGACCAGCTCTATTCTGAAGCTATCCAGGAGCTCACCTAGGGTCATCTCAGTAGAAAAGTATGCTCCTATCTCTCAGGAAATTCTAAGGGATGTAGGAGCTCTTTGCAAGGTGTTGCTATCACCACCATCCCCACAACACAGGAAATTACAAGGGTTTTAGGAGCTTTTAGGAGCTCTGTGTCAGGCACTGGGGATAGAAAACCAAATATGTATTTCTTATTATGTCACAAAATGTGTATAGTCATTCTCTTTCAAATTGTTTTGCTTTTATAAAAGTATACCGTGATGCTAAAAATAAGGATCCTAATTTTCATATTCTTGCATATAAGAAATATTCTTTCTTTCTAAGCTGCCTGGGGCATGCCCTGGCAGGCTATCAGGAGACGAAAGGATATACAAGAGCAAACCAGAGAAGCCTTCTTTCCAATGGCAGACTCTGGACCTCAAATTTTACTCCTGATTCTCACTCTATGACTCTGTATAATAACCCCTGATGCCTTTTTCCTCTGTCTTCACATTGAGTTTCCATAGATAGATTTATACACAGAAAATCCAAAGGAATAGTTAGACAACATTAATGGGTGCCCTGGCCATCTCACTGTAACAGAAATTCCACTAGAGGTGGATCTATAAGATCTCTCTTTCAGGGGATGATCCTATATAATAAGTAACCTCTCTGCTCCAACCAGCCTGTAATGGGCCAAGCTTTACATGACTAGGACTTCAATCTTTCCTTGTTCAATTTGATGAGTTTGAGCTTTTATATTTCTTCAACATGGAACATAACATACCAGAAACATAAACTCATCTTGAACAGAAGCTTGAGTAAAAACTCCTGCTCATTTCCTAAATATTATTGTTCTCAAAAGTTGACTCTATAATTAAATACTGAACTGATAGGAGATTTTAATAAATGACAACTGTCCTTGTTTTAAAAGCCAAACAATCACTTAAGAATATGGTAAAGCAAATATTTTTGTATTGTTCTGAGAAATAGCTGTGTCAGGAAAACAAAAGCTTACTTTATGTAAATTCAGCACAATTTATTTTTCATTTCTGAAAATGTACCCAATACTGTATTTGCTTAGTTACATCTTGAGCATTGCCAAAAATCACTAATGTATCCATACTGCATGTTTCATTTCACCAGTTGAGAAAGAAACATTTTCCACCTCCCTAAAATCACATTTTTCTTTAATTTTACTTGTGGTTTTACTTGAATACATCTCAATTAAAAAAAAACACAACTTTGAGCAACTACTGGATGAAATGACCTTTTGTGTGGTTTAAAATGTAAAGGCTGCTGTCTCTTTCTTTCAATTACATGTAGTTTAAAGGAGTTGAAGGTCGCTTATATGAATGAATTTCATCCATGATAAGCTAGTGGTGTGTTGAGGTAATAAACAACCTTCAGATCTGGTTGCCTAACAACAAAGTTTTGTTTCTCACAAATGCTCCCCATCCATCACTGGCTGGCAGGTGTTCGGTTACTCAAGCCCTCTGTTTGATAGAGCAGCCACCGTCTCAGATGTTGCTCAGTGCTGTGCACAAAGTCCTAGAGCGTCTCTTGTGGAAAATTAAATCTTCCATTGGCTCTCCCAATTTTTCAGGGACCAAGGAAAAACAATTATAAGTATAAATCCAAACAGTAGAAAGCTGGAAAGATTTAAAGATCCATGTGAATGACACACAACAGGCAGAGTGAAATGATCAGTGTGTAGTGACAAGTGTGGTGCTCTGGGGTCAGGACAGAAGTTCCAATGTGGGAAAATGATGGGAGTGACACAGAGTAGGTGCAATGTTCTTGGATGAGAAGACTGTTGAATAAGAGAATAACCAGAGACAAAGATACAAATTGTAGGACTAGAGGCATATGTTTTGGAGCAATTAATATTTGAGGAATATTTGAACCTTCATACAAATGAGATTTGTCGAGATACCTTAGGATGAAAGGGTAGAGATAGTGAAAACAAAAGTGGAAAGATTTCTCAAGAAGAAAAATCTAAATATGATCAGTTGCAGGTACCTAACTTCTTATGGACAATGGGGCAATGGATCATGAGTCTGTCTCCCTCATTCCATTAGACAAAAACAAAAGTGTCAGAGGGCTCTGTGGAGTGTTCACAGCATCCCCTCTAGTTGTGAGAATACATTCTTACTTATTAAATACATTCTTAAGGTGACCCATTCTACACATTTCGTTGATTCCATAATATTTCGTATTTACTTGTATCTCAGAGAAGGTTGCCTACAACGTAGGCTACATAAAAATAGCCTAACAGGAAATAAATGATATTACAAAATGAAAACCAGAATTTTGGCCTGTGAAGCCAGACCTCATAAAGAAGACAAATATTACGAAGGGAAATACTCTGACCTTAAAAAGAGGAAATGTTGAAAAGCACTGATGTACTCATTTACACTGAGGTAATTGATTAAAATACCCTTCCCAACTTCATGCTGCTTAGAGAAACATTTAGGGCACAGTAGAACAACGATGTGAAACACAGCACAATGTAATACAGTTTCCTCTGGACCTTGGTGTCTGTGCTTGTCAAAACTGATTGATATAATGTGGGAGGTTAACTGGCTTTACTGATATTAATTCCATTTTTTTGTATTGTATTGTATTGTATTGTATTGTATTGTATTTTTGAATATTGGAGGTCTCCATTTATTAAGATGTATAAATTCTTTCATCATGTGTTTTATAGTCTAGTGGATATGTTTTTTATTTTATTTTTTTTTTAATTTACATCCAAATTATTTAGCATATAGTGCAACAATGATTTCAGGAGTAGATTCCTTAGTGCCCCTTACCCATTTAGCCCATCCCCTCTCCCACAACCCCTCAAGTAACCCTGTGTTCTCCATATTTAAGAGTTTCTTATGTTTTGTCCCCCTCCCTGTTTTTATATTATTTTTGCTTCCCTTCCCTTGTGTTCATCTGTTCTGTGTCTTAAAGTCCTCATATGAGTGAAGTCATTTGATATTTGTCTTTCTCTGACTGACTTATTTCACTTAGCATAATACCGTCTAGTTCTATCCACTGGAACTACTAGTACCACTATTTGCAAAAGACAGATTTCATTCTTTTTGATTGTCTATTAATACTCTATTATATATATATATATATATGTGTATATATATATATATATATATATATATATATATATATATAAAATCATCTTTTTCCATTCATCTGTCAATAGACATTTGGACTCTTTCCATACTTTGGCTATTGTTGATAGTGCAGCTATAAATTTTGGGGTGCATGTGTCCCTTCAGAACAGCATACCTGTATCCCTTGGATAAATCCCTAGTAGTATAATTGCTGGGTCATAGGGTAGTTCTATTTTTAATTTTTTGAGGAACCTCCATACTGTTTTCTGGACTGGCTGCACCAGCTTGCATTCCCACCGGCAGTGCAAAAGAGATCCTCTTTCTCCCCACCCTCGCCAACATCTGTTGTCGCCTGAGCTGTTGATGTTGGCCATTTTGACAGGTGTAAGGTGGTATCTCATTGTGGTTTTGATTTGTATTTCCCTGATGATGAGTGATGTGGAGCATTATTTCATATGTCGGTTGGCCATCTGGATGTCTTCTTTGGAGAAGTGTCTATTAATGTCTTTTTCCCATTTCTTCACTGGATTATTTGTTTTTTGGGTGTTGAGTGTGAAAGTTCTTTATAGATTTGGGATACTAACCCTTTATCTCATACATTGTTTGCAAATATCTTCTCCCATTCTGCCGGTTGCCTTTTAGTTTTGCTGAGTTTTTCCTTCACTGTGCAGAAGCATTTTATTTTGATGCAGTCCTAATAGTTCATTTTTGCTTTTGTTTCCCTTGCCTCCAGAGATGTGTTGAGTAAGAAGTTGCTCTGGCCAAGATCAGAGAGGTTTTTGCCTCTTTCTCCTTGATAATTTTGATGGCTTCCTGTCTTACATTTAGGTCTTTCATCCATTTTGTGTGAATTTATTTTTGTGTATGGTGTAAGAAAGTGGTCCAGGTTCATTCTTCTGCATGTCGCTGTCCAGTTTTCCCAGCAACACTTGTTGAAGACACTGTCTCTATTCCATTGGATATTCTTTCCTGCGTTGTCAAAGATTAGTGGCCCATACGTTTGTGGGTCCATTTCTGGATTCTCTATTCTGTTCCATTGATCCAAGTTCTGTTTTTGTGCCAGTACCATACTGTCTTGATGATTACAGCTTAGTAGTATAGCTTGAAGTCTGGGATTGTGATGCCTCCTGCTTTGGTTTTCTATTTCAAGAGTGCTTTGGCTATTCGGGGTCTTTTCTGGTTCCATACAAATTTTAGGATTATTTGCTCTAGCTCTATGAAGAATGCTGGTGTTATTTTGATAGGGATTGCATTGAATATGTAGATTGCTTTGGGTAGTGTCAACATTTTAACTTTTGTTCTTCCTATCCATGAGTATGGAATCTTTTTTTTTCCTTTTTTTTGTGTCTTCTTCCATTTCTTTTATAATTTTTCTATAGTTTTCAGTGTATAGATTTTTAACCTCTTTGGTTAGATTTATTCCTAGGTATTTTATGGTTTTTGGTGCAACTGTAAATGGGATCGATTCCTTGATTTCTCTTTCTGTCATTGTTGGTGTATAGGGATGCAACTGATTCTGTGCATTGATTATATCCTGCAACTTTGCTGAATTCATGAATCAGTTCTAGCAGTTTTTTGGTGGAAACTTTTGAGTTTCCCATATACAGTATCATGTCATCTGTGAAGGGTGAAAGTTTGACCTCCTCTTGGCCAACTTATTTCTTTGTGTTGTCTGATTGCAGAGGCTAAGACTTCCAATACTATGTTGAATAACAGTGGTGAGGGTGGACATCCCTGTCTTGTTCCTGAACTTAGGGGGAAAGCTCTCAGTTTTTCCCCATTGAGCATGATATTAGCGTTGCATATGGCTTTTATATGGCTCGTATATGGCTTTTATCATCTCGAGGTATGATGCTTCTACCCCTACTTTCTTGAGGGTTTTTATCAAGAAAGGGTGCTGTATTTTGTCAAATGCCTTTTCTGCATCTATTGACATGATCATATGGTTCTTGTCCTTTCTTTTATTGATGATGAATCACATTGATTTTTTGTAGATATTGAGCCAGCCCTGCATCCCAGGTATAAATCCCACTTGGTCGTGGTGAATAATTTTTTTTAAATGTATTGTTGGATCCAGTTGGCTAATATCTTGTTGAGGATTTTTGCATCCATGTTCATCAGGGAAATAGATCTATAGTTCTCCTTTTTAGTGGGGTCTCTGTCTGGTTTTGGAATCAAGGTAATGTTGGCTTCATAAAAAGAGTTTGGAAGTTATCCTTCCATTTCTATTTTTTGGGACAGCTTCAAAAGAATAGGTGTCAACTCTTTCTTAAATGTTTGGTAGCATTCCTCTGGAAAGCCATCTGGCCCTGGTCTCTTGTTTTATGGCATATTTTTTATTACAAATTTGATTTCTTTACTGGTTATGGGTCTGTTCAAATTTTCAATTTCTTCCTGTTTCAGTTTTGGTAGTGTATATGTTTCTAGGAATTTGTCCATTTCTTCTAGATTGCCCACTTTATTGGCATATAATTGTTCATAATATTCTCTTATTATTGTTTTTATTTCTGTTGGGTTGGTTGTGATCTCTCCTCTTTCATTCTTGATTTTATTTATTTGGGTCCTTTCCTTTTTCTTTTGATCAAACTATCTAGTGGTTTATCAACTTTGTTAAATCTTTCAAAGAAGGAGCTTCTGGTTTCATTGATCTTTTCTATTTTTTTGTTTGTTTGTTTGTTTCGATAGCACTAATTTCTGCTCTAATATTTGTTATTTTCTGTCTTCTGCTGGTTTTGGGTTTTATTTGCTGTTCTTTTTCCAGCTCCTTAAGGTGTAAGTTTAGGTTGTGTATCTGAGATCCTTCTTCCTTCTTTAGGAAGGCCTGGATTGCTATATACTTTCCTCTAATGACTGCCTTTGCTGCGTCCCAGAGGTTTTGGGTTGTGGTGTTATCACTTTCATTGACTTCCATATACTTTTTAGTTTCCTCTTTAACTTCTTGGTTAGCCCATTCATTCTTTAGTAGGATGTTCTTCAGTCCCCAAGTATTTGTTACCTTTCCAAATGTTTTCTTGTGGTTGATTTTGAGTTCCATAGCATTGTGGCCTGAAAATATGCACGGTATGATCTTGATCTTTTTGTGATTATTTAGGACTGATTTGTGTCCCAGTATATGGCCTATTCTGGAGAACGTTCCATGTGCACTGGAGAAGAATGTATATTCTGTTGCTTTAGGATGAAATGTTCTGAATATATCTGTTAAGCCCATCTGGTCCTGTGTGTCATTCAAAGCCATTGTTTCCTTGTTGATTTTTTGATTTGATGATCAGCCCATTGCTTTGAGTGGGGTGTTGAATTCTCCTACTATTATGGTATTACTATCGATGAGTTTCTTGATGTTTGTGATTAATTGATTTATATATTTGGGTGTTCCACATTTGGTGCATAGATGTTTACAATTGTTAGTTCTTGGTGGATAGACCCCTTGATTGTGATATAATGCCCTTCTTCATCTCTTGATACAGTATTTATTTTAAAGTCTGGATTGTCTGATATAGTATGGCTACTCCTGCTTTTTTGTTGTTGTTGTTGACCATTAGCATGATAGATGGTTCTCCATCCCCTTATTTTCAATCTGTAGGTGTCTTTCAGTCTAAAGTGAGTCTCTTGTAAACAGTATATAGATGGGTCTTGTTTTCTCATCCATTCTCTTACCCTATGTCTTTTGATTGGAGCATTGAGTCGTTTGACATTTAGAGTGAGTACTGAAAGATATGAATTTATTGCCATTATGTTGCTTGTAGAGTTGGAGTTTCTGGTGGTGTTCTCTGGTCCTTTCTAATCTTTGTTGCTTTTGGTCTTCATTTATCTGTTTTAGTTTTAGTTTTTGTTTTGTATCTTTTATACCCTTAGAGAGTCCCCCTTAAAATTTCTTGCAGGGCTGGTTTAGTGGTCACAAACTCCTTTAATATTTGTTTGTCTGGGAAACTTTTTATCTCTCCTATTTTGAATGACAGCTTTGTTGGATAAAGAATTCTTGGCTAAATATTATTCTGATTCAACATATTGAATATATCCTGCTACTCCTTTATGGCCAGCCAAGATTCTGTGGCTAGGTCTGCTGCAAACCTGGTATGTCTTCCCTTGTAGGTTAGGGACTTTTTTTCCCATGCTGCTTTCATGATACTCTCTTTGTCTGAGTATTTTGTGAATTTGATATGCCTTGTTGATGGCTGGTTTTTGTTGAATCTAATGGGAGTCCTCTGTGCTTCCTGGATTTTGATGTCTGTGTCTTTCTCCAGGTTAGGAAAGTTTTCTGCTATGATTTGCTCACATAACCCTTCTACGTGTATTTCTCTCTCTTCCTCTTCTGGGACCTCTATGATTCTGATGTTGTTCCCTTTTAATGAGTCACTGATTTCTCTAATTCTTGAATCATGCTCTTTTGCCTTAATCTCCCTATTTTTTTCTGTTTCATTATTCTCCATAAGTTTGTCCTCTATATCACTAATTCTCTGTTATGTCTCATCCATCCTTGCCACTGTGGCATCAGTTAGAGATTGCAACTCATTTATAGCATTTTTTATAGTTTTTACTCTTTTTATCTCCACAGAAAGGGATTGTAATCTATTTTTGACTCCAGGTAGTATTCTTATTATCATGATTCTAAATTCTGGTTCAGACATCTTGCTTGTATATGTTTTGGTTAAGTCCCTCGGTGTCATTTTTTCTGCTCTTTCTTTTGGGGTGATTTCCTTTGTTTCATCATTAAAAACAAACAAACACACACACACACAAAAACTGAATAAATGATGCTAGATCCTAGGTGTGTTTTCGTCTGGGTGTTAAAAGGGTCTTGATAGATTAGAGAAAAAAGGGGAAAGAAAAAAAAGAAAGAAATGGTTTGAAAATTTGAAAAAGTGAAAACACTGAAGTAGACTAAAATGAAATGATGGAAGTAGAATAGAATTTGAAAAATTTTACACAAAAGTAAAAAATATAGTATAAAGAAGTAAATAAAAATATTTTTAATAAAAAATTAAAAATTAAAATGAACTTTTGTCTCTGTTTTCAAGAAAAAGAAAAAATGAAAAAGAGAAAAATGAAAAAAGAAAAAAAAAGATAAAATTTGATAGATGGACCAGCAACAGTCTGAAATACTGCTGAAATTACTTTGTTTCCCCATAGAAGTCAAACTATGAATGCTTTATAGTCCATAAACTAAGTAGATGGAGAGACTTGTGTTCTTGAAGAGTTGGGCAGGGCTTAGTGTAACAGCTCTATTGTCCACTAGATGGCGCTGCTTAGCTTACTGGGGTGGATTGTTGTGGCGCTTGTAGGTGTGTATGCGCATGCATGGGAGTGGTGAAAATGGCCTCACCCAGCTACCCCGTCTCTAGTATCAGAACTCTTCTCCCTGATCAACAATCATGCACCCGTCCTTTGTCTTCTGCCTCCGTCCACTCCCTGCCTTTACACAGTTTATGACCAAGCCCCAGGCAGCACCTCTCTCCTGAGTTTTGTCTCCAGTGTGGCTGTTTTTCCTGACCCCTTACTTCTGAGGGATGGTGGCTTTGACCTGTTCTGCCCCTCAGCAGGAGGGTCTCACCCAGCAATGGCCAGGTGCCAGCCACACCCAGGAATGTTTTCGAGTCTTTGCTGCTGCTGATGCCCAGAGACTGTGGCCAGGTGCCAGCCCGCCCCAGAAAAATTTCCAAAGATAGTGTAGCAGCAGTGTTTCAGGGATTATGGAAAATCACAGCACATATCCGGCACCATGCTTGATCCTTAATGAACTTGTTCCAGCACCAACAAATGTGGTTATTCTCCCGGGTCCCATGGGTCCTTGCCTCTGGGGGACCCATACAGCTTATACAAGGTGTCCTTCCAGCAGGGGAACCGCCTCTCCCCGTGTGGCCTGAATAACTTTGGAGTCCACTCTGCTCGGGGTTTCGCCCTTCCCACCAGAGAACCGCCAGGTATGGAGCTGCGGAGTTTCAGATTCTGTGCCCCCCCCATTTATAGTGTTAATAAAATTTAAACCCTCTCCTTTCTCACTTTTTGGTTCAGTCCCTGTGGCTATTTCCAGTTTCCACTTTCTCTCCAGCTGCTTTTGGGGAAGTGCTTTTCCCATATTCTACCCCCACATCACTGTCCTCTCTCTGCATGCAAAAGCAGCTCATTGCCCTCCACAGCTTCTCTCTCCTCCACTTCACCTCTCCACGCCCCATACCTGCTGAATTCTTTGGCTCAGGTTGTAGAGATTGTTGTGTTAATCCTCAGGTCAATTTTCTAGGTGTGCAGGATGGTTTAGTGTTGGTCTGGCTGTATTTCATGGACGCGAGACACACAAAAAACTTGATATTAATCCCATTTTAAAAAGAGGAAAGGGAAAAAATATTACCTATTGGGATTCCCTAAAAGGATTGTTTTAATGATGCCATGTAATTTATAAGGTCTATTCTTAATATATGGTAAGAAAAAAAAATGTACTTCAATTACCCAGAGGAAATAGCATTCACAATAAATTCAGAACACTTCCTTTTTGGTTTACCAAGGAGGGGCAACAGACACAAGCCTTGAAAAAAATGGGTGTTAAGAACAAGTTTCATTACTGCAAGAGTCCCAAGGTAGTAGGAATGCGTTCACTCATAGAGACATGTCTAATGATTATGTACTATGTTTAGGCATTGTGTGGATCACAAAGTTAAAGAAATGTTAGGGGCTCCTGGATGGCTTGGTTGGTTAAACGTCCAACTTCAGCTTAGGTCATGATCTCATGGCTTGTGAGTTCGAGCCCTACATTGGGCTTTGTGCTGACAGCTCAGAGCCTGGAGCCTGCTTCAGATTCTGTGTCTCCTCTCTCTCTGACCTTCCCCTACTCATTCTCTTTCTCTCTCTCTCTCTCTCTCTCAAAAATTAAATAAACATTAAAAAATTACTCAAATAAAGATGTGTTAAAGATGAGGAAGAAAATGGTTGCTCTCACATAAAGCTTAATTGGAATGCAAATAATAATTACAAGCTGGGAGAAATGTAGGAATGAAACTAATAACTGATGCACTAAATACAGAGGTGGGAACCTCCTTTTAGACGGAGAAGTCAAGGAAAAGCTTTAAGCCAAGACTTTAAAGATGACTCAATATCAGCAGGTTAAGGGGCAGAGATAAGAGAGGATGGGAGGAAAAAACACTCTAGACCAAGAGGGGTAAGCAAAGGCCTTTTCTGGAAAATAACACAAATCCGAAAGAATATAACCTAAGGAATGGGTCACATGGCTTTGGAGGATGGAGAAAGGGAACTGGGAATGCTGAGGAGACACAGAGCCAGTAGCTACACAGAGAGAGGAAGTAGGTGGGAGGGAGGAAGGGGAGAGGTTGGAGTGATCCAAACATGAACTGAGGCCAGATTTCCAAGGACAACACTGCCAGTGGTTCTGGTGTCAGGGGCCTGTGACTGGACACCTTGAGGTTAATTCTGGAAGCACCACTACAGCTGGTTGCTGCTGCAAATGGGGTTAAGGGCTTTGGCCCAGGCAACACTAACAGGAACATAGAGTAGGGGAGCAGCAGACCTCCATTCTGGCTCCACCATCCAGCACCCCCACAGTGAGCCTTCAGGACCTGCTGCAAGAGAGGTGTGACTTAGGGCCCCAGGTCAGCACTGAGAGCAGTGTGGAGGGACACTTACTGACTGGCACAGAGGCATGAAAACAAGGACAGAAGGCATGTCTCTGTGGCTACAATGCAGATAAGACATGAGATTAGAGAAGAGGAGAAAGGAACCACCCAGGGCATCACAGTCCTAGCAGGAGTTTTGCTTCAACAAAACACAAGAGAAAATTGTTGTGGGGCTTTCAGCTGAGTAACATCAATACTAATAGTGGTTAATATAGTAGCAGCAGCACTATTTACTGTGACCTTGCAATATGCAGACTTTATTCTAAGCATTTTGCATTTAATTCTCCTAACAATCCTGTGGGGCAGGAAATCTTAGCCCCATTTACACATAAGAGAACAGAGCCACAGAGAAGTTGAGTAACTTCCCCAAGGTTACACAGTTAGGAAGAAGCCCAATAAATATTGAAGAGCTTTGTACACATGTATCTTGTGGCCAGACTATTATTTACTAAGTAAATAAATCACTCTGGCTGCTGAGTGGAAAATGCATTGAGGAAGGCAGGCAGGATAAGTAAGGACTGCTGCTAAAAATGAAAAGCACAAGTGACCCTAGGCTTTGTCATAAAGAATAGTCACCACGTGGAAGTAAATGAGCAAGTGAAGTAAAGATTCAGCTTCTAAGAAACAGACTATCTTTTCTTATATTCAAAGTTTTCAAAGCTTGCCCAAAATTCAAGGTCATGATTAACTAGGGAAGGAGGGATAGTGACCATTCAGGGAAATATAGAATCATGCTGGCAGGACATCCAGAGTCAGAGAACAGTCCCTGCATTTGAAGATGTTTTCTTTCATATCTAGGGATAGCTATGATAATTTATTATACCTAAAGAATGTAACCCCAAGTTACTGATGTCACCCAGAGAACCATGCCATTAAAGCAGTAGATTTTGGGGGCACCTCAGTGGCTCAGTCAATTGAGTATATGACTCAACTTCAGCTCAGGTCATGATCTCATGGTTCGTGAATTAGAGCCCTGTGTCAGGCTCTGTGCTGACATCTCAGAGCCTGGAGCCTGCTTGGGATTCTCTGTTTCGTCTCTCTCTCTGCCTCTACCCCACTCAAGCTCTATTTCTTTCTTTCCCTCTCTCAAAAATAAATAAACTTAAATAAAAGCAGTAGATTTTCTGGTATGTACTTGCCCTTTTCACCTAAGAAGCAGTCATAATGCCCACTGGTCCATGCATCCTACAGAGATAGGCTCTATTGCTACAGAAGCCTCAAGAGACACCTGATGAGCTCAGCCCAACTTGGAACAAGGGACATGGGTCAAAGAAAAAACAACTTAAGATTTGGGCCTCAAAGGAGTAACATAAGAACTGATTTCATTGGTCTAGTAATTGACCATAAGAGCATGTGCCTCCAACTGTGTGTGTGTGTGTGTGTATGTGTGTGTGTGTGTGTCGCATCTACTAAAGACTTGTCTTAACCATTCCGAGTGAGCCAAGGAGACTAGGGATTGGGAGCAGATTTATAAAATGTTACAAATTAGATTATCATTGAATTACTTACTATTTCTGGGTTCACCTGCAAAGGAAATGAAACAAAAATGATATTTGCAAACTTGCAAGAAAAATATTTTAATCTAATTCTATAGTAAGACCCAGTGTGATCAGGAAGTTTTGATTAAATGTGATAAGCATATAAACTGGACTTGCAAGTCCTTTGCAGTTTGCTTCCTCCTAATTAAAAACATAATTCTTAGTCATAGTAACATGCTTTTCTGTTAAGTCAACATATATATGACTTAGGGGGAGGGGGACAACTTCAATGTCTGCATTTATTAAATCACTAGAGGATGGTGCATTTAGACTTTGCTAAGTACAATAAAATATATCTGGAAAATGTAACTGAATGCTACTTTGATCACTTACCAGCAATATTTCTGATTATATGAAGTAAACTATGTTTTTAAGTAATTAATATCTGAATTTAAAAATTTGTTTGGATAAAATGAAAGGGGGAAATGAGAATGACTTTGACAAAATAAACGTTTTGAACTCTAGGATTAGATAATATAAAGAAATGCTAGACTTAACTTGTTATTTCTGGTACTACTTGAATTGTGGACCTGATATTTAAGAGGGCATAGATTTTTCTGTGTTTCAGAAATAGATGCAAAGAGCTAAAAAGAGTATTTTCCCCATCCATGTAACAAGAAAAATCCTGTAAAAGTTTCAAATTGATGACTTTTAAAAAGCCTATTAGAAAGATGAAATCACAGAGTGAAGAACACAAGATTTAAAGAGAGACAGGGAGAGACAGGTCTTGGGTATTTGCTTATTTGGGCTAAACACCACTAAAAACCAGTGAACATCTGGTAAGAAAAGTAAAGTAACCATTTTTAACAAATTGCTGAAGGCTGAATGTGTGAAGCCCCTATGGGTTGCAGACTTGAGTGGGTTGCAACATTTTGGAGGCTCTTCCTCCAGGAATCCACCAAATGTCCATAGGGGGAATGGAGAGAGTCAAGAAAGCTCAGAGATGATACTGGCTGGGGTTGGGAAAATTGTAGCCACCTATGGGCTCCTGTGGAATCTCATTGAAGGTGGGAAAGGAACAGAATTCACTGGGATTCATCTCCCCTACAGAACAAAATACTTCCCTGTGGGGAAAGGGGAGGTAGGAAAGGCACCAAAAACACAGTAAGGGCACTTCTGGCCACCCACTGTAACTGCAGGAGGGAACAGAGGTAAAAGAGAAGCTCAAACACTTGGGAAAGGGGAGGAATATGTGTGAAGACAACGTTTCATCTGCAGATGGGGCAGGAGTACTTGGGAAGTCCACACTTCAGAGGTCAGGTTCACAGTGCCTGCCCAGGGCTGAGGATCGACCAGGGAACACCAGAGGGAATTCCCTTCTTCCATCACTCACCACCAGGCTAATAAGCAGTGGAAGAAAAATCAGCAGTTAAAATATCTGACAGATCTGTGGGAGACAGATCTGTCTTTAGAGAAGCATAAAGATAAGACATAAAGCTAAGCTAAGGAATTTGAAGTTGCAATGATGCACTGATGGTAACCACAGCAACAACAAATTACAAACCCAGCCCAATTCCTAAAGAGAGTAAACAAAATGCCACTCTAAAGAGCATGCTCATTTCCAAGCATAAAATATACATACCCCAGTATCTACTGTTCTATATAAAACATCAGCCTCTAACAAAAATTACAAAGCATGCATACTGTTGATGGGAATGCAAAGTGGTGCAGCTGCTATGGAAAACAATATGAAGGTTCCTCAAAAAAATTAAAAACATAACTACCATATGATCTAGAAATCCCATTTCTGGGTATTCATCCAAAAGAATTAAAATCAGAATCTCAATAATCAAAACAGCATAGTACTGGCACAAAAATAGACACTTCCATAGATCAATGGAACAGAATAGAGCCCAGCAAAAAAACCCTGCTTATATAGTCAATAAATCTATGGCAAAGGAGGCAAGAATGTACAATAAGGAAAAGTCTCTTCAACAAATCATTCTGGGAAACCTGGACAGCTACACGTAAAATAATTAAATTTGACCACTTTCTTACACCATACACAAATATAACTCAACATGGATTAAAGACCTACATGCGAGACAGGAAACCATCAAAATCCTAGAGTAGAACACAGATAGTAATTTCTCTGACATTGGCCATAGAAATAGTTTTTTAGATATGTTTCCTAAGGCAAGGGAAACAAAAGCAAAAATAAACAATTGTGACTACATCAAAATAAAAGGCTTTGCATAGCAAAAGAAACCACCAACAAAGCAAAAAGGTTACCTAATAAATGGGAGAAGATAATTGCAAATGATATAGCTTATGGTTAATATTAAAAAAAAATAGAGGGACACCTTGATGGCTCAGTCAGTTGAGTGTCTAACTTTGGCTCAGGTCATGATTCTACAGTTTGTGTGTTTGAGCCCTGCATCCAGGACTGTGCTGACAGCTCAGTGTTTAGAGACTGCTTCAGATTCTGTGTTTCCCTCTGTCTCTGTCCCTTCCGAGTTCCTCCTCTGTCTCTCCATCTCTTTCAAAAGATAAATAAACATAAAAAATATAAAACAAAAAACAAAATATAAGGAATTTACACAACTCACCACTGAAAAAAACAAACAATCCAATTAAGAAATGGGCATAGGAGGGGCAGCTGGGTGGCTCAGTTCAGTTGAGCGTCCATCTTTGGCTAAGGTCGTGATCTCACAGTCCGTGAGTTCAAGTCCCGGGTCAGGCTCTGTGCTGACAGCTCAGAGCCTGGAGCCTGCTTTGGATTCTGTGTCTCCCTCTCTCTCTGCCCCTCCCCTGCTTATGCTCTGTCTCTCTCTGTTCAAAAACAAACAAACAAACAAACAAACAAAAAATCCAAAAGACAAACAAACAAACAAACAAAAAAGAAATGGGCAGAGGACCTGAATAGACATTTTTCCAAAGAAGACATACAGATGGCCAGCAGGCACATGAAAAGATGCTCGATATCATTAATCATCAGGGAAATACAAATCAAAATCACAATGAGATATCACCCCACACCTATCAGAGGGCCAAAATCAAAAAGTCAAGAAATAACAATTGTTGGTGAGGATGTGGAGAAAAAGGTACCCTTGTACACTGTTAGTAGGAATGTACCAAATTACACTCAGTGCAGCAACTGTGGAAAACAGTATGGTGGCTCCTCAAAAAGTTAAAAATATAAATACCATATGATCCAATGATTACACTACTTTTGTATTCCAAAGGATACAAAAATACTGATTTGAAGGAATATATGCACCTCTAAGTTTACTGCAACATTACAATAGGCATTATGTGGAAGCAACCTAAATGTCCATCAATTGATTAATTGATAAGGAAAATGTGGCATATGTATGTGATAGAATGTTACATAGCCATAAAATAGAATGAGATCTTGCCTTTTGCAACAACATGGATGGACCTAGGGATTATTATGCTAAATGAAAAAATTCAGATTGAGAAAGACAAATACCATATGATTCACTAACATGTGGAATCCAAAAAAAAAAATGAATATGTGCATATTCATTGAATAAATGATTGAATGAACAAATAAACAAAATAAATAAACAAAAGGCAGAATCAGACTTACAAATACAGAGAACAAATTAATGGTTGCTAGAGGGTAGACAGAAGGGGGCATGGACAAAATGGGTAAAGAGGAGTGAGAGATATAGGCTTCCAGGCATGTAATAAATAAATTATTGGCATAAAAGGCACAGCATAAGAAATACAGACAATGCTATTGTAGTAGCATTGTATCGCAACAGATGGTAGCATATATTTTAAACTTGTTGAATCATTATGTTGTACACCTGAAACTAATGTAACATTGTGTGTCAACTATACTCAAATAAAAAGAAAAAAGAAAAAGAAAGAAATTAGGATCTCAAAGAGATATTAGCACACATGTGTTAATTGCAGCACTATTTACAATGACCAAGATATGGAAACAACTCTTGTCTCCATCAGTAGATAAATGGATAAGGAAAGAAGAAAATGTGGTATATACATAAAATGGAATATTATTCAGACTTAAAAAAGGTAATTCTGCCATATGCAACAATATGAATGAACTTTGAGGGAGAACATTATGGTAAGTGAAAAAAGTCAATCACAAAAAACTATGATTCCATTGATATGTGGGTCTGAGAGAATCAAATTCATAGAAAAAGTGTGGAATAGCTCTTGCCAGGGACTGAGGGGAAATGCGGATTTACAAATCAACAGGGTTAAGTTTCCATCAAGTAAGATGAATAAGCTTTAGAGATCTGCTGTATAACATTGTATCTATAGTCAACATTTGCATATTATACACTTAAAAATTTGGTAAGAGGACAAGTGTCATGTTAAGTGCTCTGTTTTAAATGAAATAAAATAAAATAATAAAGTATAACTGAAGGAAAGAGCCATTTAGACAAAATCTAAGATGGAAAAAAAGGAAAAAAATCTTATCACAAATTTTTTGTCATTTCTTAAATTCTTAAATTTGTTAACTCTTAAATTATGGGTGTATTTCTATGTAAAAATGGAAGTCTTTTGGATAGTATCTTGAATATAATAAGACTATTTTAGTAAAACAAATGTTCTTTATTCCTCACTTTGCATAAAAATATATAATCATTCTATGTAATGCAAATATATATATTTCATTCAGAATTTTTAATTCTGAATGTATATAACATTCCTGAAACTTTATTAAAGATATATGTCATTATTATAGCAAAAAAGGAGCTTATCTATACACATAGTAGATTTTTGTTTAAATTTTTGTTTAAATTGTAAAAAAAAATAGTTTAAACTAGTTCTAATTTGAAGCCTTTTCCCTGACTTTTCACTTCATTTATTTTATACTCACACTAAAGTAGCAGATTCAGAGAAATTTTTTTTAGTGATAATAGCTCTAATAAAAGAATGGGTCTTCATTTAAATGGTGGCATTTAAACTATGTTATAAGTTGTATGATACAGACACATTTTTTAAAATTATTTTTAAAGTTTATTTATTTTGAGAGATACAGAGACAGTGTAGTAGGGGAGGGGCAAAGAGAGAGGGAGAGAATCCTAATCAGGCTCCACACCATCAGCACAGAGCCTGATGCAGGGCTCAAACTCATGAAATCGGGGAGATCATGATCTGAGTGGAAACCGAGAGTTGGATAGTTAACTGACTGAGCCACCCAGACACACAATTTTTAATTTCAATTACATAGTTGCTCTTTCCTTCATACAAACAGTAATATGGTTGAGGCAGGAGTTTTGTTAAGGGTGAACCTGTTGGTAGTTTATTTCCCAACATGAGTCCACACATTGTTTAGTGCCATTGAATTTAAAGGCCTGATTGGCACAAGGCACTGCATGTGGTAGGTGGAGGATTTTAAGTACAGGTCTTCCCAGAGCCTTTCAGTCTGCAGTTTAACTCTTTAAAGGGAACAAAACCCTCAATTTCTCAAGCATATTTCTTTACAGAACTTTTTACAAGGACATTGTGTGTGACTAACATTCTACATAACAAATTAAGCACCATATTAAGGCACAGGTATCCTAGGCCAGATGACCAGGAACCTTACATGAGGGGATGACCAGGCAACAACATACCTCAATTCAGCTAAGGCCAAGGGCTTCAGGAGTGCATGCCAAGTGATTATAAGCCTCTGTACCTGATGAAGGGGATTAACTGAAAGCCAGTGTCTATACAAGTAGGGAATCCATAGTGAACACTGAACAGACATGCCAAGTTGATACTCAGATCTGGAGAGATCACGAACATAACAGGGACCAAAATAAGGACATTTTATCTTCTTTGCTAAAAACTAACTCCCAAAACACTAATTTCCAAGCATGATAGGTGAACCTCAGTCCCTCCTGGCTCTAACACCCAACTTCAGCTCCCTAATCCCTATGCCTTAGAGCTCATAAGAGAGGGAGTGAGCAAAGCCCAGCATCAGGAGGCCCACAAACAGACTATGGAAGCACCAGTCCACATGCCATCAGTATGGTACACAACAAGACTTAGGATCCCTGGTCCAGGTAGGTTAAAGCAGTGTGTCTCAAACTCTAACACACAGCAAATTAACCAGGGATCTTGTTCTAGTGCAGATTCTGATGAAGGACGTCGGGGGTGGGGTCTGAGATTCTGTATTTCTAGTAAGCTCCTGGTTGGTGCCAATGCTGCTGTTCAGTGGACCAGACTTTGAGGAGTAAGGTTGTAGAGCATCATAAAGGAACATTTGCCCCAAACTTTTTACAGTTCTCTTCTCTCTGGGAAGGGTCCATAACAGTGCTTGTATACTAAACTTCTTGGGCATGGCTATTGTTTCAAACAGCAACTTGACTTATACATTGCTAAATTCAATGGTCAATTTTCAGTCTTCATCATACTTGACCCATCAGCAGTGTTTTATCCTAACAAAATAGGATATTTTATTGCTACTTCCTCCTAGAAATGTAATTCTTTTAACCTGGTTTCCAGGATGCCACATGTACCCCATTTTTCTCTTTCTATAGTTCCTACTCATGTCTCCAATCTCTCAAGATTAAAATGCCTCCAGTCTTGGTACTTGGACCTGTTCTCTTTTGTTGATTCCATTTGGTTTCATGGCTTTAGACGGCCTCTATACCCTATTGACCACATTTCACCCTCAAATGTCTATATTCAGCTGCAGTTCCTCTCACCCAGCCTCAATTTCAGTCTTATAACTCCAACTATGTAAAATCTACAGATGGATGTTGAATATATGCCACAACATGCTCTTCCTTCTTAAACTTGTTCCAACCAAATCCTTTTCTATCTCAGTTAATGACATTTCCTTAAGTCAAAAACCTTAGGAGCATTCTTAATTTTTTACTTTCTTGTGTACCTCACCTCCAATTCATAGCTGGTTCCCTGTGACCTGTACCTTACAAATACATCCAGCATCTGATCATTCACCAGCCCTGTCTCTCATCCTGATTATTGCTGTGGTTTCCTACCTGGTCTTCCTGTTTTCCCTCATGCCTTCTTATAGTTGATTCTCAATATAGCAGCCAATGTAATCCTGAAAATAAATAAGACACATTATGCAACTTCATTGCCCAAAATCTTTCGGTGGCTTCCCATATTACTCATGTCAACATTCTTACAATGGCTTACAAGGATATCTAGAATCCATCTTCCCCTTTATCTGGCTGATCTTGTCTCCTGTCTCCCCTCCTCAATATCACTCTATTCTAGTATACTGTCTTTCTAGTAACTCCTTGAATACTGAACACATGCCTACTTCAGGGACTTTGTACCTGCTGGTTCTACTGCCTAGAACTATCTTCCCCCAATATCTGCATGTCTGGTTTCCTTATTACTGGTCTTTCCTCAGATATTATGTTTTCAAAGGGACTTTCCCCAACCTTCCTACTTAAAATTAATCCCCAGTATGTACTTCCTATCTCCCTTTTCTGTTGTTTGTTTCTTTGTACCTCATTTCGTTTTCTTACATACTATCCATTTGGCTTATTTATTGTGTTTATTGTCATTTTCCTGCCTACCTTACCACTAGAATATGGACTTCCGAAGGAGCAGCTTTGGAATGCTTTTATCACTGCGATATTCTTAGCACCTGGAATTGTTCTGGGCACCTAGTCCTCAGTAGAAATTCAGTAACTCTTTTTTAAATGAATGAACAAATGAATGACAATGAGTAAATTGACATCAATAATATAGTTGTATTTAGTGATTTCTGTATAAGGGTTTGTGAAGGTTTCCAGTGAGGTTGACAAAATGAAACTGGCATGTCCTTGGGGTACAGTTATTGTCATCTCATCATCTCCTCCCCTTCCTCTCCCTTTTTCACTCAATTCCCTGATATCCACCAACTCTATCAGCAGAAAGGCCAGTGTGCTTCTTGAAGTTGTCTGTCTATTTCTTCCTATCCCTGTTTACCTAAAGCTAAGGATCTCCTTCAAACCAAAAAGCTTAGGCTCATCCACAAATATGGAGAGAGAACTGGCACCACACAGGGTTCATTACAGCCTCCTCTTGTCTCCTGTGTTTGACCTTATCATCATTAAAAAACTATTTTAGGGCTCTTTGGCAGATGGCAATTGTCCACTTCTTCTGAATTGCCTTTTCCTATCTCAGTCCTCACTGGAGCCACAGGAGTTGTCCTCATTAGATACCACAATTATGACCCTGCACTAAAAACCTCAACAATGTTCCTAGAAGATCAACCACTGTGTTCCGCCTAGATCCCAGCCTGAGCACCTCTCACCCTGAGCAGAGGTCGGCCCTTAGCTTTGAAGAAACCTTAGGCTCTTATGCTAGCTGGCTCAGCAGTCTGTTTCCCCTAAGGTCACTGAATTTCAATGTATTTATTTATCTTTCTGCCATTGAGATTTGGAATGGGAAACTATAGTCTATCTTGAAAGTCCCCCATCTCCACATTTTTGGAGAAATGGTGTGAAGTGCCACAGGATTCTTTTTACCCAATAGACTTCTGCTTCCTTATGGAATCCACATTGATTGGATACTATTGACCAATTATACATAAGAATGGGGACTTACCTCTATCTAAGTCATTCCCACAGAGGGTAAACTCTCAACTTCATTCCCAGAACTTTCTTCATAGTATCTGCCTTATGTTTGTTACCTTACAGCAAAGCACTTGTCAACACTGAAATAACATGCTGTTGTCATTATTTCTTGAAACATTTAAGATAGCCGAAACATTACTAAATAAGATTTTCAATTTTATTGTAAATGCACTGAGAACCATACAACACCCTGAAACATAGTAATGGCATAATCTGATTTATGTTTTAAGAAAATAACACTGGATTTGCAGAGAATGTATTTTAGAAGAGTCAGGGTAAAAGTAGACAACTAGTACAGATAATAAATCATAAGAGCTTTGGCTAGTTGCAGTAGTGCACACAGAGAGAAGCAATAAAAGAGTCAAAATATGTCTTGAAGATTGACAAAAATGTTGTTCGTTGGGTGTGAAGGTGGAGAGGTATAAAGGATGAAGGATGGTTCCAGATTTTTTACATAAATAATTGTCTTGGTAGTGCCATTTATATATGTGTGTATATATACGTGTGTGTGTGTGTGTGTGTGTGTGTGTGCGTATAAAACACATGTAAAATATGTGGGAATTTTACACATTTTTTGGGAATGTCATATTTTTGGGAATGCCATATTTGTTTGGAAAATAATCATCAATTCAGTTTGAAACTACTTATGCTGAGACTTCTGTGAGACATTCAAGAGGAGATATCAAATTGAATGGTTGGGTATGCAGGTCTGAAACTCAAGAGCAAGATTTAAGCTAAAGAAGTGTTTCTGAGTTATTGGCATAGAGAGGGTGATTCAACCTAAGGAAAAATTATTAAACAAGAGAAGTAAAGGACTGAGTATTGCAGGCCCAAGAAACTCTAATATGTGAGTAAAAGAGAATACACAGCAGGGGTGACCAGAAAACCAACACTGTTTTCATCAGGATGAGTTTTGTAATGGATTTCAGGATTACAAGAAAGTTGAAAGATGTTGAGAGTAAGGAAAGTGTCAAGAACATTTACATCTTTCACTTCTCAAAGTATAGTCCATGGACCAGCACTGACATCACCTTGTTTGAAACATGGAGTCAGCCCCTCGAACTTCTGAATCAAAATCTGAATTTTAACAAGAATCCTTTGTAATTTTTGAGAATGTTAATGCACTTGAAGCAGCACTACAAATCCTTGTTTCTCCACCTTGGTTGTACATTACACTCACCAGAGAATATCTTAAAACTTCAAATATCCACATCATCCTTTGGAGAAATTGATCAGAATCTCTGTGGGGGTATGTGGAAGGAGATGAGACTGAGATATCAGTAGTGTCTTAAGAATCCTGTAAATCCAGTGTGCAAATAAATTTGAGAATTACCAGTCTAAATGTGAGTAAAATTAATCAGGGAAAAAATGAGAGTACCCACTGAGGGAATAACTGTACCCTACAAATTTCAGGTGTAAGAAACAATAGGCTGCTCTGTTCTTTTCTAACTTGAAGAACACTGATGCATCTCCAACCCAATCAAGTTGACAGGGAATCTTGTCCCCGTTTTGCATGGGAGCTTCTATATGTGTACGTCTGTATCGATATCATCTACAGCACACCAAAGCAGCATATACCGTATGACTCCAATTTTATTAGGTTCTAGAACAGGCTAAAGCAATCCATAAAGACAAAAATTGGAAAGTAGTTATCTCTGGTAGGTGTGAATGGAGAGTTTACTAAAAAGAGTCACAAGGGTATTTTCTGGGATAATGGAAATATTTTATACCTTCACATACTGAATATTTGGTCTGTGTATTTTACTGCATGTAAGCTACACCTCATGAAAAAAGACAACTATTGAGAAGAAAAAGTTTTGGGACAACCAGATAGCCAAATGGAGGATGCCATATACCAGGACAAATTTCAAGTGAATATAAGCACTTAAAGAAAACTATAAAACGGCTAATAGAAAACATGCAAAATACATTTCAACCTTAGAGCAGGGAGGGCCTTTCTAACAATGATTCACACCTACAAACCAAAAAGAAAAAGACAAAAACATCATATATCCTTGTGAAGTTTCTTTCTTTGCTTAGAAGTTCAAGTCGCGCTTTCTAATCCTACCGTGTTTAGCTTGCCTCAAAGTCTGGCCGATTGTGAATTGGAAACATGTCATTATACTTAAAGGTGAGATGATGACTTAAAGATGGTGACATGATAGCGTTAGACAATGCGGGGGTCGGAATGGGCCTTAAAAAATGACAGCTAAAAATGTACTGCTCATAACTCTCAGGGACTAAAAATTCGACACCTCGTGTGAGGCATGGTGAGATTCAAGATTGTCGAGGTAAATACTACAGAATTTATAGGCAGAACATCACCAGGAGACCCTGGCTAGGATGCCCGAGTAAAAGGAGGGCAGATAGAATGTCCCCTCAAGGCATTGCATTTTAACCAAGAAAGTGGTGAGGCCAGAAAGCTATTGATTTTTTTCAAACTTTATAGCGATCTAGGGGATTTTACTTTGAAGGATGTGATTTTCCCCCCAATTTATCCTATTTATCAAACTGGAAAAAAAGACAGTGGTGATGATATAAAGACAAATAAATGTTTTAAATATGTGCTTGGTATAAGAGTATACACTGATGCTACCATCCTGAATAACAAATAATGTTGGTAATCACTGTTAAAAATCTAAAAAATTTGCTTATGATTTGACCCAGCAATTTTATTCCTAGAAACTTACTGTAAGCTTATTTATTAAGATATCTGCAAGCCTTAGCAAGAATATATTTCAGCAGTGATAATAAAATAAAATAAAATTGAAACAACTTGATAGGTTAAGTAAAACATGGCATCTCCATATAACAAAATGCTAAAAAGACATTAATGTATCATATGTGATTATTTATTGACATTTATTTATGTTTATGATAAATCAAAACAAAGAGTCTATATCAGCACATATAGCATAATCTCATGTATGTGTTTATCTATATCTCTCTCTCTCTCTATCTATATATATATATATGCACCTTCAGAAGACTATTAGCAACACATTTTGGATGGCTGTCTTTGGTGATGAGACACACAGAGTTATGGGTAATTCTTCTTTGTTTATTTCTATATTTTATAAGAGCCATGTATTATTGACACTATAAAAAATTAAAACTCTGGATCGGAGTATTTCAAGTATATAGATATGAATTAGCAATCAGGAAGAAATATGATAGTTGTTATAAAGGAATCACAGGTTTGGCTCTGAGCTCCCAAGCAGCCAAATCATAAAGGGAAATATTCAGCTTTTTAATTTTCATTCCCATGAAGATGAAACTGTATCATCTCCAAGAGAAGGAAATCTGTAAATGGAATTTTTTTTTTACCTAAGGCTCTTTTCATATCGGTTTTATATCTTTACTTTTTTGGTTCCACCAGCTTTCTCTTTTAAGTGAGAGGAATATGATTGTGAACTTTTGTTGTTTCAATTTTTTAAGAAACATGGGAAAAATATTCTAATTGTTTTAAATCACATGTGATATAACAAATTGTCAACATTCAGATATTTTCATGTATATTTGTCACAGATTTATTATTTCTAAATTTAGCAGGATTTTTATCTTCAACAACCAAAAAAGTACATGTTATTTTTAATTTACTTTGTTTTTACTTTTCCATTCCTTTGTTTCTTGTCTTTCTTAACTGTTTTTTTCTTCCCTCTTTTAATGACACTAGCAGGATGATCTAACAGCCTCTTTAAAAGCTGTTTGAAGGGTCATGTAAATAAATCTGTTTCCTATTTTTAATAAGCAGATTCTATCTGGATGGCAATCTTTTTAGCATCTGCTTTCATTATTTCTGGTTCAACTTGCAACTCCATAAAATGTTAAAAATATTTTGATTTAGTTTTTTTCTAGCTTGATAGGGAGTTTTAACGGATTTCATAATCAGAGCAAATAGCCATTCAACTGCAGATTTCTCCTTTTGCCATCCCGTTTAAAATATCTCAGCACTTGATTTTTGAAAGACCAGGATCAGTTTGTGTCCCATTTCTTTCCATTCCAATGTGTTTTTTTTTCTTCAAAGTGCAATTATATAAATAGTGCTTCATTAAAGGCTGTCAGCACCTGCTCTGCCTTGTAGAACATTCACAAGTTCAAAACGTGACAAACCACCCTCACCTGAATTTCCTGGTGTCACTCTGCGAACCTTGCATGTCTATTTAGGATCATAAATTATGTCTATGTCTTTAAAAACAACAGTGATTTTTAAAAGAGCCTCTTGCAATGAGGTCATTCTAGCGGCAGAATGGTACTCATGCCCTCATCTCCAGACCAGTATTTCTTGGCTTAATTTTTCTCCATGGTCACTTGATAAGATGCTGTGAGAATAAAATAAAACTAATCATCTTAATATTCATGAATGTAAACATGCTCTGTAGATAGCTGTGCATATCTATAAGATGTTTGATGAATGCTTTAAAAATCATACATTTAATTGTACATATTTTTACATGGGCAAACTCTTTCTGGTTTTACTATAAAGAATAAGAATAATACCTTTAAGCAAAGAAAATATAAAATCAAGTTGGAAGGCAAAATTACTCCCTTAAACACTGAGCTTCTTGCTGTTAGTCAAGACGCAGGCAGGGTTGGTTTCTCCTGAGATTTCTCTCCTTGGCTTGTAGATGGCTATCTTCTGACTGTGTCTTCACATGGTCTTCTTTCCTGTGTGTGTATCTATGTCCTAATCTCCTCTTACTCTAAGGACACCAATCAGATTGGATAAGACTCACTTGAATGATCTCATTTTACCTTAATTACCTTTTTAAAGACCCTGTCTCCAAATACAGTCACATTCTAAGGTATTGGGGGTTAGTACTTCAATGTATGAATTTGGGGGGTGGGTGGGATACAATTCAACTCATAATCCAAGGAAGACCCTTCACAAACATAAAATATAAGGAAAGTGTACACATTCCAAGATGTTCTTGGTAGCCTGCTCCCTGTAGGCAGCAATGGAGAAAACTTCACAAAATGTTTTTTTTTTTTTGAGAGAACACAGGCAGCATGCAATTCTAATGACCAACTACCCAGTTTGGGGGCCATGTTTATTCACATGACAGAAAAAGTATGCACCAATATGAGAAGAGGGGTCTTTAGCTACCTTGTTCAGTTATCCAGATTTTTTATAAATTTCTAGACATTGCCTTATTTAAACCAAATGACTTTTCTAGAGACAAGTATAAGCTCTACTTTTCTAAGGGGACTTAGATATGAAGTTAATTGGACAACCCTTGAGACAGTTTAGCACATACTGTCTGTAGTGTAACATAGCACCCTGACTTGATTCTGTCAGTCCTGGCTACTCCTCTTCACTTATGGCAGCTTTGTTTTCTGAGTGCACATTGGGTCCTGGGGTAGTTCTATATTCAATGGCAATCTGGTTCACTGAGAAAGCTAATATCTTACTCACCTAATGACTCTGTCACCAAGTTTTTGAAATTTGCAAGGAGACCATTTATAAATATGGTAGGATCTGGCCAAAGTTTCTTGATAGAAACATTAAAGTTTGTGATGTTAATGCATCATAGGAAGGTTCTGTCTAAATCCTGTAGGCAGGGTCGCTATTCAATTCATCTGTGACAGTGTGTCCATAACAGCTTTTAAAATATTCAAAAACATCACTACTAGCCGGCTAGTTTCTTGTTCCTTCACTGCCTCAGTTCCCATCCCTCTCACCTGGTTCTTCCCTGCCACCTGTAGATGGCACCCACCCTGCAGGAGGGTCCCAGGACCACCTCAGACCTAGGCCATCAACAAAGCCCACTCTGATGGTTGAGGCCAGTGTCCTGCTGGCTATTTTGAAAAATCACTCTACCCTATAGGCAGTTGGTACAGTGGGCATTTTATTTCTTGGTAAAGGAAATGGAAGGAAACTGGTAAAAAGGCACATATTTAATTCAACAAATGATTACAGATAACCTACTGGAGGCAGTGTGTTACTAGGTAACTTTGGAAACCTTAAAGTGAATAAAGTCTAGTCTTTGAACTCCAAGAGGTTAGGGTCTATATAAACTGTGGTTTTTAAGGCTAATACAATTGAGATTTCATAAATGTGTTTGCTTTCTTAGATTATTCTGATTATGATCTTTCTTCTTAGATTGATCTATTTAGGTTTATGGATCTATTTCACCTGCCCATTCTCTGTATGACCCTTCCTTTCCCCCAACTTTTCCTGCCCCCAATGTGAAAAGTAAATGGACTGATAGTGGCTTTTTCTATCTAATCTTATCAGAGCACACCCAGAAGGGGACAAGGAGTTCTTCTGTCATGTCTGCCCTGCCAGGCTTTCAGCAAGCACAACATTCTGTTGTATAACATTTAGTTTCAGTCTATCAATTCCCTATAAACACTGGAGAGTCAAGGTCTGCATGAGCTCAGCAAGAAGTATCCATGACAACCGTACCTAGAGCAGGGTACTTAGCATATGGGAAACAAGAGATATCACCCCACTGGTTTTTTTTTTGGAGATCATGTGATGAATAGTTGAATATTAAGCAAATGAAAACACCCATTTTATGCTAACCAATACTACTTTCATGTTTTAAACCTGTATCTTTTTAACCTGTATTTAATTCATATGGTTATTCAAACTTAAGACCAAAAGAAAAAAAAAAAAAAGAAGAAGGAAGGAAGGAAGGAAGGAAGGAAGGAAGGAAGGAAAAGAAAGGAAGACACCTTACTTGGCTTTGATTGAAAACATTTCCAGTGACTTTTTCTGAAAGAAAAATACAATAAAGATGGTCTTGGTAATATGATAAGTTCAGCGCATAGAGTAAGTCAGTGGAAAATCTTAAACATGTTCAATAAATATCAATAAATAATAGCCTCGTGGAGACACATAATTGAGTTACACATTCCTGTTACTCACATGAACATCCTGCTATGGCAAAACACTTAGAATACAAGCATAAGAAAGACAGAAAAGTCACTGAGTGGTATCAGACTGTCTGTTTAACTACCATATTACACTGATTAACTTAATCATCTAATTTTAGTGTTACAGAGATGGCTGTATTCTATTGTATTGTCTCTTTGCTCCTAAAAGGGATAATGATAGTACTCTGGAATAGCTGGAAGTCTCTTCTAGCTTTTACTTCATTCTGACCCTCCTGAATAAGATAAGTCTTTTTTAGAGCTGCTGCCCCAATCTCCTCAGATGGCATCACAACTTTTCTTAAGGGAAAAAATTTAATTTTTTCCTATATCCTTTTACATCTCCAGCCCATCATCCTGTCAGGTGAATAAAGTTCAGAAAATGATTAAAGTTTATCAAAAAAAAGGCAATGCATACAGAGATTCAAAGGCGATTTTATTAACATTGACTGTAGAATCATTGAGATCTGTTTTTTTTTTTCCCTTAGCTGCATCACAGACATTTTGTTGTTGCTTCCAACAAACGTTCACTATGAAAATTAATATCATGTTTTTGCAAGTGGTTTTTGTAGCCAAAGAAAGAACTTCTATACTGTATGTGTTAAGTGTATCTCCTGTCATCAAATAATAAGTGTCTGGCATGTAGCTGAATGTGCAAATATAACTAGAGACATTAATAAGAAAAATACATGAGAACATTTTGTTTCATGAATAAGTACAGTTCTAAAATTTAAATGAGTCTCCAATGTATTTACATATTTATAATCTTGTATATTATGAGTTCTTTATCACTAAACAAAATCTAGTATTATAGTCTGCATTTCTTGATAATGTACAAAGATTTTTTCATAACATATCTTTGCAAAGACTACTCATCATTATTCCCTGGAGTCAGGGTAAAACTATTAAAATGTTGTAATCTTTATTTTTCTCCTCAATATACTAGTGTGATTTTATATAGTACAGAGGGATTGGTGTTGATCACAATATGTTAAAACCATCGAAAAGACTATATCACACACAGGTTGTATACAGCGTTTCAGAAAGGTGACATATCAGAGAATAGACTCTAAAATGTATACTTGTATTAAAATTGTTTGTATCAAAACAATAAAATGTGCCAGCTTATAAAAGTGTTTTCCCTATTTGGGACTATCTTCTTGATGGTATGAATGTTCTGATTTATTACCTCAGAAATTGTTAAGATAGGTGAAAATAGTTATTCTAAAACTCATTGGAATTGGCAACCATGTTTAAACTCAAATGAAGTGTGTTTTCTACTAATCCAAGCTCATTTTGTTCTTTAGCCAGAAACTAGAAAACTAGTTTTCTGTAAGTATAAAAATGAGAGGTTAAGCCTGAGGAAGAGAGTTCCTGGAAAATGTGTCTGACATTGAGTTGTTATGGGTTGGAGAATGTGGTTGTAAGTTTGAACACAAGACTGAGGCAGTACTGTTTTTATAGAGCAGATGATTATGTCAACAGGTGGGACAGGAGGAAAAAGATGATGATTAATGTACTAAGGCAGTGAAAAAAAATCTAGCCGAACAACTATAAATGTACAATGGTATTACTAACTGCACATTTCCATTCATTATATTTCTTCTTCTTTTTATTATATCTGGCATTGTTGATTTCTCTTCTCTTGGAAAAGTAAAAAAAAATGTATATTCCTTTCACTTCCAAGATGCTACACCTTCATCCTTTTACCTTTTGGCCATACCCGCCCAGAATCTTTTGTATATTTCTCTTACTCTGCTTTTCCTATATTTTGGTGTCCCACAAGGTTCCTTTTTTATTTAATATGAAATTTATTGTCAAATTGGTTTTCATACAACACCCAGTCCTCATCCCAACAGGTGCCCTCCTCAAAACCCATCGCACACACTCGCCTCCCTCCCACCCTCCCATCAACCCTCAGTTTATTCTCAGTTTTTAAGTCTCTTATGGTTTGGCTCCCTCCCTCTCTAGTTTTTTTTTCCTTCCCCACCCCCATGGTCTTCTGTTAAGTTTCTCAGGATCCACATAAGAGTGAAAACATATGGTATCTGTCTTTCTCTATATGACTTATTTCACTTAGCATAACACTCTCCAGTTCTATCCATGTTGCTACAAAAGGCCATATTTCATTCTTTCTCATTGCCATGTAGTATTTCATTGTGTATATAAACCACAATTTCTTTATCCATTCATCAGTTGTGAACATTTAGGATCTTTCCATAATTTGGCTATTGTTGAGAGTGCTGCTATAAACATTGGGGTACAAGTGCCCCTATGCATCAGCACTCCTGTATCCCTTGGGTAAATTCCTAGCAGTGCTATTGCTGGGTAATAGGGTAGATCTAGTTTTAATTTTTTGAGGAGCTTCCTCATTGTTTTCCAGAGTGGCTGGAATGCACTAGTTTGCATTCCCACCAACAGTGCAAAAGGGTTCCCATTTCTCCACATCCTCTCCAGCATCTATAGTCTCCTGATTTGTTCATTTTAGCCATTCTGACTGGCGTAAGGTGGTATATCAGTGTGGTTTTGATTTGTATTTCCCTGAAGAGGAGCGACGTTGAGCATGTTTTCATGTGCCTGTTGGTCATCTGTATGTCTTCTTTAGAGAAGTGTCTATTCATGTTTTCTGCCCATTCCTTCACTGGATTATTTGTTTTTCAGGTGTGGAGTTTGGTGAGTTCCACATTCGCAAATCAATCAATGTGATACATCACAGTAATAAAAGAAAATAGAATAACCATATGATCCTGTCAATCGACTCAGAAAAAACATTTGACAAAATTCAGCATGCTTTCTTAATAAAAACCCTCAAGAAAGTCGGGATAGAAGGAACATACTTAGGGGCGCCTGGGTGGCTTAGTCGGTTAAGCGTCCGACTTCAGCCCGGGTCACGATCTCGCAGTCCGTGAGTTCGAGCCCTGCGTCAGGCTCTGGGCTGATGGCTCAGAGCCTGGAGCCTGCTTCCGATTCTGTCTCCCTCTCTCTCTGCCCCTCCCCCGTTCATGATCTGTCTCTCTCTGTCTCAAAAATAAATAAACATTAAAAAAAATTTAAAAAAAAGAAGGAACATACTTAAACATCATAAAAGCCATTTATGAAAAGCGCACAGCTAACATCATCCTCAATGGGGAAAAACTGAGCTTTCCCCCTGAGATCAGGAATACGACAGGGATGTCCACTCTCACCGCTGTTGTTTAACATAGTGTTGGAAGTTCTAGCATCAGTAATCAGACAACAAAAGGAAACCAAAGGCAACAAAATTGGCAAAGATAAAGTCAAGCTTCCACTTTTTGCTGATGACATGATATTATACATGGAAAACCTGATAGACTCCACCAAAGTCTACTAGAACTGATACATGAATTCACCAAAGTTGCAGGACACAAGGTTCTATTTCAACCTTTTTTTATTCTGACCCTATACACATTTTTGCTTACCCCAGAGGTGTACATTAACCATGTCTATAAGTGACCCAGAAAGCTGTATTTACAAACCAGATTGTTCTCATAAGCTTCAGGCCATCTACTGGATTTCACCATGCAAATTTCCCAAGATATTCCAATCTCAAACTTATAAATTCCAGTCTACCTGACTTCTATATCTAAACTGATGATAGTACTGCCAACTCATGTGCCAAGCCAAAAACTAGAACATTCTTCCTCTTTCTCTTAATCACCAAACCTTGGCAGTGCTACCTCCTAAATACTTTCATATTTCATCTACTTTTTTTATATCTCCACCAACTATACCCAAGATCAGGCCTTCATTTGTCTTAAGTGCATTATGACAATGGTCTCTTTTCTCTCCAATTTATCACACATCTTAATAAAGTATGAGTGTGTCACATGATTTTCTTCCATAAGCCCTTGTTCACTTTTCATTACATTTTAGATAAAACCTAACTCCATGACATTGTCTAAAAGACCCTGCTTACCTCTTGAACTATATCTCTTGTCTTTCAGCCCATGTGCCTTACCTTTCACATATACTGAATTCCTTCCTAAAATAGACTAGTTTAATATATAGCTTTTATCCAGGTTGTTACCTGGACACTACCTGGAATACTTCACTGCTATTATATGCCTCCTAACAGGCCCTCAATAAACTAGTTACTATATTAACATTAATTATTCTTATTTTCCTGGGAAGCCTATTCTGACCAGACTCCCCTCAGCCTTGAGTTAGATGCCCATCATATACACTTTATTTTTCCTTTTAGGGAATTTATCAATTTATTGGAATTATGTATTTAATTTAACCATAAGAATGGGGATAATGGCAGTATTACTCATTGCTATAGTTCTAGCTATTAGTGTAATACTGAGTTTTAGTAGGCACACATAATATATGTACTTTTAGAGTGGAAAAATACATTATTTTCATGATTTCAGATATAAATACTTGAATTTAAACTAGTCAACTAATAACAAACACTGTTTTCCTCTGGTAGGTTCAAGGTTTGTTTTTTTATTCCATTTGTTTTTTGTTTGTTTGTTTGTTTGTTTGTTTGTTTTTGCTTTTTTAAAATTTTTATTTTATTCTTTTTAATTTTTTTTATTTTTTAATATATGAAATTTACTGTCAAATTGGTTTCCATACAACACCCAGTGCTCATCCCAAAATGTGCCTTCCTCAATACCCATCACCCACCCTGCCCTCCCTCCCACCCCCCATCAACCCTCAGTTTGTTCTCAGTTTTTAAGAGTCTCTTATGCTTTGGCTGTCTCCCACTCTAACCTCTTTATTTTTTTTTCCCCTCCCCCATGGGTTTCTGTTACGTTTCTCAGGATCCACATAAGAGTGAAACCATATGGTATCTGTCTTTCTCTGTATGGCTTATTTCACTTAGCATCACACTCTCCAGTTCCATACACGTTGCTACAAAAGGCCATATTTCATTCTTTCTCATTGCCACATAGTATTCCATTGTGTATATAAACCACAATTTCTTTATCCATTCATCAGTTGATGGACATTTAGGCTCTTTCCATAATTTGGCTATTGTTGAGAGTGCTGCTATAAACATTGGGGTACAAGTGCCCCTATGCATCAGTACTCCTGTACCCCTTGGATAAATTCCTAGCAGTGCTATTGCTGGGCCATAGGGTAGGTCTATTTTTAATTTTCTGAGGAACCTCCACACTGCTTTCCAGAGCGGCTGCACCAATTTGCATTCCCACCAACAGTGCAAGAGGGTTCCTGTTTCTCCACATCCTCTCCAGCATCTATAGTCTCCTGATTTGTTCATTTTGGCCACTCTGACTGGCGTGAGGTGATATCTGAGTGTGGTTTTGATTTGTATTTCCCTGATAAGGAGCGACGTTGAGCATCTTTTCATGTGCCTGTTGGCCATCCGGATGTCTTCTTTAGAGAAGTGTCTATTCATATTTTCTGCCCATTTCTTCACTGGGTTATTTGTTTTTCAGGTGTGGAGTTTGATGAGCTCTTTATAGATTTTGGATACTAGCCCTTTGTCCGATATGTCATTTGCAAATATCTTTCCCCATTCCGTTGGATGCCTTTTAGTTTTGTTGGTTGTTTCCTTTGCTGTGCAGAAGCTTTTTATCTTCATAAGGTCCCAGTAATTCACTTTTGCTTTTAATTCCCTTGCCTTTGGGGATGTGTCCAGTAAGAGATTGCTACGGTTGAGGTCAGAGAGGTCTTTTCCTGCTTTTTCCTCTAAGGTTTTGATGGTTTCCTGTCTCACATTCAGGTCCTTTATCCATTTTGAGTTTATTTTTGTGAATGGTGTGAGAAAGTGGTCTAGTTTCAACCTTCTGCATGTTGCTGTCCAGCTCTCCCAGCACCATTTGTTAAAGAGACTGTCTTTTTTCCATTGGATGTTCTTTCCTGCTTTGTCAAAGATGAGTTGGCCATACGTTTGTGGGTCTAGTTCTGGGGCTTCTATTCTATTCCATTGGTCTATGTGTCTGTTTTTGTGCCAATACCATGCTGTCTTGATGATGACAGCTTTGTAGTAGAGGCTAAAGTCTTGGATTGTGATGCCTCCTGCTTTGGTCTTCTTCTTCAAAATTACTTTGGCTATTCGGGGCCTTTTGTGGTTCCATATGAATTTTAGGATTGCTTGTTCTAGTTTTGAGAAGAATGCTGGTGCAATTTTGATTGGGATTGCATTGAATGTGTAGATAGCTTTGGGTAGTATTGACATTTTGACAATATTTATTCTTCCAATCCATGAGGAGGGAATGTCTTTCCATTTCTTTATATCTTCTTCAATTACCTTCATAAGCTTTCTACAGCTTTCAGCATACAGATCTGTTACATCTTTGGTTAGATTTATTCCTAGGTATTTTATGCTTCTTGGTGCAATTGTGAATGGGAGCAGTTTCTTCATTTGTCTTTCTGTTGCTTCATTGTTAGTGTATAAGAATGCAACTGATTTCTGTACATTGATTTTGTATCCTGCAACTTTGCTGAATTCATGTATCAGTTCTAGCAGACTTTTGGTGGAGTCTATCGGATTTTCCATGTATACTATCATGTCATCTGCAAAAAGTGAAAGCTTGACTTCATCTTTGCCAATTTGGATGCCTTTGATTTCCTTTTGTTGTCTGATTGCTGATGCTAGAACTTCTGGCACTATGTTAAACAACAGCGGTGAAAGTGGGCATCCCTGTCGTGTTCCTGATCTCAGGGAAAAAGCTCTCAGTTTTTTCCCGTTGAGGATGATGTTAGCTGTGGGCTTTTCATAAATACCTTTTATAATCTTTAAGTATGTTCCTTCTATCCCGACTTTCTCAAGGGTTTTTATTAAGAAAGGGTGCTGGATTTTGTCAAAGGCCTTTTCTGCATCGATTGACAGGATCATAAGGTTCTTCTCTTTTTTTTTTGTTAATGTGATGTATCACATTGATCGATTTGCGAATGTTGAACCAGCCCTGCGTCCCAGGAATGAATCCCACTTGATCATGGTGAATAATTCTTTTTATATGCTGTTGAATTCGATTTGCTAGTATCTTGCTGAGAATTTTTGCATCCATATTCATCAGGGATATTGGCCTATAGTTCTCTTTTTTTACTGTGTTTCTGTCTGGTTTAGGAAACAAAGTAATACTGGCTTCATAGAATGAGTCTGGAAGTTTTCCTTCCCTTTCTATTTCTTGGAATAGCTTGAGAAGGATAGGTATTATCTCTGCTTTAAAGGTCTGGTAGAACTCCCCTGGGAAGCCATCTGGTCCTGGACTCTTATTTGTTGGGAGATTTTTGATAACCGATTCAATTTCTTCGCTGGTTATGGATCTGTTCAAGCTTTCTATTTCCTCCTGATTGAGTTTTGGAAGCGTGTGGGTGTTTAGGAATTTGTCCATTTCTTCCAGGTTGTCCAATTTGTTGGCCTATAATTTTTCATAGTATTCCCTGATAATTTTTTGTATCTCTGAGGGATTGGCTGTAATAATTCCATTTTCATTCATGATTTTATCTATTTGGGTCATCTCCCTTTTCTTTTTGAGAAGCCTGGCTAGAGGTTTGTCAATTTTGTTTATTTTTTCAAAAAACCAACTCTTGGTTTGGTTGATCTGCTCTACAGTTTTTTTAGATTCTATATTGTTTATTTCTGCTCTGATCTTTATTATTTCTCTTCTTCTGCTGGGTTTACGCTGCCTTTGCTGTTCTGCTTCTAATCCTTTAGGTGTGCTGTTAGATTTTGTATTTGGGATTTTTCTTGTTTCTTGAGATAGGCCTCGATTGCAAAGTATTTTCCTCTCAGGACTGCCTTCACTGCGTCCCAAAGCGTTTGGATTGTTGTATTTTCATTTTCGTTTGTTTCCATATGTTTTTTAATTTCTTCTCTAATTGCCTGGTTGACCCACCATTTCGTTAGTAGGGTGTCCTTTAACGTCCATGCTTTTGGATGTTTTCCAGACTTTTTCCTGTGGTTGATTTCAAGCTTCATAGCATTGTGGTCTGAAAGTATGCATCGTATGATTTCAATTCTAGTAAACTTATGAAGAGCTGTTTTGTGACCCAGTATATGATCTATCTTGGAGAATGTTCCATGTGCACTCGAGAAGAAAGTATATTCTGTTGCTTTGGGATGCAGAGTTCTAAAGATATCTGTCAAGTCCATCTGATCCAATGTATCATTCAGGGCCCTTGTTTCTTTATTGACTGTGTGTCTAGATGATCTATCCATTTCTGTAAGTGGGGTGTTAAAGTCCCCTGCAATGACCACATTCTTATCAATAACGTTGCTTATGTTTATGAGTAATTGTTTTATATATCTGGGAGCTCCGGTATTTGGCGCATAGACATTTATAATTGTTAGCTCTTCCTGATGGATAGACCCTGTAATTATTATATAATGCCCTTCTTCATCTCTTGTTACAGCCTTTAATTTAAAGTCTAGTTTGTCTGATATAAGTATGGCTACTCCAGCTTTCTTTTGGCTTCCAGGAGCATGATAAATAGTTCTCCATCCCCTCACTCTCAATCTAACGGTGTCCTCAGATCTAAAATGAGTCTCTTGTAGACAGCAAATAGATGGGTCTTGTTTTTTTATCCATTCTGATACCCTATGTCTTTTGGTTGGCGCATTTAATCCATTTACATTCAGTGTTATTATAGAAAGATACGGGTTTAGAGTCATTGTGATGTCTGTATGTTTTATGCTTGTAGCGATGTCTCTGGTACTTTGTCTCACAGGATCCCCCTTAGGATCTCTTGTAGGGCTGGTTTAGTGGTGACAAATTCCTTCAGTTTTTGTTTGTTTGGGAAGACCTTTATCTCTCCTTCTATTCTAAATGACAGACTTGCTGGATAAAGGATTCTCGGCTGCATATTTTTTCTGTTTAGCACACTGAAGATATCATGCCTAGCCTTTCTGGCCTGCCAAGTTTCAAAGGAAAGATCAGTCACGAGTCTTAGAGGTCTCCCTTTATATGTGAGGGCACGTTTATCCCTTGCTGCTTTCAGAATTTTCTCTTTATCCTTGTACTTTGCCGGTTTCACTATGATATGTCATGCAGAAGATCGATTCAAGTTACGTCTGAAGGGAGTTCTCTGTGCCTCTTGGATTTCAATGCTTTTTTCCTTCCCCAGTTCAGGGAAGTTCTCAGCTATAATTTCTTCAAGTACCCCTTCAGCACCTTTCCCTCTCTCTTCCTCCTCTGGGATACCAATTATGCATATATTATTTCTTCTTAGTGTATCACTTCGTTCTCTAATTTTTCCCTCATACTCCTGGAATTTTTTATCTCTCTTTCTCTCAGCTTCCTCTTTTTCCATAACTTTATCTTCTAGTTCACCTATCCTTTCCTCTGCCTCTTCAATCCGAGCTGTCGTCGTTTCCATTTTGTTTTGCATTTCGTTTAAAGCGCTTTTCAGCTCCTCGTGACTGTTCCTTAGTCTCTTGATCTCTGTGGCAAGAGATTCTCTGCTGTCCTGTATACTGTTTTCAAGCCCAGCGATTAATTTTATGACTATTATTCTAAATTCACTTTCTGTTATATTATTTAAATCCTTTTTTATCAGTTCATTCGCTGTTGTTATTTCCTGGATATTCTTCTGAGGGGAATTCTTCCATTTGGTCATTTTGGATAGTCCCTGGAGTGGTGAGGACCTGCAGGGCACTTCCCTGTGCTGTGGTGTATAACTGGAGTTGGTGGGCAGGGCTGCAGTCAGACCTGATGTCTGCCCCCAGCCCACCACTGGGGCCACAGTCAGACTGGTGTGTGCCTTCTCTTCCCCTCTCCTAGGGGCGGGATTCACTGTGGGTGGCATGGCCCGTCTGGGCTACTTGCACACTGCCAGGCTTGTGGTGCTGGGGATCTGGCGTATTAGCTGGGGTGGGTAGGCAAGGTGCACGGGGACAGGAGGGGGAGGCTTAGCTCGCTTCTCCTTAGGTGATCCACTTCAGGAGGGGCCCTGTGGCAGCGGGAGGGAGTCAGATCCGCTGCCGGAGGTTTGGATCCGCAGAAGCACAGCGTTGGGTGTTTGCGTGGAGCAAGCAAGTTCCCTGGCAGGAACTGGTTCTCTTTGGGATTTTGGCTGGGGGATGGGCGGAGGAGATGGCGCTGGGGAGCGCCTTTGTTCCCCGCCAAGCTGAGCTCTGCCATCCGGAGGCTCAGCAGCTCTCCCTCCCTTTGTCCTCCAGCCTTCCAGCTTTCTGAGCAGAGCTGTTAACTTATGACCTCCCAGAGGCTAAGTCGCGCTTGCTGTCGGAACACAGTCCCTCCGGCCCCTCCGCTTTTGCCAGCCAGACTCGGGGGCTCTGCTTGGCTGGCGAGCCGCCCCTCCGCCCCGGCTCCCTCCCGCCAGTCCGTGGAGCGCGCATCGCCTCACCGCCCTTCCTACCCTCTTCCGTGGGTCTCTCGTCTGCACTTGGCTCTTGAGACTCCGTTCTGCTAATCCTCTGGCGGTTTTCTGGGTTCTTTAGGTAGGTGTAAGTGGAATCTAAGTGATCAGCAGGACGCGCGGTGAGCCCAGCGTCCTCCTACGCTGCCATCTTCCCTCCCTCTCTTTTTTATTCCATTTTAAACAACTTGTCTTCTGTCACCTAAAATAGGGGTAATTGATTTTTTTTTAATTTTTTATTTTTTTAATATATGAAATTTATTGTCAAATTGGTTTCCATACAACACCCAGTGCTCATCCCAAAAGGTGCCCTCCTCAATAACCATCACCCACCCTCCCCTCCCTCCCAACCCCCATCAACCCTCAGTTTGTTCTCAGTTTTTAAGAGTCTCTTATGCTTTGGCTTTCTCCCACTCTATCCTCTTTTTTTTTTCCTTCCCCTCCCCTATGGGTTTCTGTTAAGTTTCTCAGGATCCACATAAGAGTGAAAACATATGGTATCTGTCTTTCTCTGTATGGCTTATTTCACTTAGCATCACACTCTCCAGTTCCATCCACGTTGCTACAAAGGGCCATATTTCATTCTTTCTCATTGCCATGTAACACTCCATTGTGTATATAAACCACAATTTCTTTATCCATTCAACAGTTGATGGACATTTAGGCTCTTTCCACAATTTGGCTATTGTTGAGAGTGCTGCTATAAACATTGGGGTACAAGTGCCCCTATGCATCAGTACTCCTGTATCCCTTGGGTAAATTCCTAGCAGTGAAATTGCTGGGCCATAGGGTAGGTCTATTTTTAATTTTCTGAGGAACCTCCACACTGCTTTCCAGAGCGGCTGCACCAATTTGCATTCCCACCAACAGTGCAAGAGGGTTCCCGTTTCTCCACATCCTCTCCAGCATCTATAGTCTCCTGATTTGTTCATTTTGGCCACTCTGACTGGCGTGAGGTGATATCTGAGTGTGGTTTTGATTTGTATTTCCCTGATAAGGAGCGACGTTGAGCATCTTTTCATGTGCCTGTTGGCCATCCGGATGTCTTCTTTAGAGAAGTGTCTATTCATGTTTTCTGCCCATTTCTTCACTGGGTTATTTGTTTTTCGGGTGTGGAGTTTGGTGAGCTCTTTATAGATTTTGGATACTAGCCCTTTGTCCGATATGTCATTTGCAAATATCTTTCCCCATTCCGTTGGATGCCTTTTAGTTTTGTTGGTTGTTTCCTTTGCTGTGCAGAAGCTTTTTATCTTCATAAGGTCCCAGTAATTCACTTTTGCTTTTAATTCCCTTGCCTTTGGGGATGTGTCCAGTAAGAGATTGCTACGGTTGAGGTCAGAGAGGTCTTTTCCTGCTTTTTCCTCTAGGGTTTGGATGGTTTCCTGTCTCACATTCAGGTCCTTTATCCATTTTGAGTTTATTTTTGTGAATGGTGTGAGAAAGTGGTCTAGTTTCAACCTTCTGCATGTTGCTGTCCAGCTCTCCCAGCACCATTTGTTAAAGAGACTGTCTTTTTTCCATTGGATGTTCTTTCCTGCTTTGTCAAAGATGAGTTGGCCATACGTTTGTGGGTCTAGTTCTGGGGCTTCTATTCTATTCCATTGGTCTATGTGTCTGTTTTTGTGCCAATACCATGCTGTCTTGATGATGACAGCTTTGTAGTAGAGGCTAAAGTCTTGGATTGTGATGCCTCCTGCTTTGGTCTTCTTCTTCAAAATTACTTTGGCTATTCAGGGCCTTTTGTGGTTCCATATGAATTTTAGGATTGCTTGTTCTAGTTTTGAGAAGAATGCTGGTGCAATTTTGATTGGGATTGCATTGAATGTGTAGATAGCTTTGGGTAGTATTGACATTTTGACAATATTTATTCTTCCAATCCATGAGGAGGGAATGTCTTTCCATTTCTTTATATCTTCTTCAATTACCTTCATAAGCTTTCTACAGCTTTCAGCATACAGATCTGTTACATCTTTGGTTAGATTTATTCCTAGGTATTTTATGCTTCTTGGTGCAATTGTGAATGGGATCAGTTTCTTCATTTGTCTTTCTGTTGCTTCATTGTTAGTGTATAAGAATGCAACTGATTTCTGTACATTGATTTTGTATCCTGCAACTTTGCTGAATTCATGTATCAGTTCTAGCAGACTTTTGGTGGAGTCTATCGGATTTTCCATGTATACTATCATGTCATCTGCAAAAAGTGAAAGCTTGACTTCATCTTTGCCAATTTGGATGCCTTTGATTTCCTTTTGTTGTCTGATTGCTGGTGCTAGAACTTCTGGCACTATGTTAAACAACAGCAGTGAGAGTGGGCATCCCTGTCGTGTTCCTGATCTCAGGGAAAAAGCTCTCTGTTTCTCTCCATTGAGGATGATGTTAGCTGTGGGATTTTCATAAATGGCTTTTATGATGTTTAAGTATGTTCCTTCTATCCCGACTTTCTCAAGGGTTTTTATTAAGAAAGGGTGCTGGATTTTGTCAAAGGCCTTTTCTGCATCGATTGACAGGATCATAAGGTTCTTCTCTTTTTTTTTTGTTAATGTGATGTATCACATTGATCGATTTGCGAATGTTGAACCAGCCCTACGTCCCAGGAATGAATCCCACTTGATCATGGTGAATAATTCTTTTTATATGCTGTTGAATTCGATTTGCTAGTATCTTGCTGAGAATTTTTGCATCCATATTCATCAGGGATATTGGCCTGTAGTTCTCTTTTTTACTGGGTCTCTGTCTGGTTTAGGAATCAAAGTAATACTGGCTTCATAGAATTAGTCTGGAAGTTTTCCTTCCCTTTCTATTTCTTGGAATAGCTTGAGAAGGATAGGTATTATCTCTGCTTTAAAGGTCTGGTAGAACTCCCCTGGGAAGCCATCTGGTCCTGGAGTCTTATTTGTTGGAAGATTTTTGATAACCGATTCAATTTCTTCGCTGGTTATGGATCTGTTCACGCTTTCTATTTCCTCCTGATTGAGTTTTGGAAGCGTGTGGGTGTTTAGGAATTTGTCCATTTCTTCCAGGTTGTCCAATTTGTTGGCATATAAATTTTCATAGTATTCCCTGATAATTTTTTGTATCTCTGAGGGATTGGTTGTAATCATTCCATTTTCATTCATGATTTTATCTATTTGGGTCATCTCCCTTTTCTTTTTGAGAAGCCTGGCTAGAGGTTTGTCAATTTTGTTTATTTTTTCAAAAAACCAACTCTTGGTTTTGTTGATCTGCTCTACAGTGTTTTTAGATTCTATATTGTTTATTTCTGCTCTGATCTTTATTATTTCTCTTCTTCTGCTGGGTTTAGGCTGCCTTTGCTGTTCTGCTTCTAATCCCTTATGTGTGCTTCTAATCCTTTTGTATTTGGGATTTTTCTTGTTTCTTGAGATAGGCCTGGATTGCAATGTATTTTCCTCTCAGGACTGCCTTCACTGCATCCCAAAGATTTTGGATTGTTGTATTTTCATTTTCATTTGTTTCCATATATTTTTTAATTTCTTCTCTAATTGCCTGGTTGACACACTCATTCGTTAGTAGGGTGTTCTTTAACGTCCATGCTTTTGGATGTTTTCCAGACTTTTTCCTGTGGTTGATTTCAAGCTTCATAGCATTGTGGTCTGAAAGTGTGCATGGCATGATCTCAATTTTGTATACTTTTGAAGGGCTGTTTTGTGACCCAGTATGTGATCTATCTTGGAGAATGTTCCATGTGCACTCGAGAAGAAAGTATATTCTGTTGCTTTGGGATGCAGAGTTCTAAAGATATCTGTCAAGTCCATCTGATCCAATGTATCATTCAGGGCCCTTGTTTCTTTATTGACCATGTGTCTAGATGATCTATCCATTTCTGTAAGTGGAGTGTTAAAGTCCCTTGCAATTACCACATTCGTATCAATAAGGTTGCTTATGTTTATGAGTAATTGTTTTATATATTTGGGGGCTCCAGTATTCGGCGCATAGACATTCATAATTGTTAGCTCTTCCTGATGGATAGACCCTGTAATTGTTATATAATGCCCTTCTTCATCTTTTGTTACAGCCTTTAATTTAAAGTCTAGTTTGTCTGATATAAGTATGGCTACTCCAGCTTTCTTTTGTTTTCCAGTAGCATGATAAATAGTTCTCCATCCCCTCACTTTCAATCTGAAGGTGTCCTCAGATCTAAAATGAGTCTCTTGTAGACAGCAAATAGATGGGTCTTGTTTTTTTTTTCCATTCTGATACCCTATGTCTTTTGGTTGGCACATTTAATCATTTACTTTCAGTGTTATTATAGAAAGATACAGGTTTAGAGTCATTGTGATGTCTGTATGTTTTATGCTTGTAGCAATGTCTCTGGTACTTCGTCTCACGGGATCCCCCTTACGATCTCTTGTAGGGCTGGTTTAGTGGTGACAAATCCCTTCAGTTTTTGTTTGTTTGGGAAGACCTTTATCTTTTCTTCTATTCTAAATGACAGACTTGCTGGATAAAGGATTCTTGGCTGCATATTTTTTCTGTTCAACACATTGAAGATCTGGTGCCAATCCTTTCTGGCCTGCCAAGTTTCAAAGGAGAGATCAGTCAGGGGTCTTATAGGTCTCCCTTTATATGTGAGGGCACGTTAATCTCTTGCTGCTTTCAGAATTTTCTCTTTATCCTTGTATTTTGCCAGTTTCACTACGATATGTTGTGCAGAAGATCGATTCAAGTTATGTCTGAAGGGAGATCTCTCTGCCTCTTGGATTTCAATGCCTTTTTCCTTCCCCAGTTGAGGGAAGTTCTCAGCTATAATTTCTTCAAGTACCCCTTCAGCACCTTTCCCTCTCTCTTCCTCCTCTGGGATACTAATTATGTGTATATTATTTCTTTTTAGTGTATCACTTAGTTCTCTAATTTTCCCCTCATACTCCTGGATTTTTTTATCTCTCTTTTTCTCAGCTTCCTCTTTTTCCATAATTTTATCTTTTTTTTTTTTTTTAATTTTTTTTTTTTAACGTTTATTTATTTTTGAGACAGAGAGAGACAGAGCATGAACAGGGGAGGAGCAGAGAGAGAGGGAGACACAGAATCTGAAACAGGCTCCAGGCTCTGAGCTGTCAGCACAGAGCCCGATGCGGGGCTCGAACTCACGGACTGTGAGATCATGACCTGAGCCGAAGTCAGACGCTTAACCGACCGAGCCACCCAGGCGCCCCCATAATTTTATCTTCTAGTTCACCTATTCTCTCCTCTGCCTCTTCAAGCCGAGCCGTCATCTTTTCCATTTTATTTTGCATGTAGTTTAAAGTGCTTTTCAGCTCCTCGTGACTGTTCCTTATTCCCTTGATCTCTGTAGCAAGAGATTCTCTGCTGTCCTCTATACTATTTTCAAGCCCTGCGATTAATTTTATGACTATTATTCTAAATTCACTTTCTGTTATATTATTTAAATCCTTTTTTGATCAGTTCATTAGCTGCTGTTATTTCCTGGAGATTCTTTTGAGGGGAATTCTTCCTTTTGGTGATTTTGGATAGTCCTGGAGTGGTGAGGACCTGCAGGGCACTTCCCCTGTGCTGTGGTGTATAACTGGAGTTGGTGGGCGGGGCCGCAGTCAGACCTGATGTCTGCCCCCAGCCCACCACTGGGGCCACAGTCAGACTGGTGTGTGTCTTCTCTTCCCCTCTCCTAGGGGCGGGATTCACTGTGGGTGGCATGGCCCGTCTGGGCTACTTGCACACTGCCAGGCTTGTGGTGCTGGAGATTTGGTGTATTAGCTGGGGTGGGTAGGCAAGGTGCACGGGGGCAGGAGGGGCAGACTTAGCTTGCTTCTCCTTAGGTGATCCACTTCAGGAGGGGCCCTGTGGCAGCGGGTGGGAGTCAGACCCTCTGCAGAGTGGTGGCCCTGCAGAAGCACAGCGTTGGGTGTTTGTCTGGAGCAAGCAAGTTCCCTGGCAGGAACTGGTTCCCTTTGGGATTTTGGCTGGGGGATGGGCAAGGGAGATGGCCCTGGCGAGTGCCTTTGTTCCCCACCAAACTGAGCTCTGTGGTCAGGGGACTCAGCAACTCTCCCTCCTTTTGTCCTCCAGCCTTCCTGCTTTCCCGCAGAGCTGTTAACTTATGACCTCCCAGATGCTAAGTCCAGCTTGCTGTCGGAACACACTCGGTCTGGCCCCTCCGCTTTTGCAATTCAGACTCGGGGGCTCTGCTTGGCCAGCGGGCCACCCCTCTGCCCCGGTCCCCCCCCCCCCCCCCGCCAGTCAGTGCAGCGCACACCACCTCTCCACCCTTCCTACCCTCTTCCGTGGGCCTCTCGTCCACGCTTGGCTCTGGAGACTCTGTTCTGCTATTCTTCTGGCGGTTTTCTGGGTTATTTAGGCAGGTGTAAGTGGAATCTAAGTGATCAACAGGACGCGCGGTGAGCCCAGCGTCCTCCTATGCCGCCATCTTCTGCCGGTCTCCGGGCTAATTGATTTTATACAGTACTAGTCTGGAGTTCAAAGCACTTCGCGACACAATCAGAAAAGAGGATGTGGTTAAAGAGGGGAAAACATATCAGATGATGAGACTTTTCTTCTGTGACAGACTCATCTCAGGGCCTAGGATGATGAACTGATTTATTGGTTAAATAAACTCATGGGTGCCTGAACTCTATTGTTTCATAAATTTCACTTTAAAAGGAAAATTGTATGGGTGATGGGTACTAAGGATGGCACTTCTTGTGATGAGCACTGGGTGTTGCATGTAGGGGATGAATCACTGAATTCTACTCTTAAAACCAGTATTGTACTGTTTGTTATCTAACTAAAATTTAAATTGAAAAAAAGTGAAAAAATGTACAAAATAACAATAAATAAAATAAAACAAAAAGACAATTGTATGAAAGCAAGTAATGAAGTAAAGAACTCAGTTTTATAGAGCTAACACATGCCAATCCATATTTTGACTAAGGTATGCTCAGTGAACCATCAAATCAAGTTGTAGTTCCTGCTTCAAAGTTTGGCATTTATCTAACAACCATTTATTCCTTCCAATTTACTATGATAGCATTGGCATTGAATTCCCAAACTAGAGAGCTACTGTGTGGTAAACACAGAGACAGAAAACAACTAGCAAAGAAAAAAGGCTGGGGAAGGAGAACACTATTAGAAACATTTACCAGCCTAAAAATGACTACTGGACTACAACAAAGGTAGGGATCACCTATTAATGGAACATAAATCGACTGTTTTAAGCACAGTGTGTTCAGACTGCTTGCAGGTACTTCTGATTATTTTTAAAAGATGGCAAAGTTTAGTTCTGTTCTGCACAGTTTGGCAGCTAAAATAATAGAACATTGGAAATTTCCCTTACCAGTACTTTCTTTTATTGCATTATAAATTGTTTTTCCTATAGTAACTCACTGGGTAAAGAATAATAACCATGCCAAAATTAGAGTAAATAATTAAAAACAAGTACAATTTTAATATGTTTTTTCTGTACATTATTTAATATTAAGTTGCAGTGAAACTGCTGAGGAAGTGTTGAATTTGTATACCCAGCAAGCACAGGAATTCCTTTTGATGATAGAGATGCAATAAAAATAAAATCAATGGTCATAATGTTATCTTAAATGACTTACATTGAGCCTGAAGACGTTCCATCTATTTGTCTTTTTGAAGCATACATTAGTTTATTATTTCTGTAGTCTGTCATGACTAACAGGTATTGCCATAAATTATATTTTCTGAGTCTAATAAATTATTAATATTATGCTGTTTCAATTGTTTTTATTTTCTAAAAGTCTTCATTAAAATATACTCTGGAATTTTAGAATCTTAAAATCAACACAGGTTTTCTAGATGCATCCGTGATGCATAATTATCTTGTTCATGTCTTATTTAGCTTTCCCTTGAACATGGGCCAGGCTGAGGTCAATGGAAGTATATTCCAACAGCACACTGCACTGGAGAATCTTGTTAAGTTTCTGAAGTTAGCATTCAGTCCTTTCATTTATTATTTGTCTTGGTATTCTGTATAAAATTTATTAATTCATTGATTCTAAAAACGTTTACAATGTTCTTGTTATGTATAAAGTATATTAATAACACTCAGATAGAAAATGCATAGTTGGGGTGCCTAGGTGGCTCAGTCGGTTGAGCATCCGGCTTCGGCTCAGGTCATGATCTCGCAGTTAGTGAGTTCAAGCCCTGCATCAGGCTCTGTGCTGACAGCTCGGAGCCTAGAGGCTGCTTTGGATTCTGTGTCTCCCTCTCTCTGCCCTTTGCCCGCTCATGTATGAATAAACGTTAAAAAAAAAAGAAAGAAAGAAAGAATGCATAGTTGATTTTTACCTCCAAAGAGTTCATAATCTGGTAGAAAGGTAATGCAATATGCTAAATGAAATGGTGGAGTTATGTATGTTAATTTTTATGAGTAAAGAGAAAGATTTCTAATTGGCATTGAGAAGAGAAGGAGATTAAAAAAAAAAAAACTTTCAGAAGATGGTGATTCAGGAGTTTACTATTAAGTAAAAGTTATGAGTTGGCTAGATATGAGGAGAACCATAAAGGAAGCAGGAAGTGGGGAGGTGTTTGTATTTCCTATTTCCTTTCCTTTATTCCTCTTTTTCTTCCAATAAATATCCATTGAAACTTATGTGCCAGATATACCACAGATGAATGAGATAAAGTCTAAAGAAAAGGTACAAAGAAGCAAAGAGATACAGGCAAAAAAGATATGGTGTGTGTGTATAAATATACAAAATTCAGAGGCAAGAGTGGAAAGCTAGCCAGAGTTCAGGTTACAAAGGATTGTTTATGTCCAGAGATGGATTTTGGACATTATCCTATAGATAAAAGTTATCTTTGAAAAGTAATTAATATTTAATATTAATTGTAATGTAAAAGTAACTAACAGACTTTGAATTCATTATACTAACTAAAATAAGTCAGACAGAGAGATGGATATTAATTATACTTATAAATAAGTTAGGAGAGAAAATAATTTGAATTTAGAGACTTAATATATAGATGTGGAAATTGAGGAAGAGGGGAGAGTAAGAAATGACAATTCATATTTAGACTGAGTAATGTGGTAGTGCCAGCATGGGAGAATAGGTATGAGTAGGATTCAGTTTTGAATATGCTGTATTTAAGGCTACTAGTGTACCCAGGTAGGTGTGTCCATGAGTCAGTTGTTTATGTGAGTCTGAAGCTGAGTGTAGAGTCTTGGATGCATATTCAAATTTTAGACTCATCAGCTTTTAGTTGATAGCCAAACTAATAAAAGCATATGATATTATTGATAAAGAATTGAAGATAGAGAATAAAAGTGACCCCCAAATAGTGGTGGGAGATATTATTTTAGGGATTGATGAAGGATGAGGAAGGAACCACTGGATAAGCAGAAAAGAGGAAATCAGAGGTGGATGAGAAAAATTAGGAGTGCATTAAAAACTAAGGGAATGGAGAGCCTAAAGAACAGGGTTGGTTGACTACTGAGTGGAACAAAAAAGCCAATAACATGGGACATGAAATATGAGTGCTGGATTCGGCTTGTTGGCAGTCATTCCTGACTCCTTGAAAAGGTGGCATCAGTTAGGTGGAAAAAAAAAGAAGCAAATTTGGGATGAGATGAAAGATAAATGGAACAAGAAGTAACTGATACTTGTTTTATGCTGTTGTTTGAGAAGTTTAGATGTGATAAGAGGAGATAGACTTTTCTAGAGGAAGTTGTGGAGTTGTGGAAAGTCTCTTCAGGATGTGAAGGAGTGGAGATCAAAAATGATCAAAAATACTTTGGGGAAGTACCATGGGAAAGGGAGAGTTTCCAGTACCCGATCTAATTCCTGGCACTTCCTTTGGTGGTAGGCCTTAATGCGGTTAGTTTTAGATCAAGAAGAGGGATAGATGAAGCAAGGTCCCAGAGAAAGAGAGGCAGGAGGGATCATGGGTGGAGAGGCTGACTTTGAACAAGAGTACACTTCTCTAGGAATCTTGGAGACAGTCTAAGAAGGATGAATGTGGATGTAGAGAAGTTAAGAGTTAGTGGGGAAAGAACAGAAAGTGAGGAAGCAAGGATAAGGCTGGTTGAGGAAGCTAATGATTGATCTTCTTAATTTGAAGGGACTAGTTAGGAATGGCCCTCTGCTAAGAGTTGAAGGGAGGCAGGTAGCAATGAAGTATAGGATTTCTGGGAGCAACAAGTGTTCAGTATATTTGATGAAGAGAATGGAAATGGGAGCTGAGCAAGGACCAAGGAACAAGTACCCCCTGAAGCTAGGGACCATGAATTCATTCTCCAGTCCCATTCTGGCTATAGAAATGAGTAAAAGAAGGTAACAATATAAATCTTGGACCAGACTTAGGGTGGGGTGCAGCAGAAGGCTAGGAAAAGCAGGGGATTGACAGTGCTGATGAAAGTGTAGTACAGATGATCAAGCATGGGATTTGTGCATCTACCCTGGGTCTGGCTCAGGGCCAGGTGAGCAAGTGCATGGTCCTGAGCAGGGTCCCTTCTATGGCCAAGATGACAGAAGTTGCAAGAAGAGCAAATCTCAAGGGCAGTACTGGTAGTGGAACTAGTAGAACATTACTATTGATGAAGCAAAGCAGCCCTCATAAAAAATCTATGTTTATGTTAGGGATATTAATATACAGTGGCTCAACAAACAAAGATGCCCTTGATATTATACTCCCCTAGAAAAATACCAAGAATCATGTCTGTATATGTGTATGTGCATGTGTATGTGTGTGTGTGTGTATGTATATATATACATCTTTAATGTTTTACTAATTAAATTTCTGTAACTGTTTTCAAGTGTATGTAAAAGTGCTTCTTCAAAAAGCCTTTTGAGATTATCATCCTGGGATTTAATCATACATCTATTGGCAAATATTTTGCACTGTTGTATTCTCTATATGTATTGGCCTACCTAATAATGTACTGTAGCCAAAGAAAATCCATATTTCATAGATTTATTGAGATATAATTTACATTCCAGAACATTCACTGACTTAAACTGTAAAAATCAATGTTTTTTTTAGTATATTTACAGAGTTGTACAACCATAGTTAAGCAGCCATTAGTATAATCTAATTTTAGAATATTTTCATCAGCAGCAAAGAAACCTCACAACCATTAACAGTCATGCTCCAGAGCTTCCCAGTTCTAGGTGGCCACTAATCTACTTTCCATCTCTGTAGATTTGCTTATTCCGGACATTTAAACCCTTGTGTTTTAGTATTCCTTTTTGTCCCCCCCCCCCCCTTAAATACATAAGCTTATGTCTAGAAAAGTCTGTGTATTTCCTCTAGTTTATGGCTAATTGTTCCACTTGTTTCTTTCCCACCACAATGGTCTTTCCCACCACAATGTCAGTGGTGAAAGCAGTAGTCTATGATCTGGATGTGATGGCAGTGTTGTATAGTCTTTATGTTTGATTTGAGACACTGGCCCTGGCAGTGTAGCTCCAGATAGTTCCAAGCCTGTTTCTTTAGCATTCCAAATGGTTCAATAGCCTCATTTTCTGTTTCCTTTATTTTTTTAAGTTTATTTATTTATTTTGAGAGAGACAGAGATAGCACAAGTAGGGGAAGGACAGAGAGAGATGGGTGGAAAGAGAGAATCCCAAGCAGGCTCTGCACTATCAGCACGGAGCCTGACATGGGGCTTGAACTCACAAAACTGCAAGATGATGACCTGAGCTGAAACCAAGAGTCTGATGTTTAACAGACTGAGCCACCCAGGTACCCATCAGTTTCCTTTAATTTTAATCAAAGGTGTGTATGAACATACTTTAAAGAGTCAAATCATTCTCTGTAGCTACGTTTGAAAGCCAGCATCCTCCTAACCAGTTGATACTCCATCCCAATTTTCAGATGCTCAGAGATTTTCAACGTTTTTAGTTATCATCATCATCATCGTCATTATCATTTTGGCATTTACTTCCATAATTCTAGATACCATGTTTGTATTGCTACTTCTTAATTTTTTTTTTTTTTTTTTAGTTTTAGAAGTCACCACTGACTTAACCTCCCTTTTACCACCTCCATGCACATATGCATGCATATCATTCATCTATCATTTCAATATGGTTAAATATATTCAATGCATAACCATATTTTGGGTTAGATTGGCATTCAGTGTTTCAGAGCTGAAACCTATAGTACATAATAACCTATACTTTCTTGAATTTTTTCTTTTATGAGATTAATAATCATATTTTTGTTATTGTTTGCTTAGCTTCCATCATCACTAATTTATCCCTAATCTTCCCCTAGTTATCTAAATTTCCTTAAATATATATTCTACCAATTTTACCTTTTTTGGAGGCATTTCTTCTTGAGCTTTCTGCAAGCTGCAATCTAGATTTGTTCCTTTTTCAAGAGGCCTGGTACACAGCTATCATATTGAGTTGCCCTTGGCCATCATCCTTGGGATCTCCTGTTCCTTGGATCTCATTGTCTTTCTCTTTTTGTGTTTTGTTTTCTCATTTGGGGGAGTTATATCCTTCAATAACTTTTAGAGAGAAGATTAATAGATAATTTTTTGAAATTTTGAATACTTTAAATTGTTGTTTATTTTCACTCATAATTTATATTTCTGTCGAGTATAGAATTTTTATTAAGGTTAGTCATTCTTCAGAATTTTCAAGGTAATGTTCAATCATTTTTTGTAGTTTAAATGTTGAGAAGACTTAAGAAAATTTGATTTTTAATTTTGTTTTTGCCTTGTTTTTCTCTAGAAGCTTTTAGAATCTTCTCCTTATCCCCAGTTATATTAGAAAACATAAGTGTCTTCTTTTATTACTCATACAGAACACTTCACCTCTGACACTTCTGGTCACCGAATATGTGTTTGTTTGTTTGTTTTTTTCCCTCTCACCAAATAATCTATGACACCAGCTGGATGTATTATAATTTAAATCAATCCTGACACCATCTAGCTGGAAGTAGCATCAGATCCCACAGGTTAAGGGCTCAGCCTCACAAGACTACCCCCAACTTTAAGTGTCAGTCACAAGTCCAGGTTGTCACCAGTGCTTCTGACTGATCCATTACAAAGCTGAGGTTCCCATGCTCCCCTATTTTGGTTCAACTAATTTTCTATAGTGGCTTGCAGAATACTTATGTTTATCAGTTTATTAAAGGATATGATAAAGAACACAGAAGAATAGTCAGATGAAGAGATACACAGGGTGAGGTCTGGGAGGTTGTGTGTGTGTGTGTGGGGGGTCCCAAGTGCAGGAGTTTTGTCCCTGTGGAGTTGTGGTGCATCACCCTCCCAATGCATTGATGTGTTCCCTTACCTGGAGGCACACTGAACCCTGTATTTTTGGAATTTTTATGGAGGCTTCATCATGCAGGCATGATCAATTATTAATTTCATTTCCAGTCCCTCTCCTTTCTCTAGAGAAGTGGGGTGGGGGAGCTTAAATTCCAAGCTTCTAATTATGTTTTGGCCTTTCTGATGACAAGCTCTCATCCAGGAGCCACCCAGGATCCCACCCAGAGTCCCCTCATTAAAACAAAATATGCTGTTAGTGTTCTTATCACTTAGGAAATTACAAGGGTTTTAGGAGTTCTTGTCCATAACCTGGGGCAGAGACCAGTATATATATATATATATATATATATATATATATATATATATATATATATATTTCTATATATACCTCACACTAGCATTCTTAGATTGTATCTTGAGGCAGATCTATTTTTGCCCCATTTTTCAGAAAGTCATATAATCTTTCAGTCTGAAAATATATGCTTCAAATCCTAAAAGAGGTCTTTAAATATATCTAGATAATATATCCTCATTGTATTCATTTCTTCTATTTTTGGAGTTGCTTTAATTTGACTGTTAGACTTTCTAGAATGACTTTAATATTCTTATATACTTTTTTCTTTTACTTTCTATTAGAAGTCTTTGACTTTAATTTTTGAGAGATTTCTCCACTTTATATTTCAATCCATCCATTTAATTTTTAATATTTGCAACACATTTTTAATATCTAAGAGGATTATTTTTCCCTCTGAATGTCCTGCTCCTCTTTTATTTATAGCACTCTGTTCTTTTATTTATAGCACTCTTGTTTTCACAAGTATATTTTTTCTTACTCCTCTGAAGGTATTGTTGCTAACTCATTTTTAGAAGTTTTCATCTCTGTGCTATGCATAATCTCTATTTTCTCAAAGTTGCTTTTTCTGTTTTTTTAAATGTTTTTTATTTTATTTTCGAGAGAGACAGAGCATGAGCAGGGGATGGCAGAGAGAGAGGAAGACTGAATTGGAAGCAGACTCCAGACGCTGAGTGTGTCTGCACAGAGCCCAACATGGGGCTTCAACCCACGAACCATGAGATCATGACCTGAGCGGAAGTCAGATGCTTAACCAACTGAGCCACCCAGGTGCTCCATCTTTGTTTTGATCTCTTTCATGTGAGAGAACTTCCGCAGATACAGGATTATCCTTGACTGTCTACCTGTATTTGAGACTAGGGCAATAAAAAGCTAGGTAGCAATTCTCTTTGAATTAGAGCTCTTGACTGTAAGTTTTATTTTGTGGTATTATGACTAGGGCATTATATAAAGAAGTCCCAAATCACCACTATCTTTAGCTTTTGTCCCCCTACCTCCTTTTGGAACTTGTCATCTTCCCCAGAAAAGAAACTTCTAATGCCCTCCAAAGCCTATTGCTTATGTTTTATCTATTGAGATGGGGAAGAGGTCTGGAGGTTTTCTTGAGTCTCTCTGCTGCATTTTAATGAACACTTCTCAGATCGTATAAGTCAATTATCACTCTTTTAATACCTTTAGACTTTCCAATTTTTATTGCTTATTTCTCTTTTATTCTTTTGGATTTATGAGTTTATTCCTTTAAAACTCATTCCTTGCTTCTTTTTAAAATTTTTTCAATGTTTATTTATTTCTGAGAGAGAGAGAGAGACAGAGCACGAGCAGGATAGGGGCAGAGAGAGAGGAAAACCTGGAGTCCAAAGCAGGTTCCAGGCTCTGAGCTGTCAACACAGAGCCCTACATGGGGCTCGAACTCATGAGCCCTGAGATCATGACCTGAGCCACCCAGGAGCCCTTCTTTCTTTTTAATAGAGCTTCAAGAAGGAACAAATTCTATGAATTAATTATCCACTTTTTCCACTTAATCATTCATAGCTAAGTTCTATAGCTTACACTATGTACTTCACCTTATATACAGACACATGAATAATTTTAATTCAACTTAATAAATGTTATAATAAAGGAAAGAAATGTACTGAGTGCATAGAGGGTAAGACTGAACTTAATTAGAAAAGTTCAGAAAGGTTTGTAATATTTATTTATTTATTTATTTATTTATTTAATATTTGGGTTAGAACTTAAAACATAAAAATCAGATTTGCTATTCATTAAAGGAAGTGAAGGAAATCTTGACACCACGACTTTAAATTAGGAAGGTACATTTCTGGGTTGTTTCACAGACTTCATATTTATATCCTCAAAATAATTCTCTTAATTGGGATAATATCCCATATTGTAGATAACAAAAGTGGGACCCAGGAGATTTATTTTTAAAAGAATAAAATTATCTAACAGGAGATGATAGAGCTTGAATGGAAATATAGTTTCCTATTTCTCCAAAGCTATGCTTTGGGTGTAGAAATACAACAAGAATGAAATAAGAATCTTTATCAGAAACAAAAATGGCACTGCTATTAACTGATAAAATAATCACCCCTCAGAGTTTTCAGGAGTGATTATCTAATTTACATTATACCAAAGTGCATTTTCTCCCCTTATCTCACTGATAAATATCCCACTCTGTTGGATTTTTTTTATTTGTTTGTTTGTTTTACTTCTTTCCTACACTTGTACTTATTTTGTGTACAGAGAAAGGGCATTTTTTTTTCTTCTGGGGATTGTGGAAGGAAGCTAAATCAAATCACTTAACTTATATTTTGAGACTCATGGATTAATTTCTTCACACCCTTTCTGTCCCAAGTTTCAATGACCTCCAGATATATCTCCCATGTGTGTTAGCAGAGGCAGAACTATAAGACAGGTTTCACGTGTTCAGCATTTATAGATTTATGGATGCTCAAACATGATTTCTACCTGCTCCATCTTCCACCTTCCCTTCCCTTTTGGGGCTTGTCATCCTTGCTTCAAGACTGAGCACGAGTAAACTCTCCTTATATGAATTCCTTTCTCTCAGGTGGTTTGGACATAAGTGGCACGAAGTGTATCTCTTGATTTTCTGTAAAGTATTGCAACAATACCATTTGATCAACCTTTTGCTCATTTATTCCCTTATTTGATCTTTTATGAGACACTGAATACAAACTTTGCATAGGGAACTAATTAACTGTAGGGAAACAGAAATGACAAGACCTAAAATTTATTGAGTGCTTTTTTTGCACTAGATCCATTCTAAATATATATACTGTATCAGTTCTCACTATTTCAAACTTCTATGAATTTCCATTTATTATTATTATCATTATTCCATTTTACAGATGAGAATTTTGGGGTACAGATTTAAGTAAGTTTCCTCCAATCCAGTACACAGTACTAGGTAGAGTCTATATTTGAACAAGTGTAGTCTGGCCAGGAAAAAAGCTTCCACTCAACCCCTTGTGGGTCAAGATCAGCCTTGTTCTGCAGGGATGCGTTTAGCACTTACTACCTGGAAGTTTCAGTTAACATTTTAAACTTATTTGTGTGTTCATGGACATTTTATAAGCATTGAAAGAGTAGAGGCCCTTCAGGCAAGCAGAATAACAAAGTAGGCACTTAGAATTTACAGAGGAGTTTAGCCCAAATGCCCTTAGGGTTAGAAATCTCTTAGGCACCTCAATCCACAACAACTCATAGGCTAATCTTAAATGGACCCAAAACAATGTAGTCAGGTTTCCCAGTGCCATATGGTAGAAGAAAGAACACTGGACTAGACTTGGAAGACTTTGTCTTAATTCTGGCTCTTTCCCTTATTCTAGTATGAAATTGGGGAATTGAAAGCCAGTCACTCTTTCTACACCTTGGATTTTACATCTGGAAAACAGTGAACCTAATACCTGATGCCTTACCTCGTACTGTTTGAGTATAAAATTATACAGTGTATGGAAGAGATATACAAACTTTAGAGCACTAAAAAAGACAATCATTCATTGGTTCAATGTGAAAAAGGTAAGCAGTTGAACTGTAAAAGTAATCACACATTAAGTCTTGTTTCTTTTTCTCCATTGAAAAGATTTTCATCTGTCTTCTAGGAGATCATACTTGCCCAGTTTTCTTCCTACTTTACTGGCTGCACCTTTTCAGACTTTTCTGATAATTCCTCTTCTTCATTCTGACCTTTTCAAACTGGAGATTTCCAAGCTCAGTCCATGGACCACTTCTCTCTCACTCTTGACATGATCTCTTCCATTGTTCTGGTATTAAATGCCATACATATGCTAATGAATCTGAATTGTACCTTCAGCTCAGTCCTCTTTCCTGAGCTCCAGATCCAATACCCAGGGTGATGATTAAAAAAAAAAAAAAAAAAGTTGGGGCGCCTGGGTGGCTCAGTCAGTTAAGCGTCCGACTTTGGCTCAGGTCATGATCTCACGGTTCGTGGGTTGGAGCCCCGCATCAGGCTCTGTACTGACAGCTCAGAGCCCGGACCCTGTTTCAGATTCTGTGTCTCCCTCTCTCTATGCCCCTCCCCAACTCATGTTCTGTCTCCCTCTGTCTCAAACATAAATAAACATTAAAAAAAAATTAAAAAAAATTAAGGGCACCTAGGTGGCTCAGTCAGTTAAGCGTCCCACTCTTGATTTTGGCTCAGGTCACAATCTCATGGTTTGTAAGATTAAGCCCTGCATCTGGCTCTGCACCGATAGTGTGGAGCCTGCTTGGGATTCTGCCTCTCTCCCTCTCTTTCTGCCCCTCCCCTGCTCTCTCTCTCTCTCTCAAAATAAATAAATAAATAAAAACATTTTTTAAAAAGATCATGTTGACCATACTCAAAACCTTCCAATGCCTCTTGATTCCATTCAGAGTAAAAGCTAAAGTCCTTACAGTGACTGACAAGGTCATATCTGTCTTAGCCCCTTATAGATCTCCAAAATCTCCTGTTTGTCTTTACCTGGCTCCCTGGGTTCCAGTCATTTGAGCCTCCTTAATGTTCCTTAAACACAGTGAGCACTCTTGGTTACAGAGCCTTTGTGCAGCTTGGGCACCCATCCTGCTGATGTTCATATGGACAAATCCCTTGACTTCCTCAAGTCCTTCCTCAATATCCCCTTCCAATGAGACCCAACCTGGACCAAAGTATTTTTTTTTTTTTGACCAGCCTATTTAAATATGCTTGTCCCCATGTTCTGAGAACCCTGAACACATTACACTGCCTACATTTTTCCTTAGCCCTTGTCTACTAATATACTCTATTTACTATTACTGTCTGCCTATTCTATGCTAAAATATAACCTTCATGAAGGTAGAAATGGTTTTCATTTGTTTTATTCAGTGATGTTTCACAAGTACCCAGAATACTGTCTGGCATATGATGGACACTTAACTGACATCCACTGAATGAATGAGTGAATTGATGAATGAGTTCCAAGACATAAAACAAACTGTTAAAATGTATCAGAAAGAACATCATTTAGAAATCTTGGCATAAAGGGAGGGTAGGATTGGATCTATAAAGCTACTGTCACACACATGGACAGGTCAACTTGTTGGTTCCCAAACCTCCCTACTCCATGCAACTCCTGATACTACATACCCAGGAGCCTATCTCTTACTCACCCTCAGTAGGAAAACAGAGGAATTTTTGGAGAAGAAGCTTAAAAAAATCATAATTTTCTATTATGTTTTAAAGATTTATTTTTAGTTCTACTTGGATAATAAGGAAAGAATTTTTGTGCTCTTCAACATATTTGAACATTTGAACATATTATTTTCTTATAAATAATTGACACCCCTTTAACCAGTGATGACAAAATCTTATTCCACAGTTGAGAGAGAAAGAGCGCCCAAATCTAAATGCTTTTTTAACATTTGTACCTAATCTAATCTAGTCTAATCTAATCTAAATTGTAATGAAGTAATCAAGCAATACATATAAATAACTATTATCAGATGCCTTCCTATTTATTTCCATAAAAGGAAGAGCTTAAGTTACTTAGAAGGCTCAATATTCTGAATACTGGGGTCACCCTAATGAGGGAAAGGGGCACACAATTGGAGGTTGAAAATGACAGTGGTAAATGTGTAAATTTAGACAAAAATCATAGCCATGCTTGGTTATCTTTGACAGAGTTTTTACAGACTTTGCCTAGGAACAGAGAACAGGTGGCACTGAATCAGAGATGTGCCCTGTGTCAGTCTTTCAAGGGTGCTCCAGGCCTTCAAGCACAGGAGGATGAGGATCTTGCTATAGACTGAATGCTTGTGTCCAAGCAAAATTTTTTATGATAAATCCTAATCCTCAGCGTGATGGTATTTGGAAGTGAGGTCTTTGAGCACTGGTAGCTCATGAAAGAGAAACCAACGTAAAGGAGATTTGTGACCTTATAAAGGAGATTCCAGAAAGCTAGCTGGCTTCTTCCAACATGTGAGGTCATAATGAAAAGATGGCTGTCTATGAACAAGGAAGCAGGCTCTCAGCAGACGCTGAGTCTTCCAGTGCCTTGATTTTAGAATTCTTTGACTCCAGAACTGTGAGATATTAATGTGTACTATTTATAAGCCATTCAGTTTATGATTTTCTGTTGTAACAGCCTGAATGGATTAAGATAGACCCATGGGTGTTGCTGCCACCACCTTTAGGCATGCTACCTCTGTTTCCCTCTACTATCTACTATGTCTTTTAAAAAAATAGATCATTTTTTATATTGAGAGGAATAATTAACCAAGTATTATTGTTCTTAAAATAAAAATTAATTAATTCTTTGATCAAATGATAAGAGTTTGGTAAACTGCTTCAGCTCAGCCTGACTATAGCACCAGAAGGAACAGCTTGTATAAATACAGTTCTCTCTGCTGAGTGGAGTGAATTTCCTACTTAATTTTCAACCCTTTCTATTGGCTATTTTTCCAGAAATAATTCCATTTTGTGCCTATTTTGACAACTTATGATGATACCTACTTGTAAAAATACTCACCATTCATAATTCTTCATATCATCTGTGCCCAAGTACAAGTATAGGCACATGAAACAGACTGAATCTAAGGGTCTGAGAAGAAAGTGGGCTTACAGAAAAATTGTTTTACAAAATCTCTTCCTTGGTTTAATAATGTATTTATTTAGGTGCCAGCCAAAATTGCAAAGATCGTGACATATTCTGATTGATATTTTATGGGTTAACACATTGGTCATTTACTTTAAGAATAAATCATAGAAGTCTTCTCCCCTCAGTTAAGATACTAAATTAGACACAAACTTGACTGTAACAAGTCACAGAGGGAAGGGATATCAAGAAATACATACCATTTTCCCCAAAATTTCCTCATGACGTTGAATATAAATGTCTTTCTCATTTACATTGCTGGGGTTAATATTGTTGGTCACATGTCTTACAGTAATTTCAAGTCCATAGAAAAACAAAACAAAACAAAACAAAACAAAAACTTTGCCTAAAATTTCATATGTTAGAAAATTGCATATTTTTTGTTAATTGTCAATTCACTGGACTATTAAATCCACTTTAGTCTGTATTTTGTGGAGTGATCTAAAGAAACTGTGAAATTATCTCATGTTGTTAACAGGAGGGGCAGCTTAAACTTATAAACAACTTGTTAGCACAGGTTTTAAACCTTTAAATATTCTTTTGGTATGAATCATGTTTCAAAGCCTGTCTTCCATATTATTTCTAAATGTACAAAAACAGAATCAATTGGTTACTGGAGCCAGCTTCATAAACTCAGCCCTCAGTATTTTCTTCCCTTAGTTTATCAATTTCTTCAGGCTGGGTGACAAGAATATCCCCATCCCCTGTTCTTGTCCAAAAGGAAATGGAGTACTACAGATGCATTCCAAGGTATTTGGAAACCTCATTCTAACATAAGGATCATTCCTCCTATTGGAGAGAACACTGCGGAACCACAGATGGTTCAGGAACAAGCAACTGGGCCAAGTTTTAACATTTTAGTGTTGCCACATTGGGTTTTGTTTCCTACTAATAATGCAGCCAAGTATCTTGAAGCTCTTGCCCCTAACAGGAGGCTGCTTCTCAGTGGTCCTTACTCAGGGATTAGGATCCTATTTTTTTCCTTCATTAGATGGATATTAAGTCAATGCACTGCCTAATAATATTTGGCCCAAACATATCATTCCTTATTTTTAAGTTGGACAACTTATAGCTCCAGGAAACATAAATAATTGAAACACACTTTATATTTTATCAGTTTCTCACAACACTTTTATGAAGTGGGGTAATGTTACTGAGATATCATTGCAAATGAAATGATGGGTGATATGTTTCCTTTTCACATAATGAACTGCAAAATAAGGTCACCAAGGGAAAATCTGGAATCCATTAGAATTTTTCTTTTAAAACTAATCATTATCATTTACAAGGAAATAATAAATCACCTTAAATTGAATGTAGCCTGCATTTATGTCTATAGAGTAGTAAGTGCAGAAGAGGGTTGGTCCCCCAGTGACCCAGGAGAGGGAAGGTCAAATCTTCTGCCTGTACCCATATTGTAAGAAGCTGAAAGAAATCCTGGAATCTTATGGGATTCTAGCTCATACTTTCTAAGGTATGTATTTTTTTTTACATAATGAATTGCAAAGGGAGATCTGTGGAAAGTCTCAGATCCTAGTCAGGTGAGCCACAGCAGTAGAGGCCATGACTCACTGGCTAAGGTGATGTTTATTTGCTTTGTGCTGTGCCACTTTCTCAGCTCCTCTGGGTCCTTTTCTTCCAAATTGAAAGCAGTCCCTAAAAATGAGAAATAAAGTAATAGGAAAAGTCATTTCTTTAAGGACTAGGTTACTAAAAGAGCCTGAGTTTCTGTTCCTGGCATTTTCCTCTTGCCTAGCCCTAGCCTACTGCCATTGGTGTGCCACTTTGTTTACTGGAGTGGACAAAATGCATCTTCCTTTACAGTTGAGCTGTTGAATGCCAGCTATGTTGTGTGCTAAGGCTCTGTCCAGCCTCATTTGTCTAATATTGGAGCTGCTAAATCTGTAAGGACACAGCATGAAGCAGAAAGTGCACATTCAAATAAGAATTTCCTGAGTGCACACTCTGATGGTCCGGCATGGCAGGTTCCCAGGGGAGAGGAGAGAAGCACAAGGATGGGCTCTGACTTCCCCTTTAACCCCTTTCTCCTAAGTCAGAATGAGTAGCAGTGGGATAGTGAAGAAGTACAAATAAGTAATCTGAATTACTTCTGAACTTGTGCCAGCATGTCTATACAATCCTTTAATCAACACCAGTTTCCTAGTCATTTAAGTAGCTTCATTTATTGCTTCATTCTAGAAGTACATCTGGGAACTTTCCAAACATACAGACTCTAAGCATTCTAACAGCTAAGTCAAGATAAGTCCCAGTAAGTGGCTCTTCAGTTGTGGGTTTATGTGATGGTGAACTTTGTCTTTTCTTTGGTGACAAGTTTACTAAGAACAGACCACTACAACTCCTCTGGTTCTATCTTTGTGGTTCAGATAGAGAAGCATTAAAATAACTGAAGATATGTCACAGCCTTTCTGTCTAAAATATCTTTAGATGGCATGTCCTCAGTTGTAAATCTATTTCTTGCAAAAGGAACTCCTGGGTTGGAAATTTTCCCATACTTTTACATTAAGGCTTTCTTTGAAATATTAGAAATTATCTCCAATTCTAACCCTGTCTATTTTATTGACAGAGACATGGAAAAGTGAGGGATATGGAGAAAAAATAATTGCATGCTAAATTCCCAGTCTTCTAGGAAAAGCATAATGAAATGTGTTGCTATTAGATAAATTAATAGATTATTATAATATTTTTTTCTAAGGAAGTTGGTCATACCTGAATCTTGTTCCAGATAAACCACTTGTATCTTCCTGATCTCCAGTAAAAGTGAATATACAGAATATATTCAGCAGAGCAAGGCAAATAACATGTGAATCTTTGACCCCAATTGAGGCTGGCTCTTGAGGACATCATTGTACCCTAGTGTTGGTGGGCTCAAGAGGTTATTATTGACCTGATCCCACAGCTGATCTTTATGATGAGTTATTTGTTCCAAAGTCATAGGCCCTGGGAGCTGTTTGCCAGGTGGTGTGTATGACATTATTGCCACTACAGGCAAAACAAAACAAACAAACAAAAAAACAAACAAAAAAAAAACTTGGTGAAGAGGAATACTATACTGATACCTTAAAATCTTGATGTCTTTCATTCACTGGGGCTGATTCAGTAATAGCTTAAATTCTTCGGATTGTACAGGTGGTGAAGACAGAATGTAGCCTGTCAAAAAGCAGATTTATTGACTGTGGATGCAGAAAATGCAGGGTTTTAGTTGATGGGTAACTGAAAGCAGTGGCTCCATACCTCTTGCCTGGCTCATCTCCTTCTACATTTTCTTTGAAAGTGAGGCATGGTGCTTACACATTTGTGTTAACTTCCTTACAAGTCCCTGCCAAAGAGGAAAGGATGTACATGTTTCCTGGCTTCCATTTAGAAATCCTAGGGGCACTTTTAATAGGGCCAACTTGAGTCCTTCCAGCAATTATTGTGGCCAGGGAGATGAAAGACAGTGATGGATCTGTCAGATTTTGATACTGTCATTTCCAAGGGTTAAGGTCAGCTGTCAGTGTACATATGGACTCGGGGGTTAGATGCTGTACTGAGAGCAATTGCTGATGTTGGTCTGGCACCTTAACCTCTGTTTACAGCCATTGTCCAGGATGTAATGAATTAGATCACTATTTTTTGCCTTGGGTGAACTAAGTGTAGTGAGAGAGGAATGGAGGACTCAAAATAAAGCTTTTCTTTTTCCTCCTTCCTTCCTTCTTTCCTTTTTTTTTCTTTAATAGGGAAAATTCACATATTTCTAATTCTCTTTGGCAGAGATTTTAAGAGCATATTTGAGGTGTGAAGAGTTTGGAAATAAGGCAGCATTGAGGTTCCCTTGTACTTCTCTGCCTTACTGGTTCTGATAGTGCGTCCTGAGGTTTCACTAGTATGCTTTTATCAGTACACAATGCTACATGTACTTTTATTTTCCCCAGTGACAATTGGGAAATTTGCAATTTGGTATTTACAAACAAAAGTTGCTTCACAGAGCTAGAACAAACAATCCTAAAATTTGTTTGGAACCGCAAAAGATCCTGAATAGCCAAAGCAATTCTGAAAAAGAAAAACAAAACTGGAAGCATCATGATTCCAGATTCCAAGCTATATTACAATGCTGTAGTCATCAAGACAGTATGGTACTGGCACAAAAATAGATAGATACATAGATCAATGGAACAGAATAGAAAACCCAGAAATGGACCCACAACAATATGGTCAACTTATCTTCAATAAAGAAGGAAAGAATATCTAATGAAAAAAAGGTACTCTCTTCAACAAATGATGCTGAGAAAGCTAGGCAATGAATGCAGAAGAATGAAACACATCAAAGAAGGCAAAGGGAACAAAAGCAAACATGAACTATTGGGGCTTCACCAAGAAAAAAAGCTTCTGCACAGCAAAGAAAACAATCCACAAAACTAAAAGGCAGCCTACAGAATGTGAGAAGATATTTGCAAATGATATATCTGATAAAAAATTAGTATCCAAAATTTATAAAGAACTTACCAAACTCAACACCCAAAAAACAAATAATCCAGTGAAGAAATGGGTAGAAAACATGAATAGACACATTTCCAAAGGAGACATCCAGACTCCTGGTGAACTGGTGAAGCCACTTTGGAAAACTGTGGTGGAGGTTCCTCCAAAAGTTAAAAATAGAACTACCCTATGATCCCACAATTGCACTACTAGGTATTTACCCAAAGGATGCAAAAATAATGATTCTAAGGGTTAAATGCTCCTCAGTGTTTAGAGCACCATTATCAACAATAGCCAAACTATGGACACAGCCCAAATGTCCATCGACTGATGAATGGACAAAAAAGATGTGGTATGTATGTACAATGGAATATTGCTCACCCATCCAAAAGAAAGAAATCTTGCCACTTGCAATGACATGGATGGAGCTAGAATGTATTATGCTAAGCAAAATATGTCAATCAGAGAAAGAAAATACCGCATGATTTCACTAATAGGTAGAATTTAAGAAACAGATGAATATATGGGAAGGAAGAGAAAAAGAGAAGAGGGGGAAACAAACCACAAGGGACTTTTAACCATAGAGAACAAACTGAGGGTTGATGGAGGGAGGTGGGTGGGAAATGGACTAGATGGGTGATGCGTACTAAGGACGGTACCTATAATGAACACTCGGTGGTGTATCTAATTGATAAATCACTGAATTCTACTCCTGAAACCAATACTGCTGTATATGTTAACTAAAATTCAATTTAAAAAAAGATTTCTTTGATACTAATTTTTTTTTTAATGAAAACAAAAGTTTTTATTTGATTACCTCTTGGTATGAACCACAAGCAACAAAGCTGAGGGCTCTTTTTGTTTCTGCTTTTTTTTTCTTTTTCACTCTCTACTCAGACTGAATTAAAAATTTAATTTTAGTTAAGAACTGTTAAAACTAGAAGGCTCAGAAATGTCACAGGTCACACTTAAGTGACAGTGACAGCACTAGAATCAGGATCTTCTGGCTCTCAATTCAGTATCATGTACAGCTTTGCTGTATCATCAAGCCTTGTGACTTATCCATGCAAAGTTTAGCATTATAATTTAAAAAAAAACAAAATAAGGTCTATATACTAAATATTTAATGATTTGTATGATAGTTTCAGTGTGTGGCAAATGGACACAATGAATAAGCAATTTATATAGATTCTTATTATTCATAATATTGCTATGTACCCAAACCAAACATTTCTTTTTTTCTTTAATATATGAAATTTATTGTCAAATTGGTTTCCATACAACACCCACTGCTCATCCCAAAAGGTGCCCTCCTCAATACCCATCACCCACCCTCCCCTCCCTCCCAACCCCCATCAACCCTCAGTTTGTTCTCAGTTTTTAACAGTCTCTTATGCTTTGACTCTCTCCCACTCTAACCTCTTTTTTTTTTTCTTCCCCTCCCCCATGGGTTTCTGTTACGTTTCTCAGGATCCACATAAGAGTGAAACCATATGGTATCTGTCTTTCTCTGTATGGCTTATTTCACTTAGCATCACACTCTCCAGTTCCATCCACATTGCTACAAAAGGCCATATTTCATTCTTTCTCATTGCCACATAGTATTCCATTGTGTATATAAACCACAATTTCTTTATCCATTCATCAGTTGATGGACATTTAGGCTCTTTCCATAATTTGGCTATTGTTGAGAGTGCTGCTATAAACATTGGGGTACAAGTGCCCCTATGCATGAGTACTCCTGTATCCCTTGGATAAATTCTTAGCAGTGCTATTGCTGGGTCATAGGGTAGGTCTATTTTTAATTTTCTGAGGAACCTCCACACTGCTTTCCAGAGCGGCTGCACCAATTTGCATTCCCACCAACAGTGCAAGAGGGTTCCCATTTCTCCACATCCTCTCCAGCATCTATAGTCTCCTGATTTCTTCATTTTGGCCACTCTGACTGGCGCGAGGTGATATCTGAGTGTGGTTTTGATTTGTATTTCCCTGATAAGGAGCGACGTTGAACATCTTTTCATGTGCCTGTTGGCCATCCGGATGTCTTCTTTAGAGAAGTGTCTATTCATGTTTTCTGCCCAATTCTTCACTGGGTTATTTGTTTTTCGGGTGTGGAGTTTGGTGAGCTCTTTATAGATTTTGGATACTAGCCCTTTGTCCGATATGTCATTTGCAAATATCTTTTCCCATTCCGTTGGTTGCCTTTTAGTTTCTAACATCATATTAGCTTCCTATTGCTGCTGTAACAAATTGCCACACAAATAGTGGCTTAAAAGAAGATGAATCTATTCATTCTGGAGGTCAGAAGCCCTAAAATGAAGGCATTGTTGGGCCTGCCTTCCTTCTGGAGGCTCTAGGAAAGAATACATTCTTTGTCTTTTCCAGGGTCTAAAGGTTACTCACATTCCTAGGTTTATGGTCCCAAATCACTCCAAATCATGTTTTGATCACATCTCCTCCTTGATCTGGACTCCCCCACTTCTTTCTGTAATTTATAAGGACTTTTGTGATTAGATTGGGCTCCCTAGATAATCCAGAATAATTATCCCAAGATCCTTAACCATATCTATAAAATTCCTTTCCATGTAAGTTAAAATAGTCATGGATTCCAGGCATTAGTACTTAGACATCTTTGGGGACTGTTATTTTGCATACCACAAGGATCATTTAGGAATAAACAGAGAAATCTGAAAAAAGAAGCTCCAATGTCCCTCAGAATTTCTGGGTGTGTAACCCATATTTTAACAGGAAGGTCCCATGCAGAACACCCAGGTAGTGAGAATCCTCCCCTTCCCTGACTCACTCAAGCCAATTAGTCTATGGGGTGGGGTTTTCAGTGGGGGTTTTCAAGAGAGACAAGGATGTGTGGAAAGGGAGTTCTTTTAAGTGTGCAGACAAGCTGAAGATCTGCTGCCTGGGGCTCTGTATAAACTAAGGAGAATGAGAACACATTCCTCATGAGGGACAGGAGGACAGAATTGTTGGAAGAAGGATGGACTTGCTGTGAGGTTATTATCTCAAAGATAAAGGAAGACTTTGCTATTGCTTCCTTTTCATTATTGAGCACTTTTTTTCTCTTTTTTAATGTCTCATTATTTTATTATTATGGCAGAACATTTATTATCAGATGGCCACAGTTAAAATAGGCTATGTTCCTCAGGTTGTTCATGCAAGCAGAAATATATGCCCCCACTACTGGCCAGGTGGGCTGGGAGAACTGCTAAGGATACCCAGAGGGTTAGCCTGCAGCTGAAGCAGGGGGCAGGCTCTGCACCCCTCACATTTCTTATGCTTCCCTGATTGGTATACAATCAAAACACAATGACAGGAATAAAATCTCTGTCTTTAGGGATGGCTAATGTCTTTAATGGTTACTCACATTAAATAAGCATTTGTAAGTAGGACTATGTCCAAAGTATTGCTGAATAACTCCAGGTGTATCAATTCATTTCTCCAGTGGAATCAGAAAGCAGGCATCAATCTGTCCCCAAATGGATAGCAAGTCAGGGAGTTCCCTAGAGACTGGATCAAGAGTCTTTCCCATGGTGAGGGCCGCATAGGTGGCTCAGTTGGTTAAGCGTCTGACTCTGGATTTCAGCTGAGATGATGATCTCATGGTTTGTGAGATTGATTCCCATGAGGGCCGCATAGGTGGCTCAGTTGGTTAAGCGTCTGACTCTGGATTTCAGCTGAGATGATGATCTCATGGTTTGTGAGATTGATTCCCATGTTGGGCTCTGCACTGACAGCACTGAGCTTGCTTAGGATTCTCTCTCTCTTTCTGCCCCCTTCTCTAAATAAATAAATAAATATTGAAAAAAATATTAAAAGCAAAAGAGTCTTTCCCATGGTGAACAGGAAGTCAAGTAAATGAAGTGAAACATGAATATTCTCTTAAGAGATGAACAAACAGGGGCTCTCTGGGTCCTAGGGCATTATGACAGGTGTCTATGCAATAGGTTCAAAGTCAGACTTTATCTCTTAAATAATAAAGACCTGCGGATTATCAGATCAAGACTCCAGTATGTATTTGAGCCCTGTAATAAACTAGTCATATCCTGAATCCACACTCAGCTAAGCAGCCTCCAACTTCACCTCCCTTGAGATTGTTCCTGAAGTAGTCCTGTGCACATGAGGGCTTTGACTTTATTGGACATCATGAAATCAGCTTTCTTGAAAGCCTGGGTAAAGTCCTAGGTTTGGGATGCTATTCTGGGAGAGTGAGGGTATCATTTGGTCAGTGCTGTTGTGTGCTCACCTCTGAGCAATGCATATTTGTTTCCTGTCTTTACATATATTTTAAAAGAATCTCCATTTTTATCCATACATCCAGAAAGACTTGTATGGAACATAGGACAGGGAGATGCCACCTAACTGACCACCTGCTTCTCAGTAATGCATTGTGTGTTAGAGTTCCAGGGTATTCCAGGGGCTGAACTGGATGCCTCAGGGTCTTGCAGCAATGAAGCAGCTGCAGAGCCAGTACCTGTATTTCAGATAGACTATTGTAACCTGATGGTTTCTCCACTTGTCATACTGAACATCACCCTCAGATCCATCCATCCACACACCACTTTATTGTGTTGCTCACTGTAGAGGAAAGCCCAGTGTAGAAGCTTGCTGACAAGCCTGATGTCTGCTGCTGCCTTGGCCCTGTGGGAAGTTTGCCTTGGTGGCTTTTCATGGCCCTTTAGAAACCACTTTGCCATTAATCCCTCCCTCTCTTATCTCATATGCTCATGTTACATTCTGGCAGTTCAAAATCCCCACCTTTTCTGATCCAGGTTTGTGTTTCAATTGCAAAATGTCCACAGCCTCATCCAGTCCTGTGTCCTCAACATACTATAGTACCTGGGGCCTGATCAAGGTAGGTCATTTCTGAAAATGAGCTGAAACTTACTAAGTTGGTGTTTTAATTTCCTGAAAAAGATACTGGCTGAGTTGAAGAAGCATCCAGTATAATTCAAAGATTCGACATTTCAACAACGTGGCACAGTTTGTCTCCCATACCTTTTTAGGGAAATCAGACCAGGTGCGTGGTGTAGGTAGAGGGGAGAGAGTGACTGTCTGGGTGAGTGGAGTATGGGAATGGTGCAGAAGCACATTTCCCTCACTTAGTTGTGTTCAGCAAATGAGCAGGTGCAAAGTTATTTTTAATTGAGTTCTATTCCAGGGGCCTACAGTGAACTGAAGCTGTCTGTTGTGACCAGCTTTCTGCACATTCAGAGCTACTCATGGACCCCACAAGGAAACTTTTCAGTTCATCAACTGTGTCATCTATAAAGATAGAAAGCATTATAGAAAAAAAAATACTAATCACTCTAAAACAGTCCTCAAAAGAGCACAGAGATAAAACCCAATATTTCTGGTTGACAACTGGTTAATGCAATAATTGCACTCTGCAATAGAACTTTCCATGGTGATGGAATGTTCTATATCTGCTCTGTTATTGAGCACTTGAATTGTGGTTTGTGTGATTAGGGAACTAAATTTTTTATTTAATTTAATTTTAGTTTAAGTAGCCAGATGTGGCTGGTGGCTATTATACTGTAGAGTGCCAGGGTAGTGTGGTTTGGATTATGCCAATAAAATCTATGCTAATAGCTACAAAATTGAATGTAATTACTTAAGAATAATTACATTATTCTTACTACTCTTACTTACTCTTACTTACTTACTACTACATACTCTTGCTAATCTGCTGTATATTTGGGATGTCCTATTATTTCTAATAAAAAAATGAGTGTAATAGGACTTGATATTTTTTACCACTTTAATAAAATGCTTTTCATTTTGTGCTTATATTTGGATAAGTAAAGAAGATTATAGCTGTAAACTATATTTTAAGCTAGTACAACTTCCAATGGAGAAAAAATAACTGTCTTTTTCCATACATGAGGTTAATGAAACACTATTATGCCTTTTACACTTATTTGAGGAGATTTTGATTGCTAAAATAAAGAGAAAGAAAAGGATTTTAAAAATGTTGTGTTTGTATATCATTTCAAAAATAGAAACTTTGGGAGGAGAAAAAATTATCAATTACAATTACTTCTAGTAGCATGGAAGTTAAGAATACCCACTGGAAGTGTTTTATTCTATCAGGCTGTTGCTGAAATTTGTATTTCCCTAGCAACAAAGCAGTAGATAGGTTTTTCCTTCCAAGATAATTAGGCATGTACTGACACACAACCACATTTTATGCTATTCTACACAGTGAAATAACAACAACTAACATTTATTTAGTACTTGCTAAGAGTCAGGCACTATTCTTTGCAATTTACATGTATTAACTCTTTTTAACCTTATTACTGTTATTATTCACATTTTATGGTTGGATAAAGAGAGAAGTTGGGTAAGTTTCCCAAGGTTACAAAGTAGTAAACAAAGAGGTCTCTAATTTTGTGATTTTATTCACAGGTTAACATAGATATTTAGTTTCTACGACTTGATTATAATTGTACTAAGCCATGACGATGTAAAACCGAAGAAAACATTTTTTTTTCCATACTCCTGGTCTATTCACAGATATAGTTAAGTAAACCAAAAGATAAAATATATTGTAAAAGAAGTGGTTAACAATGTTACATTTTAGCAGTTACATCCCCTACTCCCATGCACCTTTGTTTTTTCCTTTTGTTGCAATCTGGTTCCTTCCGCTTATAGATCTGTCTGTGGGGACTGTTGACTAGTAAAGTCTGGACAGATACTTGAACAGAGCTATTCACATGTGGCCTAAAATCAGAAGGATCATCATCACCTGAAAACTGGCTAGAAAATTCAAGTTCCCAGACCCCCTCCCAGTGATACTCATTCAAATAGATGATGAGGGTGAGGTGCCTTTTGGGTCTGGCTTCTTTCACTTAGCAAAATGCATTTAAAGTTCATTTCTTAAAATGTTTATTTATTTTGAGAGAGAGAAAAATATAGAGAGTGAACCAGGAGGGGCAGAGAGAGAGAGGGAGACAGAGAATCTCAAGAAGGCTCTGCAGCTGTCAGCACAGAGCGCCGCAACATGGGGCTCAAACTCGTGAACCATGAGATCATGACCTGAGCCAAAACCAAGAGTCTGACGCTTAACTGATTGAGCCACCCAGGCACCCCAAGATTCATCCATGTTCTTAAGTGAATCAGTAGCCCATTACTATTTATTGCTGAGCATTATTACATTTTATGAGTATTTGGCAGTTTGTTTATCCATTACAAGTGAAAGGGTATCTTGCCTATTTATAGTTCTAGCTATTATGAAAAAAAAAAAAGCTGCCATAAACATTTGCATACAGGATTTTGTTGAGCAAAGTCTTTCAATTCACTTGGATAAACACCCAGGAGTAGGATTGCTTGATTTTTTAATAAGTGTATGGTTTTATTTTATAACAAGCTGTTTTCCAAATTGGCGGTCTCATTTTGCATTTCCACCAGTGATGAATGAGATTTACTGGTGTCCTGCATCATTGCAAATATTTGGTATTGTCCTTGTTTGTTTGTTTTGCCCTTCTAATAGGTATTTAGTGGTATGTCTGAGCCAAACAGGGGCCTCATGCATAATTAATGTCTTAAAAAAATGGAATATTGTAATCCATAAACATGATATGCCTCTTCATTTAGAACTAAAAAAAAAAAAACCCACAAACAAAAACCTTTATTTTCTTTTATCAGTGTTTTGCAGTTTTCAGCATACAGATCCTGCACTTTTTCTGTTAGATTTGTACCTGTGTGTTTTTTTCTGTATGTGTGCTTATGTGCATGCAGTGGAAATGACTACTAGAAATGCCTGTTTTTTTATTTTGTTTTATATTTATTTTTTTATCATTTCAAGTCCCGATTGTCATTGTTGCCACAGATTTACTTAGGAATACAGACAACTTTTGTATTTTGATCATGTATAAAGATGAACTTGCTAAACTATTAGTTATAAACTGATTTTGTAGATTCTTTTGAATTTTCTATGTAAATCATGTTGCCTGGGAATTGAGATTTTTTTTTTTTCCTTCTTCTTCTCCTCCCACTCCCCTGATTCATTGGTTGTGACTATCAGGACAAGGTTGTTCCTGATGCTGAAGAGTGGGTGGAGATATTGCCTCCTTTACCATTAAGCATGATTAAGCTGTAGGGTTTCTTCTGTGAATACTATTTATCGGGTTAAGAAGATTTGGTTTAATTGCATTTGCTTAGAGTTTTTATCAATAAATGGATATTGAATTTTAATGCTTTTTCTGTATCAATTGAGAAGATCATATGGTTTTTCTAGTTAGTCTGTTAATCTAGTGAATTATATTGATTGATTTTCAAATATTGAGCCAGTCTTGCATTCTGGCATGAGCCCTACATGGCAGTGATATGTTATCCTTTTTATATATTCTGTATTCAATTTCCTAATAACACTTTATTGAAGATTTTTACATCTATGATCATGTGGGATTTTGGTCTTTTGTTTTTCTTCTTGTTATTTTTGTGTCCAGTTTTGGGATTAGGGTAATATTAGCCTTATAAAATAGGTTGGGAGGTGTTTTCTTTTTTTTTTTTTTTATTTTTTAATATATGAAATTTACTGTCAAATTGGTTTCCATACAACACTCAGTGCTCATCCCAAAAGGTGCCCTCCTCAATACCCATCACCCACCCTGCCCTCCCTCCCACCCCCCATCAACCCTCAGTTTGTTCTCAGTTTTTAACAGTCTCTTATGCTTTGGCTCTCTCCCACTCTATCCTCTTTTTTTTTCCTTCCCCTCCCCCATGGGTTTCTGTTATGTTTCTCAGGATCCACATAAGAGTGAAACCATATGGTATCTGTCTTTCTCTGTATGGCTTATTTCACTTAGCATCACACTCTCCAGTTCCATCCATGTTGCTACAAAAGGCCATATTTCATTTTTTCTCATTGCCACGTAGTATTCCATTGTGTATATAAACCACAATTTCTTTATCCATTCATCAGTTGATGGACATTTAGGCTCTTTCCATAATTTGGCTATTGTTGAGAGTGCCGCTATAAACATTGGGGTACAGGTGCCCCTATGCATCAGTACTCCTGTATCCCTTGGATAAATTCCTAGCAGTGCTATTGCTGGGTCATAGGGTAGGTCTATTTTTAATTTTCTGAGGAACCTCCACACTGCTTTCCAGAGTGGCTGCACCAATTTGCATTCCCACCAACAGTGCAAGAGGGTTCCTGTTTCTGGTTGGGAGGTGTTTTCTATATTCTAGAAAAGATTATGTAGAATATATATTGTCTCTTTCTTGAATGCTTGGAAGAATTTGTTAGTGAACTCATATGGACCTGAAGTTTTCGTTTTGTTTTGTTTTTTTTTTCCTTTAGGAAGAGAAGCACATATTTAACTGAAAATTCAATTAGAAAATAGATATAGAACTATTCATATTATTTTTTTAGTAAGTTTTGATAAATTTTTGTCTTTGAAGAATTAGTACATTTTGTCTTATTTATTGAATTTAGGGCCATAGAATTTATTAAGTTTATTGAACTTAAGGCCTGTTTATCCTGTTAATATCTATGAAGTCAGTATATATGTCTAGTTTTTCATTTCTAATATTGGAAGTGTGTTTTTCTTTTTCCCCTGTCAGACTGGCTAGAGTTTCATCAATTTTTAAAATTTTTTAAAGAAGCAGCTTTTAGTTTCATTGCTTTTCTACATTTATGTTTCACTTTTACTGATTTCTGCTCACATATTTTTATAATTTGTTTCATTTTGCAAGCTTTTGAATTATTTTTTTTTTTTTGCCCAGTAGTTTCTTAAGGTATGTATTTAGATAATTGACTTGAGAACTTTCTTAATTTCTATCATGTTTATTTAATACTATAAATTTCCATCTAAGTAGTGCTTAAAGGATACCCCACAAATTTTGACATGTTGTGTTTTCATTTTTCTTTATTTAAAAAAATATTCCCTTAAGACTTCATCTTTTTTTCTTGAGTTATTTTAAATATTTGAAAGTTTTTAAGATACTTTCACTGATTTCTAGCTTAATTTTATTATGATATGACACTTTATATAATTTCTATTCTTTTAATTTTTGTTTTGTATCCCAAAATATGGTCCATCTTGGTGAAATGAATTGTGTACATTTGAGAAGAGTGTTTTCTGCCATTGGCATGTGGACTAATATATACTAGGTTAATGGTATTTGTATAACCACCTGGAAGAGTCAACCCTCCAGTTCTCTTGCCCACCCATTCTTAAGGAAATTACTCCTGCCTCTAGGGGTTTACGAGTCTTGCTTATGCCATCAACTCTGGTGGAGTGTGTGGGTTTTCCTGGTCTCCTAGTGTTCTGCTTGGCTTCTTACCAGAAGAGCTTTCTTTCTTCCTCACCCAGCAAAGTCTAACCTTTTCCACTGAGAAATGTGGCTTCCTATTATGATCCTGTGTACATATTATTTACATTTTAGTCGTTTAGTCATTCAATAAATATTTATTGACTACTGTATGCCAGGTCATGAATATGGTGATGAAAAAAAGAGAAGGAAAAACTCCTGGCCTCAAAGAATGTTTGTGTTTTGTGGTTCAATTTCATCATCCTAAGCTTCTAAGGTAGTCAGATGAAATATCCACAATTGGCCGATCTTCCTGCTCCATTTCCTAGAGTTATGATGACAGTGATTAGAGGAATCTGGTTGTTATTTTCAAGCACTCTTTATTGTTATATGCAAATAATCTTGTTTTAGGGAATGACTGGGGGATGAAGGTTTTTGACTACTGTCTCTATGCTGAGCTCTGTGAGATAGCTGGTTCAGAACCATTTCTTTGTTTGATACAGTCTTGTGGCACCTGTGAACCAAAGTTCTGCTGGCCACCAGAGTCAGGGGCTTAAGAGATGTAGGCTGCCAAAACTAGGCACCAGACATGCTCACAAGCTCTCCTTGAGGAGACTTCAGTGATCTGGAGCTGAGCAGAGGGAAAACACAAAAATGATACACGTTAGCCTCATCAGTCTCTGGAAAGAATTGCAACAGGCCCCTTAATATGTATTAAATTAGAACAGTGAGTCCTCTCAACATCACTCATCATCAGGGAAATACAAATCAAAACCACAATGAGATACCACCTCACACCTGTCAGAATGGCTAACATTAACAACTCGGGCAACAACAGATGTTGGTGAGGATGCGGAGAAAGAGGATCTCTTTTGCATTCTTGGTGGGAATGCAAGCTGGTGCAGCCACTCTGGAAAACAGTGTGGAGGTTTCTCAAAAAACTAAAAATAGAACTACCCTACGACCCAGCAATTGTACTACTAGACATTTACCCATGGGATATAGGTGTGCTGTTTTGAAGGTACACATGCACCCCATGTTTATAGCAGCGCTACCAACAATAGGCAAAGTATGGAAAGAGCCCATATGTCCATCGATGGATGAATGGATAAAGAAGATGTGGTATATATATACACACACACACACACACACACACACACACAATGGAGTATTACTCAGCAGTCATAAAGAATGAAATCTTGCCAACTACGTGGATGGAACTGGAGGGTATTATGCTAAGTGAAATAAGTCAGTCATAGAAAGACAAAAATCATATGATTTCACTCATATGCGGACTTTAAGAGACAAAACAGAGAACATAAGGGAAGGGAAATAAAAATAATATAAAAACAGGGAGAGGGACAAAACAGAAGAGACTCGTAAATATCGAGAACAAACTGAGCTATACTGGAGGGGTTGTTGGAGGGGGGATGGGCTAAATGGGTAAAGAGCATTAAGGAATCTACTCCTGAAATCATTTTTACACTATATGCCTACTAACTTGGATGTAAATTTAAAATAAAATAAAATTAAAATTAAAATGCCATCACTAATTAAAAAAAAAATCAGAACAGTGAGTCCTCAATAACCCATAAGAACTATTTCTATGTTGTAGTCAATGGGTCTCATGGACACAAGCTCCATTGGCTTTCAGACCCAGATATTTTGGGGTTTTATCCTTCAGGTGGAAGTCTTAAAAGTTGGAGTGCTGGATTTGGGGTCTAAATCCTTTGCTATTTGGGGAGAAGATGGGAGTTGAGATTTCCCTTCCTATCATATTTCCATCCCCAGGGTGGGGCTGTGGTGAGATTGTGTCTACCTCTCCTATCCAGTTAGATGTGGTTTTTTTTTCTTGTTCACCAGATGTGTAGGGGTCACTCAGCTAGTTTCTAGATTTCTTTCAGAGGGTATTCTTCTGTGTGTAGTTGTAGTTTCAATGGTCACAGGGAGGAAATGAGTGCAGGAGCCTCCTACATCTCCATCTTGAACCAAAACTTCATTAAATTTCTATTGAATCAAAGCACTCTTTATTAGGTAGACTGCATACTTAGTTATGTAGTTTTATTGTGGCTGTCAAAATATGGAATATGAATATGGCTGTGCTTCAGCCACACTGTTGTTGTGAAAACACTATTCCTTTCTGTGATTTATAGTCTCCATCATCGACAGGCCAAATATCACCACCTACCCTACTCTGCTACTTTAGATTCTCTCAGTCCCTCTGCCTCTAGCTTCCTTCTGCATTATTCCAGCTTCACTGGAACAATGAGGCAGCCAGCTCCATGTAGGCATAACCCAATAGCACCTTGCCTCCTGCCTTACTCGTCACTTTTCATCACCCGCCATAGGTTTGCTTATTGGTATTGAGGCATAAGATTCCATAGGATATGCTTTGTACCCACGTCTATGCAACTGGAAATGCAGGAATACCAAAATACTATAAGGATGATCTTCCAACCAGTAGGAGGTGAAGATCAGTCAATATATTCTTCTTCTTTACTTTCCCTGTTTCAGCTGCCCTGAGAGGTAGGCAATCACATTGCCTTTCAGGAGATGAACCGACAAGGTTGCATGGACCAGGTGGCTGGTTGTCTCTCCTTCCTTGTCTTGCTGCTTTTGTGCTCACTCATACTTCCCTGGAATTCTACTATCTAAGTAGTAATGCCTAACTTTTGTCTCAGGCTTTGCTTTGATGTCATTCTTCTCTTAACAAATATAAACTTGTAAAGGTGAGATGACACCAAAGGCAAAGCTTGTAAGGAAAGATTAAACAAAATGTCTCAGTCAGAAGCATCTGATATATGATCTCTACTCTTCTAGCACTTGTCACTCAGAAAGCACTATTTCATTCTTAAATAGTCCTTGTAGGAAGGATCTCAAGGAAACCAAGATGTGAAATGTACCTTATGGGAATGGAGCCCAAGTATTTTAGCTTTTATCACTGACAGAGCAGTGGAAGGCAATGTTTTAAAATAAAATGTATTCAATAAAGGAACTAGTTATGCCAAGATAAGTAAGTTCTACAGATCTGCTGCACAATGTGCCTGTAGTTGACAATCCTGTGTTGCACACTTACAAATTGGTTATGAAGGTAATCTCACGTTAAGTGCTCTTATAACTCCCCCCACACATAAACAAACAAAAGGAGCACAAAGATAATTTTTGGAGGTGATGGATATGTTTATTACCTTGATTGTGATGATGGTTCCATGCATATGCATATGTCCAAATTCATTAAATTCTATACATTAAATATATACATCTTTCGGTATATCAATTATACCTCAATAAATCTGTTAAAAAATAATAGTAGGGGAACTGAATTCTGGAAGAGGGGATAAATGGTAACTCTGTGCAGTATCTGCTCAGTTTTTCTATGAACCTAAAACTGCCTAATGAAATAAGTCCACTGATTAAAAAAATAAAAGCCAATTGTCTAAGTAGATGTAAGTGAAAAGTTAAGTCAGAAGCAGACAGTCAAAAGGTGAGAACACATAGCCTAGATTAGAAATGAAAATGCGAGAATCTGAGCTTCCTAGGAACCAGTTCCAAACACAGAAGAGTGATAATAACTTTCAGTCAAAAAAGCGTGAAGGCTGGGAGAAAAAAACTGCAGGGCTGAATACTAGAAAAATAGCACCAAAATAGCACAGAAAATGGAAAGAAAAGCCTCTTGCAAGCCTGTTGCTTTTTAATCTCAGAGGAAAAGTTCATAGTAGAAATATGGAAGGTGGGGGGTGGGGGGGGCTCCAAACACCTGTTCTTTAAAAAGTCCTTCCATCTCAGAGCCACTTTTGAAATGCAATCTAGATCTCATTTTTTCATACACCTGGCTTTCATGTTATCCTCTGATACCTGGTTCTGTGTATGGCAAACAAGATCTACTGAGTCCTGCCTGGAAGAAATCAGAGGCAAATGTAAGTTTGCTGTTTTTCTGTAGACAAAAACATGTGCAATATTTTTCCTGTTGCACATGAAATGTCAGCAGGGTCAGAAAGGGTGTTTGAAACTCCCAGCACAACCTCTGATATCATGGAATGCCTTCTAACTTTTGGCCTATTTCGAGCATTGAATTGAACACAAATTATTCAGAGAATGATATGGGACAACTGAAAGAGATTGTTCTCAATATAACACTATTGCGCATAATAGAAAATGTAGAGGAAAGTAGCAATTATTTACTGAGTACTAATTATTTTCCAGGACTCACTCTGCCAAATGCATTTTGCATCAACCCTGAGAAGTATACACTATCGTTAATCCTTTTTATTTTTTTTTAATATATGAAATTTATTGTCAAATTGGTTTCCATACAACACCCACTGCTCATCCCAAAAGGTGCCCTCCTCAATACCCATCACCCACCCTGCCCTCCCTCCCACCCCCCATCAACCCTCAGTTTGTTCTCAGTTTTTAACAGTCTCTTATGTTTTGGCTCTCTCCCACTCTAACCTCTTTTTTTTTTTTTTTCCTTCCCTTCCCCCATGGGTTTCTGTTAAGTTTCTTAGGATCCACATAAGAGTGAAACCATATGGTATCTGTCTTTCTCTGTATGGCTTATTTCACTTAACATCACACTCTCCAGTTCCATCCACGTTGCTACAAAAGGCCATATTTCATTCTTTCTCATTGCCACATAGTATTCCATTGTGTATATAAACCACAATTTCTTTATCCATTCATCAGTTGATGGACATTTAGGCTCTTTCCATAATTTGGCTATTGTTGAGAGTGCTGCTATAAACATTGGGGTACAAGTGCCCCTATGCATCAGTACTCCTATATCCCTTGGATAAATTCCTAGCAGTGCTATTGCTGGGTCATAGGGTAGGTCTATTTTTAATTTTCTGAGGAACCTCCACACTGCTTTCCAGAGCGGCTGCACCAATTTGCATTCCCACCAACAGTGCAAGAGGGTTCCCATTTCTCCACATCCTCTCCAGCATCTATAGTCTCCTGATTTGTTCATTTTGGCCACTCTGACTGGCGTGAGGTGATATCTGAGTGTGGTTTTGATTTGTATTTCCCTGATAAGGAGCGACGTTGAACATCTTTTCATGTAACTGATGGCTATCCGGATGTCTTCTTTAGAGAAGTGCCTATTCATGTTTTCTGCCCATTTCTTCACTGGGTTATTTGTTTTTCGGGTGTGGAGTTTGGTGAGCTCTTTATAGATTTTGGATACTAGCCCTTTGTCCGATATGTCATTTGCAAATATCTTTTCCCATTCCGTTGGTTGCCTTTTAGTTTTGTTGGTTGTTTCCTTTGCAGTGCAGAAGCTTTTTATCTTCATAAGGTCCCAGTAATTCACTTTTGCTTTTAATTCCCTTGCCTTTGGGGATGTGTCCAGTAAGAGATTGCTACGGTTGAGGTCAGAGAGGTCTTTTCCTGCTTTCTCCTCTAAGGTTTTGATGGTTTCCTGTCTCACATTCAGGTCCTTTATCCATTTTGAGTTTATTTTTGTGAATGGTGTGAGAAAGTGGTCTAGTTTCAACCTTCTGCATGTTGCTGTCCAGTTCTCCCAGCACCATTTGTTAAAGAGACTGTCTTTTTTCCATTGGATGTTCTTTCCTGCTTTGTCAAAGATGAGTTGGCCATACGTTTGTGGGTCTAGTTCTGGGGTTTCTATTCTATTCCTTTGGTCGATGTCTCTGTTTCTGTGCCAATACCATGCTGTCTTGATGATGACAGCTTTGTAGTAGAGGCTAAAGTCTGGGATTGTGATGCCTCCTGCTTTGGTCTTCTTCTTCAAAATTACTTTGGCTATTCAGGGCCTTTTGTGGTTCCATATGAACTTTAGGATTGCTTGTTCTAGTTTCGAGAAGAATGCTGGTGCAATTTTGATTGGGATTGCATTGAATGTGTAGATAGCTTTGGGTAGTATTGACATTTTGACAATATTTATTCTTCCAATCCATGAGGAGGGAATGTCTTTCCATTTCTTTATATCTTCTTCAATTACCTTCATAAGCTTTCTACAGCTTTCAGCATACAGATCTGTTACATCTTTGGTTAGATTTATTCCTAGGTATTTTATGCTTCTTGGTGCAATTGTGAATGGGATCAGTTTCTTTATTTGTCTTTCTGTTGCTTCATTGTTAGTGTATAAGAATGCAACTGATTTCTGCACATTGATTTTGTATCCTGCAACTTTGCTGAATTCATGTATCAGTTCTAGCAGACTTTTGGTGGAGTCTATCTGGTTTTCCATGTATAATATCATGTCATCTGCAAAAAGCGAAAGCTTGACTTCATCTTTGCCAATTTGGATGCCTTTGATTTCCTTTTGTTGTCTGATTGTTGATGCTAGAACTTCCGGCACTATGTTAAACAACAGCGGTGACAGTGGGCATCCCTGTTGTGTTCCTGATTTCAGGGAAAAAGCTCTTAGTTTTTCCCCGTTGAGGATGATGTTAGCTGTGGGCTTTTCATAAATGGCTTTTATGATCTTTAGGTATGTTCCTTCTATCCCGACTTTCTCAAGGGTTTTTATTAAGAAAGAGTGCTGGATTTTGTCAAAGGCCTTTTCTGCATCGATTGACAGGATCATATGGTTCTTCTCTTTTTTTTTGTTAATGTGATGTATCACGTTGATTGATTTGCGAATGTTGAACCAGACCTGCATCCCAGGAATGAATCCCACTTGATCATGGTGAATAATTCTTTTTATATGCCGTTGAATTCAATTTGCTAGTGTCTTATTGAGAATTTTTGCGTCCATATTCATCAGGGATATTGGCCTGTAGTTCTCTTTTTTACTGGGTCTCTGTCTGGTTTAGGAATCAAAGTAATACTGGCTTCATAGAATTAGTCTGGAAGTTTTCCTTCCCTTTCTATTTCTTGGAATAGCTTGAGAAAGATAGGTATTATCCCTGCTTTAAACGTCTGGTAGAACTCCCCTGGGAAGCCATCTGGTCCTGGACTCTTATTTGTTGGGAGATTTTTGATAACCGATTCAATTTCTTCGCTGGTTATGGGTCTGTTCAAGCTTTCTATTTCCTCCTGATTGAGTTTTGGAAGAGTATGGGTGTTTAGGAATTTGTCCATTTCTTCCAGGTTGTCCAATTGGTTGACATATAATTTTTCATAGTATTCCCTGATAATTGTTTGTATCTCTGAGGGATTGGTTGTAATAATTCCATTTTCATTCATGATTTTATCTATTTGGGTCATCTCCCTTTTCTTTTTGAGAAGCCTGGCTAGAGGTTTGTCAATTTTGTTTATTTTTTCAAAAAACCAACTCTTGGTTTCGTTGATCTGCTCTACAGTGTTTTTAGATTCTATATTGTTTATTTCTGCTCTGATCTTTAGTATTTCTCTTCTTCTGCTGGGTTTAGGCTGCCTTTGCTGTTCTGCTTCTAATCCTTTACGTGTGCTGTTAGATTTTGTATTTGGGATTTTTCTTGTTTCTTGAGATAGGCCTGGATTGCAATGTATTTTCCTCTCAGGACTGCCTTCACTGCGTCCCAAAGCGTTTGGATTGTTGTATTTTCATTTTCGTTTGTTTCCATATATATTTTAATTTCTTCTCTAATTGCCTGGTTGACCCACTCATTCGTTGGTAGGGTGTTCTTTAACCTCCATGCTTTTGGAGGTTTTCCAGACTTTTTCCTGTGGTTGATTTCAAGCTTCATAGCATTGTGGTCTGAAAGTATGCATGGTATGATTTCAATTCTTGTAAACTTATGAAGGGCTGTTTTGTGACCCAGTATATGATCTATCTTGGAGAAGGTTCCATGTGCACTCGAGAAGAAAGTATATTCTGTTGCTTTGGGATGCAGAGTTCTAAAGATATCTGTCAAGTCCATCTGATCCAATGTATCATTCAGGGCCCTTGTTTCTTTATTGACCATGTGTCTAGATGATCTATCCATTTCTGTAAGTGCGGTGTTAAAGTCCCCTGCAATTACCACATTCTTATCAATAAGGTTGCTTATGTTTATGAGTAATTGTTTTATATATTTGGGGGCTCCGGTATTTGGCGCATAGACATTCATAATTGTTAGCTCTTCCTGATGGATAGACCCTGTAATTATTATATAATGCCCTTCTTCATCTTTTGTTACAGCCTTTAATTTAAAGTCTAGTTTGTCTGATATAAGTATGGCTACTCCAGCTTTCTTTTGGCTTCCAGTAGCATGATAAATAGTTCTCCATCCCCTCACTCTCAATCTGAAGGTGTCCTCAGATCTAAAATGAGTCTCTTGTAGACAGCAAATAGATGGGTCTTGTTTTTTTATCCATTCTGATACCCTATGTCTTTTGGTTGGCGCATTTAATCCATTTACATTCAGTGTTATTATAGAAAGATACGGGTTTAGAGTCATTGTGATGTCTGTATGTTTTATGGTTGTAGCGATGTCTCTGGTACTTTGTCTCACAGGATCCCCCTTAGGATCTCTTGTAGGGCTGGTTTAGTGGTGATGAATTCCTTCAGTTTTTGTTTGTTTGGGAAGACCTTTATCTCTCCTTCTATTCTAAATGACAGACTTGCTGGATATAGGATTCTCGGCTGCATATTTTTCCTGTTTAGCACACTGAAAATATCGTGCCATTCCTTCTGGCCTGCCAAGTTTCAAAAGAGTGATCAGTCACGAGTCTTATAGGTCTCCCTTTTTATGTGAGGGCACGTTTATCCCTTGCTGCTTTCAGAATTTTCTCTTTATCCTTGTATTTTGCCAGTTTCACTATGATATGTCGTGCAGAAGATCAATTCAAGTTACGTCTGAAGGGAGATCTCTCTGCCTCTTGGATTTCAATGCCTTTTTCCTTCCCCAGTTGAGGGAAGTTCTCAGCTATAATTTCTTCAAGTACCCCTTCAGCACCTTTCCCTCTCTCTTCCTCCTCTGGGATACCAATTATGCGTATATTATTTCTTTTTAGTGTATCACTTATTTCTCTAATTTTCCCCTCATACTCCTGGATTTTTTTATCTCTCTTTCTCTCAGCTTCCTCTTTTTCCATAACTTTATCTTCTAGTTCACCTATTCTCTCCTCTCCCTCTTCAATCCGAGCTGTCGTCGTTTCCATTTTGTTTTGCATTTCGTTTAAAGCGCTTTTCAGCTCCTGGTGACTGTTCCTTAGTCACTTGATCTCTGTGGCAAGAGATTCTCTGCTGTCCTCTATACTGTTTTCAAGCCCAGCGATTAATTTTATGACTATTATTCTAAATTCACTTTCTGTTATATTATTTAAATCCTTTTTGATCAGTTCATTAGCTGTTGTTATTTCCTGAAGATTCTTCTGAGGGGAATTCTTCTGTTTGGTCATTTTGGATAGTCCCTGGAGTGGTGAGGACCTGCAGGGCACTTCCCCTGTGCTGTGGTGTATAACTGGAGTTGGTGGGCGGGGCTGCAGTCAGACCTGATGTCTGCCCCCCGCTCACCGCTGGGGCCACAGTCAGACTGGTGTGTGCCTTCTCTTCCCCTCTCCTAGGGGCAGGATTCACTGTGGGGTGGCGTGTCCCATCTGGGCTACTTGTACACTGCCAGGCTTGTGCTGCTGGGGATCTGGCGTATTAGCTGGGGTGGGTAGGCAAGCTGCATGGGGGCAGGAGGGGCAGGCTTAGCTCCCTTCTCCTTAGGTGATCCACTTCAGGAGGGGCCCTGTGGCAACAGGTGGGAGTCAGATCCGCTGCCGGAGGTTTGGCTCCGCAGAAGCACAGAGTTGGGTGTTTGTGCTGAGCGAGCAAGTTCCCTGGCAGGAACTGGTTCCCTTTGGGATTTTGGCTGGGGGATAGGCTGGGGAGATGGCGCTGGCGAGCGCCTTTGTTCCCCACCAAACTGAGCTCTGCCGTCCGGGGGCTCAGCAGTTCTCCCTCCTTTTGTCCTCCAGCTTTCCCGCTTTCCGAGCAGAGCTGTTAACTTATGACCTCCCAGAGGCTAAGTCTCGCTTGCTGTTGGAACACAGTCCCTCCGGCCCCTCCGCTTTTGCCAGCCAGACTGGGGGGCTCTGTTTGGCCGGCGAGCCACCCCTCTGCCCGGCTCCCTCCCGCCAGTCCGTGGAGCACGCACCGCCTCGCCGCCCTTCCTACCCTCTTCCGTGGGCCTCTCGTCCGCGCTTGGCTCCGGAGACTCCGTTCTGCTAATCCTCTGACCGTTTTCTGGGTTATTTAGGCAGGTGTAGGTGGAATCTAAGTGATCAGCAGGACGCACAGTGAGCCCAGCGTCCTCCTATGCCACCGTCTTCCAGGTCCTCCCCCCGTTAATCCTTTTTAAACATGAGGAAACAGACTTTGAGAAACTCATCCCTTGCTTTCACAAAAAGAGTACAGAAAGCAGAGATGTGACATATGGCATCTATATTCCATGTGTCAGTCAGTAATGGTACCAATAGCCACTGCTGAAGGAAACCCATTGTGTGCTCTGGTTTACAGGTACTATTTTTTTCAAGTATATTTATTTGTTTTTAGAGAGGGGGGAGAGAAAGCACGAGCAAGCATGGGGTAGGGGCAGAGAGAGAGAGAGGGAGAGAGAATCCAAAGCAGGCTCCACTGTCAACACAGAACCAGACAAAGGATTTAAATCCATAAACTGTGAGATCATGACCTGAGCTGAAATCAAGTGTTGGACACTTAACCAACTGAACCACCCAGGTGCCCCTACAGATAATATTTTTAATTCACACAGAATTTTGAAAACATGGTGGTTATTATTACTTTACTGATAAAAAATCTGAGTCTCACCAGGCTGAATAGCTTAATCAAGGTGACACAGTAAGTAAGGAGAAAAGTCAGAATCTGAACACAAGTTAACTAGACTTAAGAATGTATGATGTCAACCTTAAAAATAAAACTGCCACTGGGACGCCTGAGTGGCTCAGTGGGTTAGGCATCTGACCTCAGCTCAAGTCATGATCTTGCAGTCCACGAATTCGAGCCCCACGTTGGGCTCTGTTGCTGACAGCTCAGAGCCTAGATCCTGCTTCAGATTCTTTCTCTCTCTCTGCCCCTCCCTCACTCACAATCTCTCAAAAATGAACAAATGTTAAAAAAAATAAAACTGCCAGTTATTTTACTAGCAAAAGATTGGTTTATTTGAGAAAAGCAGAAAATTACAATCCATGGCTAGCAAGTCACAGCAAAATCATAAGTCAGTCCAACAACAACAAAAAAAGAGAGGAACATTATTTTATAGAGAAGGAGGAAGTTGAGAGGAGTTGTTTTGAGGGAAAGACCTTTGGAGAAAAGCAAGAGTTCGGGGTCGTGAAGGTTTCTTATTGGCTAAGTTGCAGGGGTAAATTCTTGTAGAAGATGCAATGTACTTTCCCTGGGTGGCCTATAATTGATCATTCTTTCTTGTTAAGGAATCTTCTGTTGGGTCTGTAGTTGACAATTCTTCTTGTGATTAACATTGAATGGTATGGCTCCCCCTAGTAGCCTTCCTGTCTAGCATCCTGAATCTACTTTTTTGGTTTCTCTTTATTAATTTTCACAGCTGGAGTCTTATTTATTTGTTTTGCTTTATTTTTAATACACTGATATCACTATAAAATAAATATATATTAATGATATATGAAGCTTTCCATGTAACACTGGGTCCATTGTGGATGCTCAAAACATATTGGTGCTTTTTTCTGCATGGTCTCAGACAAGGTGGTTGAAATCTAGTACTCTGTCTAGAGTTAGCCAAAACAACAATAACAGCAGCCAGGGTCATTAAACAGTAAGCACAGTGAATCTACCATTCCTTGTCAGTTTGTCTTTCAGAGTTCTAACAAGGTAAACCTAATCAGTATAAGTCACTCCATTTTTTTTTTTTTTCATACCAGAAAGCAAATGTCTGCAGAAGAGTATTTGGGAATCAGTAAAGCAACTATGATTTCCTGAGAGACAGATCCCAGAAAGAAACAGCTCCAGGAAACCAGGAATCCATCATTGGTGAGTCACCATCCAGTTACACTGCACCTACTGACTACTTGTGTTATGTATATTAACAGCAGATTAGAACCCCAGAGTCATGATTTGTCTGTGTGTACCCCCAGAAGGAATCTCAAAGGTCATCTATCTTACCCACCCCCCCAATTGTCCAGATAAGAAGATTAAGACTCTGAAAGGTAAAATGTCTCACTAAGTTCATGTGTTTTGAATTCCTCTTGTCCTATGTTATGCCAGATTTTCAGCCTCAAGTCCAGGGACTGACCTACACTGAAGGTTCAGCAGACTGGATGGAGGACTGCCCTGAGGTCTGTGGTGACTGAAATCAAGCTATAGTGTGTAGAGTAACGTTGGTTTGAGAAGGGTCTGCTTCCCTGCCAGAACACTTTCCTCCTTGTTAAGTGGAGCAAGTATTCCTCTACTTTTTCTTGGGGAATACTCCTGCACTCACTTTGTAGCAAATGAGAGGGAGTAAGTTACTTCATGTTAGTATAACCAATCTTCCCATACATAATCAGAGACAGAATCTCAGGAACTAATATTAAGAGAACATGCCTTTTTAAAATTATTATTATTTGAAGTATAGTTTGCACACAATGTTACATAGTTTCAGATATCCAATATAGTGATCCAACAACTCTATACTGATGCTATCTATACTCACCACAAGTATAGCTACCATCTATCACCATATAATGCAACCACAATACCATTGATTAAATTTCCAGGGAACATATCTTGTTTTGAAGACAGTAGCCTAGTACTTAACTTACCTAATTTTATTTTATCTTCCTAATGACATTGTGTAAGGTAGTAATTATCTCTGTACTACAGGGGTAGAAACAGAGGCTCACAGAAGTCCAGATATTTTTTCCCTGTTAGAAAGTGGATGAACAATGGTATGTGTGATTCCAAATCCCAGACATCCTGAGAAGTGTTTAGTTAGAATAATAGCCTCATGTTGAAGCAACCCAAAGAATAAGTAAAATTATTTTTCCAAGTATGTGATTTACAGCCACAGCAGTTGAAGATTTTCTTTCTTTCTATTTTCCTTTAATTAGAGGACTGATATTAGTAAAATTGCAAAATGAAAACCCAAGCTGGTAAATCTGTGGAAAAATGGACACTAAGGCCACATTTATATATAGAATCAACATTTAGAGGGGGTAGATTAATAGAGCAAACAGAGTGATGGCGATTACCCTGGTAACATAATCTCCATTGAGCCTTGCTTGAGGAGAAAATGAAAAGCTCCAACATCTGTCAGGTTCAACCAGAGTTCATTGAAGATAGAAAGTGTTACATGCTTTGCTTTCTCTTTTTTTTTTCCTTAAAAATCAAAGGTGGCAGAATTAACACAGATGATCTAGCATCTGGAGGACAGTGGTTCAAAGCTTTCATTAGAGTCCTGGTTACTGAGTAGAATGAACCAGTGGCACCAACACAGTGTTTGGGGCTCAACTCAAGATTCTTTCCATGAAAAAAATAAAAAAACAAACCATTACCAGAAATTATAACATTTCTCTAAATGAAATTTAGCCACCAATTTCAGGCTCACTTTGAAAGGAAATATTATCATAGGAGTTGGCTTTAGTATTGGACCATTTTTTGTTTAAGTTGCTCTTCTTGTCTAAGTAGAGGAAGAGGTATTTGCCATAAAAGTCAGTTTTTCTTATCCTCTTGGGCATAAAAGTTTAAGCAAACCCCCTCACATGAAAAGAATAGCAGGTGTATCCTGGTGTATCCTCCCACCCCACACTCACTCACTTTTTACCCTGCCAACATCTATCCATTTGGTAACATCTTGTCATACTTTTTTTTTTTAAGTTTATTTTCAAGTTAATTAACATACAGTGTAGTCTTGGTTTCAGGAGTAGAATCAAGTGATTCATCTCTTACATATGACACTCTGTATTCATCCCCAAAAATGCCCTCTTTAATACCCCTTTCCCATTTAACCCACCCTTTTACTTTTGTTTTTAGTTGAAATATATTTGACACATAACATTGTGTAAATTTAAGGTGCACAACATCTTAATTTGATACATTTATATGTTGTAATGTGATTGAGACTAGCCATAATTAACACCTACCATATTAATTATCATTTTTTTAATGGTTGGAAGAATTAAATTCTAGTCTCTCAGCAAGTTTGATGATTATAATACAATACTGTGCATTAAGTCTCTAGGGCTTATTTAGTACTTGTTGCAAGTTTGCACCCTTCAACGTCTGTCCTACCCTCCCCTCATATCTTAATAACCACCATTTTCCTTTGTCTGTTTTTACATATTTAGCTTTTTAAAATTCCACATACAAGTGATATTATTCAGTACTTATCTTTTTCTTTCTGACTTACCTCACTTAACATAATGTCCTCATGTTCTATACATGTTATCACAAACAGCACGATGTCCTTTCTTTTCATGGCTGAATAATATTTCATTTGGTCAACAGGTACATGAAAAGATGTTCAACATCAGTAATCATCAGGAAAATGCAGATCAAAACCACAATGATGTATTACTTCATCCTGTTATAATGGCTATCATCAAGAAGATAAGGGATAATAAGTGCTGGCCAGGAAGTGGAGAAAAGAGAACACTTTTGCACTGTTGATGGGAATGTAAATTGGTTCAGCTACTATGGAAAACAGTATGAAAGTGCTTCAAAAAGTTAAAAATAGGTCTATCATATTGCCATACTTCTTAAAGGCATGTAGACACATGAATGTACCAAATAAAAATAGTATTTTGTGCTGTTTGCTATGTTATATATCATTTTGCAGGGGTTTATTTTCACTAGTATGTTTTGGGGGGATGTTCATTCTATAAAAATCTTCCTTATCATGCACAACTGCTATAGTATATTCTCTAGTATGCCTTATCCATTCAATCATTGATAGTATTTTACAACTTTTTTTTTTTTTTTTTTTCACAAACAAGATGCTAAAAACACCCTGGGACAAGCCTACTTGTTTGTCTGGGTTTCCCTACGATTGTGTTCTACTGATTCACACTGCATCATATCTATCCTGCTCTTGTCATGTCTCCAAGCAAGCAAAGCACATTCCCTGTCCCATTATTGGCTTTGGACCTGTGAGCACCACATCAGAAGGGACACTCTGCTTCGGATGGTGTAGTTCAGCTCCACCTGTTGCTCTTTCTCCCTTTGCCTCAGGAACAGCATATCTGAGATAAGGTCTGCTTTCCTCCATCTATGACTCCATAATGGGAGCACATGCAGAGAAGACCAGAGCTGACCCACATTCCCAAGTGGTGGTAACAGAGAAAGAGAGATTTCTTATTATACTACTCTGGGATATTAGGGACATTCAATACCATTGCAAAAGCTGAATAGTGTAACTAAATTCTAACAAGTAGAATGGTTGAGTCATAAGTTTAAGTCCATTCTACAAATATTTTGAAGTAAAAGATTTTGAACCTACTGTTCTAGATTCTGGGGTTCATAGCAGTGTAGAGCAGTGAAGAAAGTCAAGTTCCTACTGGCAGGGTGCTTATGTTCTGCACGTTATAAATTTTTAAAGTTTTAATAAATGCCATCAAATTGCCTTCCCCTAATATATAGTTATATATAGAGAGGAAATTTAGGGTGCTTTGTCTTTCCAGATTGCTTCTCCTCTATTCCCTAACCTGCAAAGAAGTGCTTTCATTCTAAGCATGAGCTCAGCAAAGCTGGCTGTACAACTAACCCTCACCTTATAGACCCTGGCAGCCAGTCTGGCTGTGGATATTCTACCTGGTAATATCATCTTTAACCTTACTTTTTAGTTTTCAGCATGAAGGGATGCTCTATCTTTACTCATACCATAAGGACAAATGAGATTATGGAAACTCATGGCTTACAATGTCTTGAAATCTTAGGCCTTTCTGTGGTTGCATGGCCATGATAGGCCATAGAACTGACAGAACTCAGTGCAGTGGAGTGAATGGAGAAGTCAGAGAGAGAACAGCTAGTGCTGTAGGGCAGGTTTAGCAAACTGGGATCTAGGGGCCACGTCCCAGGGAAAGGAGCAGGAAGAACAACCTGACTCCAGAGTTCAGCCTGACCAGGCAAAGATGCATCTCAGAGGTCCACAATATCCTTATTGCCATTTTCCTGATGCCCTGGAAACTGTGAATGAGCCCTGGCCCCTGCATGTCCTCTAAGTCATATACTTCTTACCAGACTCTTCTCCTCGTTTCAACATCCAGTGTCCTACTAAAGTCTTGGCCCTTTTCTGAAGTACTTAAGCAGGCTCCTGATATCCTGTTGGACAACTCTTGTCAAAATCCGTTTTAGAGAAACTGAGGCCAGCTTATCCTATTAAAGTAGGCATTGGTTCTTCAGAACTTCTATCCTGGCTAGATGCTTTTTAGTCCAGCCTATCTTCTCTTCTCCCTGTGCTGTCTGTCTCTGCTGTGTTGTATCTCTTGGGGCTCTTCAGCCTCTATTCTAGGCAACTCTTTTGAGCTCCTGTCTTCTGCAAACCTGGTTTATCCACATAGTCTGTGTCACTGAGGCTTCGTGTTACCTTCCCAGCCAAGTGCACAGGATTATAGGCAATATACTCCTATGCTCTTGAATTGCCTGGGTATCATTTTTCAGAAAAATTCCTGAAGAAATCTTGATTTTGAATCACATTGTGAATATAGAAAGAACACACTTTCCAGAAGTCATGCATGACCACACAGTAACAGCAGCAAATGTATATTTAAGGCTCAATTTTTGTGTGTACTATTCTAAGAATTTTACATATATTAATCTTCACACAATGCTATGGAGTAGCTCACCTTTTTAAAGGTAAGAAAATTGAAGCACAGAGAAGAAAAGTGCCTCACCCAATATCACACATTTAGAGACATCATTGAAAGGAGACTCTGGGGCACCTGGGTGGTTCAGTCAGTTGAGCCTATGACTTCGGCTCAGGTCATGATTTCCCAGCGCATGAGTTCAAGCCCTGCGTTGGGCTGTGTGCTGACAGCTTAGAGCCTGGAGACTGCTTCAGATTCTGTGTCCCCCTCTCTCTCTCTGCCCCACCCCTTCTTGTGCTCTGTCTCTCTCTCTTTCAAAAATTAATAAACATCAAAAAAAAATTTTTTTAATTAAAAAAATAAAAAAAAAGAAAGGAGACTCAGAATATTCCCAGGTGATATAGTTCTGGAGACAGAAGTAATTTCTTCCCACCAATAAAGGAATTTCCTGATCAGCATCATTGGAGATTACTTGAATATTTCAAAGGCTTACGGGCACAAGTTTTTTGCTACATTACCATATGTACCGAGTATATTTTTTTGGATGAGTAGTTTGAATAAAGTTTACTCTCAATTTGAAAAAAGATAATCTCAATCCAAAGTCTGTGCTTAACATTGCCTTTAAACAAAATATTAAAGTGGCAAATACTATAGTGGTGACTATTAAGGGAGAAAAATCAGCAGAATTTGCTAATTCCTTGTTTGTAAGGAGTGAAGGGGAGGGGGCAATAAAAATGACTCCCAAGTTTCTGGTTTACATTGAACCTCTTGGTACTTGCAAGAGAATCAAAAGGCAGAGTCACAGGCTCTTGGGGCAATAGGCTGGGTGCTAAATTTGGGGCTGTCAGATGGACAGTGCCCTCAGGATTGTCAGCTGGACCACAGTTATTTGTGTCCCGGAAAGTCAGACTCCAGTTTGCATCTGGGCCCCAGCCCTACTCCTCTGCCTGTAACCTGTGAAAGTTATTTCATATTGGGACCATTATTTTCTCACTGATGATGTGGGGTGATGGTAATTCCTGTTTCATGGAATCATTTGATATAGGCCTTTAAACTGTAGATAATAATATAGGCTTGAACATTCTTGTGTAAACCCCACATGGAAACAGGCATGGTGGCAGCAGCCTCCCAGTCAGCTTTCCCTGTCACCAGAGAATCCCCAAAAGCCATTGATGGGTATACCCCTTTCAGAGAGGTGGGAAGTCCACTAAGTAAGAGGTTGGTACCACTCCTTACCTCTGGATCTTTCCTTAGATAAAGGTTTTAGGTTTTACTTGGTTTTGGATAAACTGATTCATACAATATATATCAGTCTTACAAACTAAGTAACAGCGAAATAACTTAGTGGCAAATGCCAACTCACCTATGGCCTAGAATTTCAGAAATAATTTCTGAAGCTGGAAAAGGGGTTTTGTGTTCCTTGAGAGTGCTGCTGTTACTACCTGAAACACCAATTGCCATGGAGGTGGGGTTGGGGGACAACCTACTGATTCAGAGCACATGCCTGAAATGGGTTGGTGGAGTAGACAAAATAAGTACTGACTTGTTTCAGAAGCAAACAGCCACTATCGAGAGAAACTATTTTTTTTAACATTTATTTATTTTTCAGAGAGAGAGAGACTGGGGGACTGAGGATCTGATGTGGGGTTCAGAGCAGAACCCAATGTCAGCGCAGAGCCCGATGTGGGGCTCAAACTCACGAACCTTGAGATGATATCCTGAGGGGAAATCAAGAGATGGCTGCTTACCAGACTGAGCCACCCAGGCACCCTAGAGAAATTATTTTTATAAACACATCTTAGTTCTGAGATTGGAATATCTAACAGCCCACTTAACTATTTTAAGTGTTTAAAATAGATCAGATTCTAAGTTTGAATTAGTTTATACTTCATCAGGTGGACTATTCACAATAAGAGATGGTTTATTGATTCAACTCCACAGAACATAAAGCAAGATGAAAAATGAGGCCATGATTGAACACCATGTACAATGACAAAGAGAATATCATCTTTTCTGGGCATGCTGTCTCTTTATTTGACAATGTTGGAAACACTATTAGACAAAAAGAGAAATAAAAATTGTGGTATCCACGACACATTCAACTGGGGTCATTTAAGTCATGTATGTAAAATGATGGCTTGGAAAGGGAATGGCGGAATACCCCATTTAGCTATAGACTTGCTCTGACACCCAGAAAAGTGAAGCACTGCTAACAGTGTAGTGCTGGGGGGTTAGTACCTAGATCTCCTGATTCATGATCTTCTTGATTTCTAGTAACCAGGTTTTATTTTTATTTTTTTAAATGTTTTTAACGTTTATTTATTTTTGAGACAGAGAGAGACAGAGCAGGAATGGGGGAGGGTCAGAGAGAGAGGGAGACACAGAATCTGAAACAGGCTCCAGGCTCTGAGCTGTCAGCACAGAGCCCAACGCGGGGCTCCAACTCACAAACCGTGAGATCATGACCTGAGCCGAAGTCAGAAGCTTACCCGACTGAGCCACCCAGGCGCCCCAACCAGGTTTTATTTTTATTTACTTCTTGTCTTCTGGCTCAATGCCCAACTTCTCTGTGGAGCATCCCTTGGCCTTTCTGGCCTGATGAAGTATTTCCCCACTCTGACTTCCATGCTTCCACTTTCTGACAGCTTCAGGTAATGATACTGCTCTGCCTTCTATCATTTCTCCTCTGCCCAAGGCTGAAAATGTGCTCCAACCTTTTGTTGTTGTGTCACTTTATGGACTACAAACAATGGCCCTATACACAAAAGTTCACAGAAATCCAAGATTGCTTTCTCTCTTTTCATGCTTTTCCCTCTTGGGTCCAACCTGGTGACCCATGGAGGAAAGTAGAGATTATTTCCTTTATAAGATTGCTACTGTTTCTTAGAGACATTGTGGGAAGGAATAAAAATACTTGATTTACTCTGGAATGTAGGTAGTTGCACTTGTTTTGAGAATTAAAAGATCTTTCCCATTGTTCATGGGAAAAACTGTAGCATACAATGGCTGGATGTCATTCCACATCAATAAAACTGCAGGTGTTTACTCTTTTTGTTAAGAAAGTGAAATTTTCACAGGTACTAATTTTCTTGAGTTATTGTGTTTTATGATAAATCTACATTTAATTTTCAGTAGTGGAAAAGAGAAACAAAGTTTCAGACATAAAAGGATTTTGCACAATCCAATATGTGTTTAATTATAAGTATCAAGAATGATGAAAGCAAGGCATTGAGCAGTCAAGTGGCTGTGAAACTTAGTTACTATGGCAACAAGGGTGATTATAATGTTGTGGAGTTATGTGGCTGTTCTAGGTGGACCGAGAGAGTGTACAAAGGGAAAAGGGGAATTTGAAGGTGTGATGTCCCCAACTCAAAACATGCATAGACAAATCTGCAAATCTGTATGAGTGAGTAACATCTTTACTTTCTTTACTGCAGGGAAGATGTGAAAAACAAGTCCTGGTTCTATTAGTTGTAGAGTTGCAGTTCCATTTAATTAGTTAGTTAGTTACCTATTGTGGGAGGGATTTGCTGGTTGGTGATGACTTTTCCCCTGGTTTATTGAGATATAATTGACATATAACATTGCATTAGGCATGAAGCATAATGAGTGGATATATGTATATATTTCAAAATGATCATTGCTCACATAGTTGCAATTAGCAACTTTCAAATATACAATACAGTATTGTTAACTACAGTCACCATCCCAGAACTCATTTACATTCCAGAACTTATCTATCTTATAACAGGACATTTGTACCTTTGATCACCTTTACCCATTCCCCCTACCTCCCAACCCCACATCTGGCAACCAAACTGTTCTCTGTATCTGTAAGTTTCTTTTATATTTATATTTTGCATATAAGTGACATCATAAGGTATTTGTCTTTCTTTGACTTATTTCACTTAACATAATGTCCTCAAGTTCCATTCATGTTGCTGCAAATGCCAGGATGTCCTTCTTTTCCATGTTTGAATAGTATTCCATTGTATACATATATGACATTTTATTTGGTCATTCATCTCTAGATGGACACTTGGGTTATTTCCATATCTAAGCTGTTAAGTATAATGCTGTAATGAACATGAGAGTTTACATATCTCTTTGAGATAATGATTTTGTTTCCTTCAGATACATACCTAGAAGTGAGATTGGTGGGTCATATGGTAGTTTTATTTTTAATTTTTGAGGTATCTCCACACTGTGGCTGCACCAATTTACATCCTTACCCATAATGCACAAGACTTCTACTTCCACCTAAATATACAACCTTGCCAAGTCCCTTATATTAAGATCAGGGTACTGGTGGAGAAGATGAGGGTCTAAGATGAGGGATGGAGATTGTGCTGGACAGTTGCTATAGTGGCTTTCATGATCACTGCCTCCCAGTATTCACACTCTTATATAATCCACTACCTTTGTGTGTGAGTAGTAACTGTGACTTGCTTCAAAACACTGGAAGATGGCAAAGGTGATGGGATCCATGTGATTACATTTCATAGGATGTAATTTGTCTTGCTAGGAGAATCTCTCTCACTCTCTGTGACTTTGCAGAAGTGAGCTGCCATATTGTGAGCTACCACATGGAGAGGACCATGTGGAATAGAGCTGAAGGTGGTCTCTAACATACAACCATAAAGAGACTGAGGCTCTTAGTGTGACAGCTATAAGAAATGCTGTCAACAACCACATGATCTTGGAACCAGATCCTTTCCTATTTGAGCCTCAGATGAGAGAGCAGCCCCTGCTGACATCTTGCTTGCAGCTTGTGAGACCCTGAGGCAGAGATGTTAGCAGATTGATGCCCACACTTCTGACACGAAAAACACATTAGATTTGTGTTGTTTTAAGCCAGTAGTTCTGCAGTAATCTGGTTATACAGCAATAAGTAACTAATGCAGGGGTTAGAATTTGCCCAGAGATCGAGCTGAGCATTTTGACCCCACATTCCATGTGAAATTTCCTCCTGACCCTCCTCTCCCACCCTCAAGTGAAGGGACCTATTCTCTTCAGGAAAAAGTCTTTTCAATGACTGTATCTAAGGCAATTGCCTCAGAAGGAGATGTTAATTTTTCTCAGCTCTCCCCATGGCATCCAGATCCATAGTGGGCATTAGATCCCAGGAAAGCCAGTCAGAGAACTAGTCATTTTTAGAAAGATAATAAAAATACCAAAAAGCTGCAAAAACTTACCAATTTTTATCTGCAAGAGTAAGAGGAAACATGCATGAGAGTGAATTTTAAGAATATTATAACAAAATGGACAAAATTTGAGATGAGATTGAACTGAAATTATTAACACAGATGTGTTCACATGGATGTAATTTGTTGGCTTACCCATGTGGAATGATATTACCAGTATGCTAAGTTGTGTAATTAAAAGCTGCATTCAACTGTTGCCCACAATTAATGAGACTGAGAAGTCAAAAGTTTCCCCGCAGCCTCTAGAGTTCAGGAAATGGGCATGTTGGAGTGGATCTCTTATGTGCTAACTACTCAGCCATTCTTTAAATAGCTACACAGAGGACCTGGAAGACACTCTTTTCACCAAGATACAAAGAATTAATTGGTGTAGATGGTACTAGTATACCTGAAAAATTCTTTGATGTCTGCCCTCTGTAATCAGAAATTAATAGTAGAAGGCACTATACTGGATACTGGATTCCCTGCTCATAGTTAGAATAATATGATTCTGGAATGGTAGACGCCAGATGATGGAACTAAAAAGTTGGAGGATGGATTGACAATTAGGGTGATTTTAAAAAGAAAAGCCTATTTATTTTGGAGTACTTTTAGATTTACTGAAAATTTGCAAAGATAGTACAGAGAGTTCTCATATATGCTTCACCAAGCTTTCTTTAATATTAGCATCATATATATCTGTGGCAAATTTGCCAAAACTAAGAAATTAACATTACACAGTACTATTAACTAACTACAGACTTCACTGGAATTTAGCTAGTTTTTTTTCTCTCTTGTTTTGCTCTGCTTTCAGATCCAATCCGTGTTGCATTTATTCTCCTTTGTCTCCTCTGATCTATGATAGTGTCTTATTCTTTCCCCACCCCACCCCCCATGATCTTGACTATATTAGAGAGTACTTGGGTATTTAGGCAAGTATTTTGTAATGTGTTCCTCCATTTGGATTTGTCTGATGATTTAATGATTAGACTAGGGTTAAGGACTTTGGGGAAGGATACCACAAAAGTAAAGTGCCCTTCTCATCACATCATGTCAGGGGATACCAGATAGTAACTGACTCATTATTGATGATATTAACCTATATAACTTGGTTAAGGTAGTATTGATGAAGTTTCTCCACTATAATGTTGTCAATTTTTTTTTTTTCCTTTTCATACTTTCTTGTTTGGGAGAGAGTCACTAAGTCTAACCCAAACCCAAGAGGAGAGGAATTAAGTTTCACCTTTTGGAAAGGAAAGTATTTGTATATTATTTGGAATTCTTTTGCAAGAAAGATTTGTACCTTCTCACATTTATTTATTATTCAGCTATTTATTTATATCATTATGGATTCATGGATTTTTTCTTTGGATTATAACTCAATATTTTCATTATTTATAGTATTGTTCAAAATGTGCCAGCTTTGACTATTGGCAGCTGTTTTAGGATGGTCTATATATCCTTTTTATATCTAACATTTTTTAAAGTACTTCCAAAATTACTTTCTGGCATTTCAAGATGCACTAAACCTGTTTGAATTTCCCTTCTGCAAGCCTAGAATCAACCATTTCTCTTAGTAAACCTGGTTCTATTTGTTGGAGAATGAAATTGTTGTCCAACAATGAAATTGTTGGAGAATGAAACGAGATCTGGGTGCTGGGTATGTCATTACTGTAGGCTTGTTACTGCTTCTAAACCCTCTCAGTGGGTAGCTAGAAAATATATATATATATATATATATATATATATATATATATATATATAATCCATTTACACATAATGCATTTCTGTCTACCTACCTACCTACCTACCCTGACCTACCTACCTATAAAAGTGATACATAGATAAAAATTAACATGAGTTCATGGTAATTCCAGCTCAGCATCTAGGGTTTATTCTATCTTTCCCTCTCCTTACATATTATTAACTTTATATCTGACAACAAAAAAACCTAGTTTTCATTTTCTACAATTTAGTTATTTATTTAAATCCATTGTACATGCAACTTTAATTCATGATTCTTTTTTTTTTTCTTAATTCATGATTCTTAACTCAAACCCACTAGTGTAACTTTTTACATACAGGTTTGTTTTGTTGTTTTTCCTTTTGTGTGTGTGTTTTTTTGTTTGTTTGTTTTGTCTTTAACCTTATCATATTTAGTCAAAACAATTTTCCAAAGTTACTTAAGGTCAAGCTATTTTTGCCACATTCAATTTAAATGTTTGTTTGTTTGTTTTTGAGAGAGGGGGAGAGAGAGAGAGAGAGACAGAGACAGAGACAGAGAGAGACACAGAGAGAGAGAGAGAGAGAGAGGAAAAAGAAAGAGAGAATCCCAAGCAGGATCCCTGCTGTCAGTGCACAGCTTCATGGGGGCTCGATCTTAGGAACTGTGAGCCTGAGCCAAAATCAAGAGTTGGACACACCCAACTGAGCCACCCAGGCACACCTTGCCACACTCAATTTAATAAGACTATGCATACATTTATAATACAGTAGATTTCTTTATTATACTGGGCATCCTGCCTTGGGATTTCCCAAATCCTTAATGATTTATTTGATATTAGCATGCAAATAAGTTCACTCTGTAGCATTTCATTCACTTCTATGAGTCTTAACAAATTCATGGATTCATGTATCTACCATCATAGTGCCATATAAAACTGTTCCATTACCCTGAATATCCATGTGTGTTCCCTTTAAAGTCAACCACACCTTCATCAATCATTGGCAACCCCCTGTGATTTTGCTTTTTTTTTTTTTTTTTTAAATGAGTTATATACATGGAACCGTGTAGCCTATTGGGTCTTGCTTCTTTCACTTTGCACAATTTAATATTGATCCAATACTTATAAATTCATTTATGGTCCAACTTATTTAATACTAATTATGTGATTCAGTAGCTCATTTATTTTATTTATTTATTTTTTAACTCACAGACACTTTAATGGTTGGTTTATCAATCTCTCCTTGTAGCTCTAGCAAATATTCCTAAATATTTTAGGCTTTAATTTTAAAGGAATGCAAGAGTTGAATTGTTACACTTTTCTGGTAAATTTAACTTTTTATCATTAAGTTGTGGTCCTTTTTATTTTTTCTAATTCACAATTCATTTTTATTTATTTTTATTTTTTAAAATGTTTAAAATTTTAAAAATTTGTTTTAAATTTACATCCAAATTCATTACCATATAGTGCAACAATTATTTCAGGAGTAGATTCCATAATGATATTTACCCATTTAGCCCATTCCCCCTTCCACAATCCCTCCAGTAACCTTCTGTTTGTTCTCCATATTTAAGAGTTTCTTATGTTTTGTCCCCTTTCCTGTTTTTATATTGTTTTTGCTTCCCTTCCCTTATATTCATCTGTTCTGTGTCTTAAAGTCCTCATATGAGTGAAGTCATATGATATTTGTCTTTCTCTGACTAATTTCGCTTAGCATAATACTCTCCAGTTCCATCCACGTAGTTGTAAATGGCAAGATTTCATTTTTTTTGATTGCCAAGTAATACTCCATTGTGTATGTGTGTGTGTGTGTGTGTGTGTGTGTGTATCACATCTTCTTTATCCATTCATCCATTTATGGACACTGGGCTCTTTCCATACTTTGGCTATTGTTGATAGTGCTGCTATAAGCATTGGGGTGCATGTGTCCCTTCAAAACAGCATACCTGTATCACTTGGAAAAATACCTGGTAGTGCAATTACTGGGTCGTAGGGTAGTTCTGTTTTTAGTTTTTTGAGGAACCTCAATACTGTTTTCCGGAGTGGCTGCACCAGCTTGCATCCCCACCAGCAATGCAAAAGAGATCCTTTTTCTCCGCATCCTCACCAACATCTGTTGTTGCCTGAGTTGTTAATGTTAGGTGTGAGGTGGTATCTCATTGTGGTTTTGATTTGTATTTCCCTGATGATGAGTGATGTTGAGCATTGTTTCATGTGTCTGTTAGCCATCTGGATGTCTCCTTTGGAAAAGTTTCCATTCATGTCTTCTGCCCATTTCTTCACTGGATTATTTGTTTTTTGGGTGTTGAGTTTGATAAGTTCTTTATAGATTTTGGATACTAACCCTTTATCTCATACGTAGTTTGCAAGTATCTTATCCCATTCTACTGGTTGCCTTTTAGTTTTGCTGATTGTTTCCTTCACTGTGCAGAAGCATTTTATTTTGATGCAGTCCCAATAGTTCATTTTTCCTTTTGTTTCCCTTGCCTCTGGAGACGTGTTGAGTAAGAAGTTGCTGTGGCCAAGATCAAAGAGGTTTTTGCCAGCTTTCTCCTTGAGGATTTTGATGGCTTCCTGTCTTACATTTAGGTCTTTCATCCATTTTGAGTTTATTTTTGTGTATGGTGTAAGAAAGTGGTCCATGTTCATTTTTCTGCATGTCGCTGTCCAGTTTTCCCAGCACCACTTGCTGAAGAGACTGTCTTTATTCCATTGGATATTCCTTCCTTTTTTGTCAAAGATTAGTTGGCCATATGTTTGTGGGTCCATTTCTGGGTTCTCTATTCTGTTCCATTGATCCGAGTGTCTGTTTTTCTGCCAGCTCATTTGTTTTTATTGCTGAATGATATTCCATTGTATTATATGCCACAATTTTTTTTATCAATTTATTGGTCATCTTGGTCAACTATTTGGACAGAGACTTTTGCTTTTTTATATTTTTGGGCAAAGATTTTATCTACAAATTCAATTTATTTAATAATTATAGAGCTTTTCAGGTTATCTATTTCTTTTTGAGTGAGTTTTGTAATTTGAGGCTCCCAAGGAATTGGTCTATATCACAAAAGTTTTCAAATTTAGGGTCACAATGATGTTTGTGGGATTCTGTTATTTTTTTAATGTTTATTTATTGTTTAGAGAGAGATACAGACAGAGCATGAGCAGGAGAGGAGCAGAGAAAGAGGGAGGCACAGAATCTGAAGCAGGATCCAGACTCTGATCTGTCAGCACAGAGCTCAACGTGAGTCTCTAACTCAGGAATCACAAGATCAAGACCCGAGCAGAAGTTGGATGCTTAACTGTTTGAGCCACCCAGACGCTCCAGGACTCTGTTATTTTTTAATACCTGTAGGATCAGTATTGAGGTTGCCTGTTTATTTCATTACATTGGTAATTTGTGTTTACCTTCCTTTATCTCCGTGATCCTCACTAGAGGTATATTCATTGTATTGATCTCTTTTAGAGCCAACTATGATAATTTTCCTTATTGTTTTTCCATTTTCTGTTATCAAATGTATTGACTTGCTCTAATTTGTCTTATTTCATTCTTTCTGTTTATTTTAGCTTTAATTTTCTCCTTCTCTCATTTCTAGTTTGTCTTTGTGGAATATGAAGTTGCTAATTTTTCTAATAGAAGAATTTCATGTTATAAATTTCCTCCTACTGTTGAATAAAGTATGCCAAAGATGGCCAACGGGACTAAAACAAGCTCTGGTCTCTAGCTTAGAGACCCCCTCCTCCGGGTTCTTCCTTTGTTTGTTGCATGCGTGAAAACCCCCCACAGATATGGAAGCTGACAACATAAATTACTACACTGTAAGGGACATCAGAAAGGAGACGACCCCATAACTTGAGGAAATCACCTGGCCCACAAAACAGCCAGAGAGGCCGTCTGTCGTGACCCAGGCAAAGCTCCTACCTACAGTATGACTCTTGTGCCCCAGAGGGAAGCCTCTCCACCCCAGTACACAAAGAAAGAAATTGGGCCTCAACAGAAGGGGGAACACTAAGCGAAGAGGGATGGTGGGTTATGTCAAATGGACACACCTTTGTCCCGTCATCTACGGGGAAACACCTAATGAAAGAATATCACCAACTCACGACGTAGGGAAAACTTCACCAGAGGCCCCCCTCTAAAAGAACTACTATAACAGCCAGCTGCCAGCATTATGCTGAGCTGTGGGTGAACAATGTGTAACGTTTGCCAAAAACAATGCTTGGTCTGCCCCATAGCCCCTGCCTGGCACACAAAAGATAGGGGCCACCCCTTTTGAAGACTTAGAGGTGGACTTTACCGACATACAACCAAATAAAGGGTTCAGGTATCTCCTTGTAATAATCTGTACATATTCAGGATGGGTCGAAGCATTCCTGACCAGAATGGAATGAAGTCACGAGGTGCCAAAGCCCTTCTACGGGAGACTGTGCCTGGGTTTGGTCTACTCTTAACCATACACAGTGATAATGGACCTGCATTTGTGGCAGATATAATAAAAACCCTGACAAAGTCCTTCAACATTACCTGGAAACTGCATACTGCTTACCAACCCCAGAGCTCAGGGAAAGTAGAGAAGATGAATCACACCCTCAAGGAAACCCTGGCTAAGTTCCACCAAGAGACTAATCTCCCATGGCCAGATTTACTACCGCTGGCCTTCCTGCATGCCCAATGCATGCCTGGGGCACTGGGATTCTCCCCTTTTGAGTTATTATATGAGAACCCCCCCGTTTAGACACCCCCCTCCCCACCATGTAACTCCAAGGAGACCTACCCCCAGATTGGAGACAAGGGAATAAGAGAATAGCTCCAGACCTTGGGGGCAGTCCTAAAGAAGTTACAGAGAGACACCATAGAGAAGGCCCCAATTTCCTTAGGGATCCCCGTTAACCCCTTTCAGCCAGGAGACTCTGTATGGGTCAAAGATTGGAAGAGGGAACCTCTTAGACCACGGTGGACTGGGCCTCATACTGTTATTCTAGCAACTTCTACAGTGCTTAAAAGTTTCAGGTATCACCCCATGGGTCCATCACTCCAGAGTTAAGAAGGCCAACTCAGAAGAACCCACAACCTGGCAAAGTGATCCAGATCCAGTCAACCCACTTAAACTGACCCTCAAAAGGGAAACTGGCCCCTGATACCTCCAGCCCTGCTCCAGCCACAACCTGGAAGCTGGCTGGCCTGCGAACAGCAGAAGCCTGGGGAATCAATATGTGAACATAGCCCAGGGATTTGGATGCAACTCTGCCAGTCCTTGCCCCTTACTTGTGTCATATCCCTGATCTTACTTCTTACTGTTGGGCTGATAGAGACTGCACCAACAAGCTATACATGGGGCAAAAGATGCATGCTTTGTCTCACACACCTCCTCTGGATGGGAGGATTTTTAAGTGTTGTCTGTATATTATGATAACCTCTCTCACCCTCACAACAGCTGCTTACCCACTTTGCCCCCAGGATTTTTATATGACAATAACGGTGTCAAGAACATTCAGCTCCTTCACCTCCCTCCACAAAGATTGCTACAAGGGAAAAACACACACTCTCTGCCAGTCACCCGGTGCCCCAAGGACTAAGTATTGGACAGTAGAGATGACCCAAAATGTTAGGAACCCATGTCACAACAAGGGCCTCCAGAGAGGGAAGCACGCTTGCTACACTTACCTTCCTCAATGGGGGATCTCTGACGGGGGAAGGGTGCAAGACAGGGTCCTTCAAAATGTTATAAAGGATACCCAGGATAGGGTAATACAAGCCATACAGGCGACTACTCCCCCAGCAGCCTACCAGGGTTTGAACCTTTCAGCCTTCAATCAGATGCTTACCAATCTCCCACTCTGGCATTGGGCCAACACTACTCTACAAGTCTTCCATAAAATAGATAATCACACCCAAACCTGCTGGATCTGCTTGCCCCTCAGCCACTCCCAACTCTTTGACCTGGAAGCTCCTGAAAAATCTCAAAACCAACACCTCTGTCTTAATTGGACCACTGGCCACTGGAATCTGTCTCATAAATGCCAACAATCTAATCTGTACAGTCCCTGAAGGTATGAATAGCACTTCTCTATGCGGAAGAAATATAACTTTAAGATTAATACAACCCTATGTTCAACCTCTGGGGTGTTCTATCTGTGTTCTAATTCAGCCTACCAATGCTTAGAGGCCAATTGGACTCAGATATGTTATTCCATCTTTCTAACCCCAGAGATATCCGTATACACTGAAGATCGGTTCCTAACAGCCTTTAGCCCCAAGTCCTGGGCTAAAGGGGCAATCCTGCTACCCGTTCTGATAGGAACAGGAATTGCAACAGAAATAGGAACTGGAATAGGGGGCATAGGTTCATTCATAGGACTGTACCATAGACTATCTCAAGAGCTAAATGAAGATGTGGAACAGGTGGCAGTTTCTCTGGTAACCTTATAAAGCCAAATAAACTCTCTGGCAGCAATGACCGTCCAAAATAGGTGAGCCCTTGACCTCCTCACTTCAGAAAAAGGAGGGACTTGCATCTTTCTGGGGGAGGAATGTTGCTATTTCATAAACCAGTCAGGAATACTTACAACTAAGGTTAAGGAACTCAAGGAAACAATTCAATGTAGACAACAAGAAAGTATCAATCAATGGAAAGAATGGGATCTCATGGATTGGGCATCCTGGCTTCCTGCCCTGACAGGGCCCTCCCTCCATAATTTTACTTGTATCCATCTGCCCCTATATACTGAATGTTGTGGTACATTTTATTGAAAACAATGTTGCTCGCCAAACTACTGCACGTATCTTAGCCCTCCAAGAGTACCAACCTGTAAAACTGAAAGGTGACGCCTACTAAAAGTTTTTTTAAAAAGGCATCAAAGTTGGGGGGAATGTTGGAGAAGTAAATAAAGTACACCAAAGATGGCTGATAGGACTAAAACAAGCTCTGGTCTCTAGCTTAGAGACCCATCTTCTGGGTTCTTCTTCCTTGGTGTGCTGCACGTGCAAAAACCCCCACAGATATGGAAGCTGACAACAATAAATTACCCTCCCCACTTATTCGTTGCTCAGATCTTTGGAGAAGTGGTCTCCTCTGAGCCCATGGGTGTTAAATAAATCTCCGATCACCAAGATCTCTGAGTGCCACTTGGTTTTTCTGCCAGCCTCGTTCTGTAACACTACAGAATGTGTATTTACTAAATTATCTGTATTTCCTAAATTTTGATGTTTTCTTTTCATTCTCTTTTTTCTTCTTTTAAATTAATATACTTTAATATTTAGAACAATTTTAGGTTTACAGTAATATTGAGTGATGATTCAGAGAATTCCAGTTTACCTCTCATATCTGTGGTACACATATAGAGTTTACACTACTATTAACATCTGGCATTAGTGTGACACATTTGTTACAATTGACCAATGTTGATATATTCTTAAGGTAAATAATTTGCATAAGGATTAACTCTTTGTGTTATACATTCTGTGGGTTTTGACAGATGTATAATGACAAGAATCCACCATTGCAGAGCCATACAAGATAGTTTTACTGTCATGAAAATCCTCTGTGCTCTGCCTATTCATATATCTCTTCCCCATAACCCATGGCAACTACTAAATTTCACCATCTCTGTAGTTTTGCCCTTTCAGAAAGACATATAATTGGGATCATATGTAGCCTTTTCAGATTGGCTTCTTTTACTTAATAATATATATTTAAGTTCTTTTCATGTCTTTTTGTGGTTTTACACCTCATTTGTTTTTATCCCATTTTATAGATGTACCACAGTTTATCCATTCACTTATTAAAGAATATCTTGATTGCTTGCAATTTGGGCAGTTATGAATGAAACTGCTAAAAATATTCATGTGCATGTTTTTGTGTGAACATAAGTTTTCAACTCATTTGGGTAAATACCTAGGAGTGTAATTGCTGTATCATATGGTAAGCATATGTTTGACTTTGTAAGAAACCTCCAAACTGTCTTCCAAAGTAGCTGTACTATTTTGCATTCCCACCAGCACTGAATGAGAATTCTTGTTACTCCATATTTTTGCCAGCATTTGGTGTTGTCGGTGTTTTCAATTTCATAAATTCCAATATGTGTATAGTGTTATCTCTTTGTTGTTTTAATTTGCAATTATTTAATGACACATGATGTTGAGCATCTTTTCATGTGCTTACTTGCCATCTGTGTATCTTCTTTGGTGAGAGGTCTATTCAGATCTTTTATCCATTTTAAAAAATGGATTGTTTTCTTATTGTTGAGTTTTAAGAGTTTTTGTTATTTTGGAATCCAGCCCTTTATCAGATATGCATTTTGCAAATATTTTCTCTAAATCTGTGGTTTCTTATTTTTTAATAATATTTTTGCAATGCATAATTTTTAAAATTTTGATGAAGTCTAACCCACCAAATTTTTCTTAAAAAAATTTTAATGTTTATTTATTTTTGAGAGAGAGAGAGAGAGAGAGAGAGAGAGAGAGCAGGGGAGGAGCAGAGAGAGGGAGACACATAATCTGAAGCAGGCTTCAGGCTCTGAGCTGTCAGCACAGAGCCCAATGTGGGGCTCGAACTCACAAACCACTAAATCATTACCTGAGCCAAAGTCAGATGCTTAACTGACTGAGCCATCCAGGTGCTCCTAACTCATCAAATTTTTCCTCCATGTATCATGTTTTTGGTGTTCTATCTAAAAGTTCATCATCAAATCCAAGGTTACCTAGATTTTCTCCTTTGTTATCTTCTAGTAGTTTAATAGTTTTGTATTTTACATGTAGGCCTATGATCCATTTTAAGTTAATTTTTGTGAAAGGTGTAAGGTCTGTTTTTTTTTTTTTTTTTTTTAATGTGGATGTTAATTTGCTGAAAGATGTTTTTTTCTCCATTGAATTGATTTTGTTCCTTTGTCAGGCCATATTTTTGAGAGTCTTTAGGGGAGCTCTCTATTCTGTTTCATTAATGTATTTATCTGTTGTTTCACTAAAACCACATTATCCTGATTACTGTAGCTTTATAGTAAGTCTTGAAGTTGTGTAGAATCAGTACTCCTTAAATATTGTATTGGCTTTTGTGGATCTTTTGCCTCTCTGTATAAACTTTAGAATCATCTTGTTGATACCCACAAAATAACTTGATATGATTTTTATTGTGATTACATTGAACTTACAGATCCTGTTGGAAAGAGCTAACATCTTGACAAGATTGTCTTCTCATTCATACATGTAGAATATCTATTTATTTAACTTTTCTTTATTTCTTTATATTTTTGTTTTTCCTCATGGAGGTCTTGCACATATATTGATATATGTGTCTTATATAAATTTTGTTAGATTTATACCTGTTTCTTTTGAGGGAGTACCAATGTAAATTGTATTGCATTTTAAATTTCAAATTCTAATTGTTCATTGCTGATATATAAGAAACAATAGATTTTTGTATATTAACCTCATATCCTACCACCTTGCTACAATCACTTGCTAGTTCTAGTTTTTCTGTTGTTGATTCTGTTGATTATACAATCAATATAGGCAGTTATGTCATATGTAAAAAAGATGGTTTTATTTATTTATTTGTTTGCAATCCTTTTCTTGTCTTATTGCATTGTCTAGGTCTTCCAGTAGTCTATTGAACAGGAGAGTTGAGAAAGGACATCATTGCTTTGTTCCTGCCCTTAGCAAGAAAGCCTCTAGCTTCTGACCATTAAGAATGATATTAGCTGTAGGATTTTTTTAGATAAATTTTTTACCTTTGAGAAAGTTTCCCTCTATTCCTTAGTTTGCTGAGAATTTTCATCATGAATGTGTGTTGGATTTTATCTATGTCTATTCTGCATCTATTCACATAATCATATTATTTTTCATCTTTAACCTGCTGATGTGATGTATGATATTAATTGTTTTTCAAATGACATATCAGCCTTGTATATCTGGAATAAATTCCACTTGGTCATGGTGTGTAATTCTTTTAAACATTGTTGAATCCAGTTTGCTAATATTTTGGTGATATTTTTGTTTTTCACTTTTATTTCAAAATATTACTTCCATTTTCTCTTCAGACTTCCTTTTAGCCTATGGGTTAACTTTAGCATTTTTTAATTTCCAAAATATTGGGATTTGTCAGATATCTTCTTTTACTGATTTCCAGTTTAAATTTTTAGGGGGTTAAAAATGTACTTTGCGTGATTTCTATATTTATAAATTTGTTAACTTTTTTTGTTATGGTCTGGGATGTGCTATGCCTTGGTGTATGTTTCATGTATCATCTGACATTACTAGGTGGATTTTTTTTATAATGTCAATTAGATCAGATTGATGGATAATGTTTCTGGTCATCTATATATAACCTTACTGATATTTTGTCTACTGTAATTGTACATCCCTATACTTTTTTCAAATCTCATAGAATTTCTAGTCAACTGTGATGTCATTTCATATTTCCTCATTCTTTTTTTTTTTATAAAAATGTTTATTTTTGAGAGAGAGAAATGGGAGATGGGGGAGGGAGGGGGGCAGAGAATCGGATCCAAAGTGGACTCTGTACTGACAGCAGAGACCTGGTTCAGGGCTGGAACTCATGAAATTTGAGATCATGACATAAGAAATCAGATGCCCGGCTAACTGAGCCAGCCAGTTGCCCCACGTATTTCTTCATTCTTAAAGGATAATACCAAAATATACCAATAGTTCTGGACTGACAGGTACCATAGACCCTGGGTCTCATGTTCTCTCTTGTCCAGCAAGAAAGCGGGATGCAGGATTAAAAATGAGAGGGAGGTTGATGTCAGGGAGGAGACAAGAGCCCTAAGACTCCTTACTCCGTTTTTATTAGGATCATAAGGCTTACAAGCATCATGGGCATGCACAGAGAGACAATGAAACAGTGAACATTAACTCATGGGCCTGGGGAAAAGGAGGTTTTGGAGATACGTGGTGTTAGGGGTTTGGGTCAATACAAAACAAGATTGTAGTGCTGGATGGAAGGTTGCTTACAGCAAACATGAGGCTCCACCTCTGTTTACCTAAACTGACTAGGAGACAAGAAAGATAGAGCATGCTACCTCAGGGTCAACAAGGCACCTTTCTTTTGTTAATTAGCTCTGCTCTGGGCAACTTTGCCCTGCTGCCTCTATAACCCTATTTACCTGTTTACCTAATTTGGTCCTTCCTTCCTGTGGAAGCAGCTTTGTGCTCTTGTACTGTGTTGGGGGGCATTTCCGCCCCAATACCTAACCTTGTTTGCCTCATCTTGGATGTTTTCATTCTGACATTCCCTATTCCTATATGTTTGTCCTATACTGAGGGCCTTTGCTCCACTTGTCCTATACTGGGGACCTTTGCCCCACTTGTCCTATACTGGGGGCTTTTACCCCGTTTACCTAAGCTTATTTACTTAATCTTGTTTACCCAAACTTGTGCATACATCCTATGGCTTTCTAATTCTTTCTGCCTTGTTAACCCATCTGCTCAGACTCAGGGAATTCCTAAACTTATTCCCCACAGACAGGTTATTTTCCTTTTGGCATTTTACACTTTAAACATATTATTCCATTTATTTTCTTGTTTGTGTGATTTTTTATGAGAAGTTTATTTTCATTTTTATCCTGGTTCCCTTTTAGATTATGTGCAGTGTGTGTGTGTGTGTGTGTGTGTGTGTGTGTGTGTTTCTCTCCAGTGTTTTGGTATGTATCCTTAATTTTAGAAAATTTTCAATCATTATTTTTCAACTCTTGCACTGACCCAATCTCTCTTTTCTTACTGGAATTTCCAGCTACTCATATGATATCTCGCATATCTCTTGAACTCTCTGTTCTGTTTTTTGTTGGCTAATAGGTTTTAGTTTGTTTATTTTTGGTTGCTCATTATTTGTTGTTTTGTTTTGTTTCTTTTACTCCTTTTTTCTCTTTGCCTTTAGTAATTTTTATCGCACTCTCTCTGTTTACTGATTCTTTGGTCTACTGTGTTGAATGTGATTATAAGCCTATTGAAGATATTTTCCATATCTGTAGCTGTGTTTTTTAAATGCTTTTTCATATCTTTTCATTCTCCTGAAGACCTCTTGGATCTTAAATGTTCTCTATTTTTTTCATTAATAATAATTATTTTAAATTCCCTGATAGTCCCTACATCTGTGTCATATATGGATTTGTTTCTGATTGCTTTGTCTCATCAGACTTTTTTCTTCTCTTTTTATTCTGCAAATTTTTATTGAATGTCAGACATTTTATAGGGTATTAGATATTGAGGTAGTTTTCATGCCTGGAGATGAGCATGCGCTTTCTTCTGCTAGGCATTTAGTGTAAGCTCTTTAAAAATGTGGTTAAAAAAAGCATATCATAAATTTTACCATCTTAACCATTTATACTGTACAGTGCAGTAGTGTTAACTATATTTACATTATTTTGAAACAGATCTCCAGAACTTTTTCATTGTGAAGAATTGAAACTCAGTTCCCATTAAACAACAACTCCCCTTTACTCCCTATCCCCAATTTCTGGTAACCTCCATTCTATTTTTTATACCTATGAATATGACTACTTTAGATACCTCATATAATGGAATCATACAGTATTTGTCCTTTTATGACTGGTTATTTCCCTTCACAGTGTCTTCAATGTTCATCTGATATTGTAGCATGTGATCAAGTTTCCTTCTTTTTTATTGTTGTATTGTATTTCATTGAATGAATATACCACATTTTCTTGATCCATTTATCTATTGACAGACATCTATGTTGCTTCCATCTCTTGGCTATAATAAATAATGTTTCTATGAACATAGGTGTGTAAATGTTTCTTCTTCAAGATTCTGCTTTCAATTCTTTTGGATGCATACCCAGAAGTATAATTGAAGTGTATGAAATTTTGCATTAATTTAGTCAGAGGTTGGTCTGGGTTTGAAGTTTGTTATCACTACGATTACCCTCAGTGCACAAGAGGCCTCTGGTTCAATTCCTTTAGAGATATGCTGTTTTTGTCTCACCATTTTGTCTCCCTTTGTGCTTCTCCCTAAAGAGAGTCTATCTTTTGTAGTTCTTCAGGTCATGCTCTGCTATAATTTTTATCCCACTGTTGTTAGAATGGTAGTGGGGATTGAAGGACACAACAGTTCTCTGAATAACTGTTTTGACCCACATAACTGTGGTTATGGTTGATTGACCATGGATTTTTTTTTTAATTTAAATTATTTTTTCAACTTACATCCAAGTTAGTTAGCATATAGTGCAACAATGATTTCAGGAGTATATTCCTTAATGTCCCTTACCCATTTAGCTCATCCCTCTTCCCATGACCCCTCCAGTAACCCTCTGCTTGTTCTCCATATTTAAGAGTCTCTTATGTTTTGTCCCCCTTCCTGTTTTTATATTATTTTTGCTTCCCTTCCCTTATGTTCATCAGTTTTGTATCTTAAAGTTCTCATATGAGTGAAATCATATGATATTTGAATTGACCATGGATTTCTTAAAAATAAAACAGACTACCATGTTGATTAAAAATTTTCAAGACAGAAAAACTCTAAGCCTACTGGGCAGAAACCTGACACCAGTTGCCTTATGGAGACTTATAGACTTTTCTTCTTAGTGATTGGACCTAAGGCCAGTTCACATAATTGAGGTTCTTAGATTGAGGAGTATGCTGGTTCATTTTGAGGATGGACCTGGCCACACAGCTCCAGGTATGTACTGTGTAACTTCTTCTAAGCCTTCCCCAGAAGGTCATGCTGAGTTATTTGCCAGTTTACTGGAGTTATTTGCCAGAATCATTGCCAGAATCAAAGGAAAACATTCACATTCTAGCTCTAAGATCCCTGGAAAGCCACTGTGATCCATCACTCGGAGTGTGTACCATATATAATATAAGTGAAATGTACTTGGCTTGAATTCAATTCATATTGGATCTTGTGGTAATGTGGACACACTTTGTAGTAATTTTCTAAGTCTTAGAATATAACTAGGAATACTTATACTTAGTAACATGCAGAGTCTCCACATTGGCTTCCTGATTTATATAATGCTTATTTAGGTAGGAAAATCCAGATAGAGGAAAGCCCCTAGAATGCTTGTTCTCTAAGTCACTTAACAAAGCAAAACCATATTCCTGGGGCAATATCAGAGATTAATGGCACTATACAGCTTCTGAAAGATAAAGGGTTTGTGAGTTTTAGTACATCTCATTTAGATTTCTTGTGCAAAAATTGGAAGGATCTTAGAAAATGACTAAGGTCTATTGAATATTTACTCGGATAATGATATTGCTCAGGATAATATTTTAACTAGAGTAAATCATTGTAGTACCTGGAACCTACTATGTAGCTAATGAATTAATATTCTAAATCTTACCAGCAAAGACAATTATTTCATGCAGTTTGCTTCACATGATAAGGACAACAATGTACCTTTTGGTTTGTTTGTTTTAACCCCTGGCTATATTTGCTTTCTTATTTTCTTTCAACATATTGTTTGGAGAGACCTTGATTATGCTAATGATCCATAGAACATCACACTAGTTCATTATAGTGAGTGATGTTATCATGCTAAATGGATCTTGAAAGTAGAATGTAATAAACAACCCTGGTGAGGTCCAAGAATAACCAAGGCTGAGAAATTAGTTGTCCAAAATTTTAAGAACCTGACAGGTCACTGAGATGTCCAGGGGCATGTGAAAAGAAGAGTGTAATATAAAAGCATTTAGAAAAGCAAATAGAGATTTCCCTGAAGAGTGCAAGAAAGTCAGACTTCAGAAGACTCAGCAAGTCAAATTATAGCAGGCATTCAAATTGGAAAAACTTCTACAAAACTGTCAAGGTTAATGAGTTTACACTTAATCTGTTTATGATGAAGAAAGAGTGATTTTCTCACATGATTACCATATCCATAAAAGCATGGCATATCTTCAGATACATTCAGTTATTAGATATGAAGATTGAATTTATTTTTGTTAGAGAGTCAGCAACTGGTAGGAAATTCCTATGGTTTTATTTATTCTGAGACCAGAACTATACACGTTATTTTTGGTTTATCTTAGGTAGAAAGTATTGCTTTTTTTAAACCTGTCTGTGGGATGTATACCCACAGGAGAATATGTCAGTTTCGCCCCAAATAGCCCATATCAGGAGTTGTTGTGTCTATCCCTACTTTCCTAGGCTTGAAAAGTTTAGAGGATCTGGTGATCAAAAGACAGATGCTTCCTAGCAAAGGAAACAACAAAACTAAAAGACAGCCTACAGAATGGGAGAATATATTTGCAAATGACATATCTGATAAAAGGTTAGTATCCAAAATCTATAAGTTACTTATCCATATCAACATCCCCAAAATAAGTAATCCAGTTAAGAAATGGGAAGAAGACATGAACAGGTATTTTTCCAAAGAAGACATACAGATGGCTAACAGATACAGGGAAATACAAATCAAAGCCATGATGAGATATCACCTTACACCTGTCAGAATGGCTAAATCAACAATACAAGAAACAAGAGATGTTGGTAAGGATGCAGAGAAAGGGGAACCCTCTAACACTGTTGATGTGAATGCAAACTGATGCTGCTACTTTGGAAAACAGTATGGAGGTTGCTCAAAAAATTAAAAATAGAACTACCTTATGATCCAGTAATTGCACCATTAGGTATTTACCCAAAGGATACACACATACAGTTTTGAAGGGATACATGTACCCCAATGTTTATAGCAGCATTATCAACAGTAACCAAATTATGGAAAGAGCCCAAGTGTCCATCGACTAATGAATGCATAAAGAATATGTGATATATATACACACACACAATGAAATATTCAGTTATCAAAAAATAATGAAATCTTGCCATTTGCAATGACATGAGTGGAGCTAGAGTGTATTATGCTAAATGAAATAAGTCAAAGAAAGACAAATAGAACATTATTTTACTCATATGTGGAATTTAAGAAACAAAACTGATGAACATATGGGGAGGGGAAAAAAAAGAAAGAAGGAAGCAAACCATAAAGGGGATGGGCTAAATGGGTGCTAGATATTGAGGAAGGCACTTGTGATGAGCACTGGGTGTTATATGCAAGCGATGAATCACTAAATTTTACTCCTGAAACCAATATTACACTATATATTATGTAACTAGTATTTAAATAAAATCTAGGGGGAGGCAAACAGAAATAAAAACATGTGTTAAAGAGAGAGAGAGAGAGAGAGAGAGAGAGAGGCTTCCACTAGAGAACCTAGCCCTGGTGGCATAAAACTGAAACTGTTCATCTGGCACTCCATATGCCCTTGAAACTACATGCAGTTAAGGAAGTTAACTGTACTGCTCAGTGTACTGTAGGCTTGAGCTGTGTGTGACTGAACTGATATCTCCCCATGATGATCCTGTAACTAATGGGACTGTTTTCCTCTGACTGGAATACTTGTTTTTCATACAAACATAGAAATAACTGGATGTTGATACAGAAAAGTGGAGGATGATGCTGGTTTTCTGTTTTTGCTTTTCTAGGTCCACCTTCAACTTTCTGCATCCATCCATGTCCAGGATGTGCTGATTTATGGAGAGCTACTGTGGACACCCTCATCTTCTGGCTTCTTGATGGGCTGAAGAGAGTGGGGAATGGGGAGAGAGTGCCATCATGGCACTAGACTCCTCCATACTGGGCTTCTGGGTTGGCAGTGGCTACTTCACTTTTCTGGGAGTTTATGTGCTGTGGCTTTCTCTTAAAGCTACAGTTACTTTTATAAGATTTAGTGGTCCCTCTCCCCAGTGGCCCCTGCAGGCCTCTGGGAAATTTGGAGTTCTTACTGTTGCTGGACTTGAAGTGTGTCGCCATTCTTTGTCATCTTCTATAACTCTGTTCATGTTGAGTGAATAGATGTTTCATTAAAGTTTCCTTCACTATGCCACTTGTTTCCTATCAGGAGACTGATGGTAACCATCACAATTGCAGGAAATACCAGAGTATGTAAGTGATCAAATAAAAGTCACATCAGAAACATTTTCTTCTTCACTTTTATTCTCCATTGTATTCACTAAAGTTAGTTGAAATGACCTCAAATCACAGCACAGAACTGAATAAATCAATAAAGTTGGGTGATCACTCCTAGAAGCTCTGTAGAACTCAGACATTGGACAATCACTGGACTAAATGACCTTTACTATTCTTTTAATGCTCCCAGCACAGACTCTTACTGGTTCCCGCCTAGCTTGAAGAAACGATTTTATGTTTTCCTACCAAATGTGTTTATGTAATCACATATGAATATGGTTTTGGCTGTAAAGGGCTCTGGTATTTTTCAGAGAGATGGTCTGTCATTCACAAGTCAGAATGAAGAGGATACAGATCTGGAAGCAGACACAAGTCATCTATTATGCCTCTGTTGTAAAGTCAGTTCAGAGATGCTAGTCAACAATGAATAATAATAAAAAAAAAACCTTAGAAATGAAGAGTAGAGTCGAGTGGTAATAGCTGTGCAAAGATGAAGGATTGATTAGACTGCTCAATATGGAATGGTGTAACAAGTGAACAGCTTCAAATAAGATAGGGTGGAGGAAGCTAGAAACCTTGACAAGGCCAACAAAGAAAAAACATAATTTATACTTCATGAAACCATGAAGTAAATCTTATGTACTGTTGACCCTTGAACAACATGGATTTGAACTGCGTAGTTTCACTTATACACAATTAAAAGAATTTTTAATGTTCATTCATTTTTGAGAGACAGAGAGAGACAGAGTGTGAGTGGAGAGGAACAGAAAGAGAGGGAGACAGAATCTGAAGCAGGTTCCAGGCTCCAAGCTGGCAGCACAGAGCCCGATGCGGGGCTTGAACTCACTAACCACAAGATCATGACCTGAGCTGTAGTCATACGCTTAAATGACTGAGCTACCCACTTAAACACAATTTTTTAAAGATAAGTACTATATTGTAAATTTATTTTATCATGTTTTTCTTAATAACATTTTCTTTTCTCTAGCTTAGTTTGGTGTAAGAATACAGTATTTAATACATGTAGCATATAGAATATGCATGTGTTAATTGGCTGTTTATGTTATTGGTAAGACTTACAGTCAACAGTAGGTACTATTTAACTGTTTGAGGAGTCAAAATGTATACACAGATTTTTTGACTGTGTGGAGGGTCAGTGCTCCTAAGCCCCGTGTTATTCAAGGGTCAACTGTAATTATAAGGCTTTGTTTTTTTTGATTTTTGGTTTTCTATATGGCAAAATGTTTTTGGTATTTAGAACAGTATGATGTGTATAATAGGCTCTCAATGAATATTTGGTAAGAGGAAGAATATTATTTCTATTTAAAATTGTAGGAGTGGGCTTAAAAACTCCTGTTGCAATTCGTGTAGATATGTCACATTAAAAAGAAGTTAGTGAGTTTACACAAAATAAACTTCTGTTTATTATGGCAGGAAGGCCAAGGTGCAGAAAGAACTAAACCCTCTCACATGTGTGCCCAAACTCTTGCACAGCCATAAAAGCGACTACTAATAAATACCCAGGCACATGAGTGAGGGGAGGAAAGGCAGTGAGGAGAGGTCTTCCTCCCTTGGTAGCTCAAAGATGGATGACAAAGGAAAATGTTTTCCCTAGCTCTTCAAAAGATTATACTCAACTCCATTTCTTCTTCCATTGTGCTTTGGCATTATTATTCTCATCACCCCGGTCAGTATAGTTGTTAAGCAGAGAGCCAAGAAAAGATTATTGCATTGAACAAAGCTATTGTCCTTCACCCCAGAAACCTACAAGGTGACAGAAATTCCCTCATTTTGCATTCTGCCTGTATATGTTTTATTTCATTTATAGTAACTGTCCATGAATTATTTCACGAGTGCTGCATGAGCTGCTCCTGAACTAGAGCCCAGCTGTTGCTCTCCTATTCCAGGGAGACCTAGGTTATTATCCACACTATGGGTTGTGAGATAATGCATAGAGCCCATATCCTCTCAGTGTGGTCACCAAGTGCCTGTCATGCTCCTCTACCTTCTCACTGGTTAGACTCCTGCAAAGATGATTGAGGACAGAAGAAAGTAGGTAAGCTAAACACATTACTTGTGGGCATAAAATGTATTTTGCATATTATTAGCAAAAATGCATTTAGCTTGAAAAATTCTCTGAAATAGATCTCTAGATTTAAGATATTTCTTGGTAGCCTGGGAGGTGCAGTTCTATCTGAATCTCAGAATATTGCATGCTTACATCTGTTCTCAGAAAACTAGTAAAAACATCATCCTTCATCTCATGTAAAGTGTTTTAAAGGAAAATCATCTTAACTAATTAAACAGATCACTTTATCTCTTATTTTTTAGTATTTGGTAACCATGGAAGTACATCTTGATTTTTGTAGGATATTGTTTCTAAGATAATTCCTTGAGGTTATTTAGATGTAGCACATTCTGGAGACTACAGTTTTGTGCAAAAACACTTTTAAGGACTCTATATTTAAATATTTTAAATATTTAATAAATGCTCAGATTCAAGAACTATATAAGACCAAAGTCTAGGAATTAGAAAGGCATCATTAAAAACTCTGTTGTACATATGTCTCTTCTGAGCTTACAGAGTTCTCAATGTTGACACTATAGTAGAATCTCCTGGATGAGGTGTTTTAGGTTTTGTTGTTGTTGTTGCTGTTTGTTTTTTTTGTTTTTAAATTAACTATTGATGTCTGGGCCCTGACTTAGAATGCCTCAAGTGGGGATGTGAATCCATGTATATTTTCTAAAAGCTCCCCAGTTGATTCTAATGTGTACCCATGGGATAGTACTCGACTTTTACTCAATGAAATGAATGAAGAGATTAAATTAAGCTTTAACACCCCAAAGCTCTTGAAAATTTTCACAAGAATTTCGTGGTCATAATCTCTTAAATTAGCGTATAGAGGGAGATCATGAACTAGGCATTCTCTGACAAATAACTACCTTCCACAGAGAAGATAAGGTTGTCAATAGCTGCAAGGTGATGAAGTGAAGAAGAGGGGTATCATGCCACACCGAATGAGGCCTTATATCTGGGTTCATCTGAATTCCTCTGCTCTAAGCAGAATGTCATTCTGAAAATAGCACAATCAAATGAGATACCTTGAGAGAGAGAGAAAAAAAAAAAGACTGAACTGCTTCCTCAGCACGTCTCCTTTCCTGGTACATGTATTGGTTTCTATTATCTACTATAAATCAAATTTGATTTAAAACTATGTTCTGCTTGTATCAGGATTTTTCAGTTACCCTATGGGAATTCCTTAACATGATTTTATTTAAAAAGTTAAGACTTCAGAAAGTGTATTTCTGGGAATATACAGCAATTATTTTTACTCTTCTTGTCTATATGTTTATATAAAACATTTTTAAATTCAAAAATCCATGAAACTGCCATTAACTATAACAACAGAAATATCAGCAAGTGCAGTGACTTGATGAGACTCAACTAAAACTGTCTTTCTATCTATAAGCTGTCAAGTAACAGGACTGGCAATGTTCATAACAGGAGCATCCACACACATCACCAGGCTTGTGTGCTTGTGCTTTGACTCTCAACCTTGTCAAAAGATACTCTAAAAAGAATGATCAGTCTGATTCACCTCTAAAAGGAAGAGAATTTACAGCATGCATCATATCCAGAAAAAAGTACAAAACAGCCCAACCAGCACCTTATGTGCTCTATCCTACAACATTAATACCAAGGAGGGCTTACACAGAGAGTATCAAGCAGATTTCTTAAGATAGGTAAGAGTCAGCTACAGAAGAAAGATTATACTTTTGAAAAGAATTACTTGCCCTTGAATTAAGAGACTACTAGTGTACCTGAAACTCACTAGAAATTTTCTCACTAAATTTCAAAGCACCCCTTATTCTCTTTCTCTTAAAAAATATATATTTATTTATTCTTTTTAAGTAGGCTCTTTGCCCAACATGGGACTTGAACTCATGATCCTGAGATCAAGAGTCACATGCTCTACTGACTGAACCAGCCCAGCACCCCTTATTCTCTTTCTTAATCAATATGTTCAAAAGAGGAATAGGACCATCTCTCCATGAAGTATAAAACGACAATATATCATTTTTGGCTCTCTCATCTAGCCTTAGACGTGCTATGTAGTAGAGACTTAAGGGTGCTTGGTACAACCTCAACTTCATCACAAATGTCTAAAGTTAATATCCGCCAAAAAGTGTACAAACCAAACATATATTCTTCATAGAAAGTATGGCTGTCAAGAATTGGAGTGCCAGATTTTTCTTTCCATATAATGAATCTTATAAGAAGAAAAATATTTGACAATACCACAGATGATAGGAAATGGACGGCAAGAATAAAATAAGTAATTTTTTTCTTCTTAAGGCATTAGTATTAATGGAAAATGTATAACTTAGAGTAGGTTACAAAGTGAAACTTGGACATTAGATGTCCTAATATGATGCATTAAATTCACAATATTCAGTTCCCAATGCAGACCTATAAAAAGGAATGAAACTTATTAGGATGGTTTTTGTTTGAAGACAAATAAATAAAGATGGTGATGTTGATGATGTAAATACTTAAGATTCTAATGTGCATAACATGTACAAGCACTGTTCTAAGAACTTTACAAGGGTTACCTAATTTAGTCTTCATAATAACCATATCAGGTGGGTATTGTTATTATCTCCATTTCACAAGTAGCTGAGGCTCAGGGACATTAAATACCTTGCTCAATGGTAAGGACTGAATTAAGTCCAAATGAGAACCCCAAATCTATGCTTTCAAAGCATATAGCATAACACTGTATATAAATATATTGTAAAATACCTGTATGCTATTCTGCTTCCCTAAAATATAGTAACATTTCCAACACAAAATTTCCATATAGACTCTCAAAATAGTTATGTTTGGGTGCTATCTAAACAGTTTTTTTCTCTTATATTTAGCTGGTACCACTTTCTCAGAACACCTGGTCATTCACCTCACGGCAGCCTGATCTTACCCTCTTCCTCCCTTTGCCTGCCCTCCACAATTTTCTGCATAATTATTATTATTCAGATACAACCAGTGCCTGGGTATCAAGTGTTTTTTTTTTTTTTCTTACAAAAGTTCTCCCTGTAGCATTTAGACAATGACCATTTTTGGTATTATAATCTGGCATTCTGATTAATGTTAATTAACATGACCCCAAGAAGTACTGAGCATGTACCCATCAAAGTATTTCTCCTTTGTCCAAGTTTTAGGTGACATTCTCCATATGTTTCACATAAAGGGATAGGGTGAGTACTCTGTGGAAATGTCCTGTTATTATCCAGATCAAAAGAATGGCTGTGAAATCTGTTATCACTATCATCCTTCCCAGTTCACAGATGTGGCACAGAGCTAATGAATTCACATGATTATGGCCTCAGAGTTAGGAAATCAGACTAAACTTCATCATTCATCTGTCAATGCATCCCTAGCTATACGGTAAGCTTCAGAGCTGTGATCACATCCAAGGCAACAGACAAGGTGCCCAAGGGAGCAAGTGGTAGACCAAGCTACAAGCACATTGTCATCACTATCTCACTTGAGGGCTGCTTTCCTGGGTCCTTCAGAGGAAGAGATTTCAATGACAGTTTTTTCTTTCATTCATCCTTTTCATTAATTCTGCAAATATTTATTGAGCATGTACTCTGGGGCCCAGCAGACAGGCCCTGCCCTCAGTATGCTCAAAGACTACTGAGGGCATAAATAGGAATATCACTTATGTGATTTGTGAGCACAGAAGAGGGTCTTCTGACACAAGCCACTGAAGACTTTCATAAAGAAGCCACTTGACAGCTGAATCTTGAGGAAATAGTACTAGTAGCCATTACCTTGAGAGAAGGATGCTGACCAGATGAGGGTAAAGCAGGTAAAAAGCTTAAGAAAATACCCTGCTTCAGAAGCTTGATGAGACCAGACCATAAGGGGCATGTGAAGCTGTGTTTGGGAGGAACAGGGCAGTGGAGGCCAGATAATGGAGAACCTCATAAAAGAGATTATCTTGGAAGACAACAGGAAGGCCTGAAGAATATAACTATGGAGAAGAACATAAGCTAAATTGTAGAATTGTGAGATAACTACAGAGCCGAGGCAGGAGGGGTGGAGACTAGTGAGAAAAGCATATCATCGTACTATTGCCTTGGCCTGGAGTAAAATCTACTGAGAAACAGTAGTGGTGATGGATTGGGGTGTGGCCACTGACTTGGTATATGGGCTCAAATGTGAAGATTGACTTGTGTACAATTTTGATAACTGAGTAGGAGATATTTGGTGCAAACTAAGGGAATAAATATAAGAAGAAGTGTTTGGGGGACTGAGGAGTGGGGGTAACATTACAACTTCAGTTTGGAATATGAAGATGCTGAGATGAATCTGAAACAATGTGTCTGGAGTTGAGGAAGGCAGACAGGGTTGAAAATAGGAATTTAGTAGTTTTTTGCAATATGTTGTGGATGAAGTCATGGAGGTGAATATATTGGGCCAAATAGATCTTATCTATAAAGATGAGATCCAGTGCCAGGACCTGGAGGAATAGCAGCTTTCACATGGCTCCAAAAAAGCTAAGGTGAAAAAAAAAGTGATTGTTGGAAAATAATGGCCTGAGTAAGTGGAAGAAAGTCAGCAGAGTGTTATAAAAAGCAAAATCTTTCCAATTCAACTCAGACATATAAAGCACTTGGAGGTTTTCCTTACAGTAAGAAAAAGCTGGACAAACAAAAAACTGTTGACTTTTCTTGAACCTATCTGGGAATTAAAATTGCAGACCAAATCATCATCACAAGATCAGGAGAGTCTGATGCATCCATAGATATACAGCTGTCAAGATTTGCTTTCCTGAAGAAGAAATCACTGGATGCCCTAAGCCAGCAGGAACACTCACATAATAATTTTGATGATTTGTTAGAGGCTGAAAAGGGGGTTTGTTGGGGACTGCAATCATAATAAGAACTTCCATTCTTTTGTAGAATTTTCCTCTAGAAACTCCACCAGATTCTCATTGAAGTGATCCAGGAAAATTCCCAACACTGCCCTGACAGGAGAAGGGGATGAGCAGATATCTTGAAACCCTTACAAACCCTTCTCCCAAACAACAAGCAATTCTGAAGCCTTATCCTTGTTAGTAGAAGGGACATCTGCCCTACTCTGGGCTGCTCCAACGTTCCTCTCTCTGTCTCTGTCTGTCTCTGTTTCTATCTTTGTCTCTCTCTTTCTCTCTCTCTTACACACACACACACACACACACACACACTGCATCACCAATAGAGGAAGGTGCTTAAAGGAATAGACCAGGAATGCTGGAATCAGAAAAGAGAACAGTGGTTGGAGGAAGGGCAATGTTTGACATGTCAAAGAGGGACAGTTATAAAACACTTCTAAAGGCAACATTCCTGAATCACAGGCCCACTAAAAGACTGACATTTAATTAGAATATTAGAGAATGTCCTCCTCCCATTTATCCTAAGATGAAACAAAGGATACATTAATAACAATGGATTACAGTTTAAAGAACTGCAAGACACACACTCTCTAAGGACCGTACAAAGGGAAGCCCAAAAGATAAGAGGGAATTAAAAAAATTTCACTATAGAAATTTGAAGCCTCTGATACCTATAGCTACATCAAATATTAAATACAGCCCAACTGATAAAGTAACATAAATTCTCATATGAAAGGAGTTTATCTATCACCCTATAAAATATGTCTGGATTTCTACAAATATTAAAAGACATGCGCATAAGCAAATATAAACATAGTGTGATGACACAAAGCAATCATGAAAATCAAACTCAGATATAACACAGATCTTGGAATTATCACATAAGGGATTTAAAATAAGTATGATCAATATGGCAAAGCTATCAATGGAAAGAAGACAGCATGCAACAATCAGAAGGCAATGGTAGCAGAGAGATAAAAACTATAAAAATCAGAAGGAAATGCTCAGAATCAAAAGCACAATGATAGACATGAAGAATACCTTTGACAGATTCATCATTAGACTCAACACAGCTGAAGAAAAAAATCAGTGAACTTGAAGATATGTCAATGGAAACCAGAAATGGTAACACAAATGTAAATAACCAAAAAAACTTACTAGAACTGTGGAAAATATCACTAAGTGTGACATACACATAACTGGAATAGCAGAAAGAACGGAAAGAAAATGGGGCAAAAGGAATATTTGAAAAAATAATGATTTAAAACTTCCCCAAATTAATGACAGATACCAAACTACAGTTTCAAAAAACTCACAGAGGGGCACCTGGGTGGTTCAGGCAGTTAAGCATCTGACTCTTGATTTTGGCTTAGGTTATGATCTCAGGGTCATGAGATCAAGCCCCAGGTCAGGCTATGAACTGGGCATGGAGTCTGCTTGGGATTCTCTCTCTCCCTCTCTCTCTCTCTCTCTCTCTATCTCTCTCTCTCTCCTTTGCCCCTCTTCCTCATTCGCACTCTCTCTCAAAAAAAAAAAAAACCACACAGAATAACCAGCAGGATATAAATATTAATAAAATAGGCAAATCATATTCAAACTCTGGACATAAAAAGGAAGAGAGAAAATCTTGAAGTAAGAGAGAGAATAAAACACCTTTTTTAGAGAGGAACAAGGATATGGAATACAGGAGTCTTCCCTTCAGATACCATCCAAGCAAGAAAAGACTATAGTAAAATCTTCTAATTATTGAAAGAAAAGACCTAGCCAACCTAGAATTCCACATCTGATTATATCTATATCCAGTTTTTCCTTAAAAGTGAAAGAAAAATATTTGTCAGCAAAGAAAATCTGAGGGGGCTTATTGCCAGTAGAACTGCCATATCTATCTGCCAGTAGATATAAAAAATGTCAAAAGATCTTCAGGCAGAAGGAAAACTATATGTGGGTTACTTGGATTCACAAGATGAAATAGGTAAGGAATGAGTCCATGTGGACAGACTTCTCTTGATGGGCTGGTGGTAGAAAAAGTCAGGCCTGTATTGCATTCTTCTGGTGGGTGGGGATGTAAGATGGACTGCCACCCTATTGTTCCTGTAATTTTTAACCAGTTCGCCTTTGTCTTTCTACCTTTCAGAGTTCTCCTTTGGCTGCCTCTTGCATTATCTCCAGGGCTGAATTATACTTAGTGTGGAGATGCAAGGAGTGTTATATATACATTATCTTGTTTACCTGAATGTCTTGACATTCAGTTTTTCATCTTTAAGTTGCTTTTATCCATAGGTTTTTAGATGCCTGGTTTTTATTATGATTAAATTTTTATTTTTTCACAATTTACGTTTACATATATTGAATATTATATGCTTTTCTTCTTTTGTTTATTTGCCAGTATACATTGATTAGTTGGTATTAGGGTAGTGCTGCTTTCATTTAATGGCTTTATAAATTTTCTCTCCTATTGTATTTTTAAAGGAGATTGTGTAGACTTTCTATGAATTTTTCCTTAAAAGTTTGAGTTTGCCAGTAAAACATGGAATATTCCTTGTCAGTAATTGTTTAGGTTTTTAATAGAAAATTACACTTCTTTAATGTATATAGGATTATTCAAGTTACCAATTTAATCCTGAGTATTAGTAGTTCATGTCTTTCAGGTGACTATTTCACCTAAATTCTTGAATTCATGGGCATAAAGATGTTTGTAGAATTTGCAGATAATCTTCTGATATTTCTAGGGTCTCCTGTGATGAGTCCTCTTTTATTCCTCATATTGGTGATCTGTATCTCCTCTCTTTTTCTTGGGTGGAGTTTAACAATTTCATTGACCTTTTCAAAATAACAGTTTTCAGTTTTATTTATTTCCCTACTGTTTTCCTATTTTTTTATTTTATTGATTTCTGGTTTTGTTCTTATTTTTTGTTTCTTTTACTTATATTAGGTTTAATTTACTCAAATTTCCCTAGTTATTTAAGGTGGAAGCATGGACCATCGAGACATTTTTTTTTTAATACAAGCATTAAATGTTATATATTTCCCTATAGGTACCTCATTAACTGCATGCAACAAATTTTGATATTTTCTATTTTCATTTTCATTCAATTCAAAATGCTTTATTCTTCTTATTACTTCTGCTTTTACCTATGTGTTATTTCAGCATGTGTTATCTCATTTCCAAATATTGGGGGGTTTCCACATAATCCTTCTGTTATTGATTTCTAGTTTAATTCCATATCATTTCAATTCTTTAAAAAACATAAGTTTTGTTTTATGGCTCAGAATATGGTCTCTCTCAGTGAAGAGTCCATATACACTTAGAATGTACATTCTGTTGCTTGGGTATGGAGTGTCAATTAGTTCAAGCTGCTTGGTAATGTTCAGGTTTTCTATATCTTTGTGGATATTCTGTCTAGTTGTTCTTTCAAATACTTAAAGAGGTGTATTGGTCTCCAACTAAAACTGATTTGTCTATCTCTTCTTTTGGTTCTAGTAGTTTGTGCTCCAAGCCTTTAGAAGCTGTGTTGTTAAACTGTGTCTTTTTGGTGAATTATCATTAGAATTATTATGAATCAACTTTTAATATTGTGTAATCTACTTCTTTATCTTTGGTAATATTCCTATATTTGAAGTCTACTTTGATATTAGTATAGTCACTCAAGCCTTTGTTTGTACCACATTTTCCCCCTTTTTTCTGGACATCCAATTACATGAATATTAGACATTTTAATATTGGTTTTGATTCAAGGATCTGTAGATTTGTTTTTCTCTCAATATTTCTATTTATTTTTCATATTAGCTAATTTCTAATAATCTAACATAAAGTACAATGATTCTTTTCTCCATCATCTCTGTTTTCCCTTGAGGCCATACAGTGAATTTGTTATTTCAGACATAGTTTTCATTTCTGAATTTTCTATTTGCTTCTTTTTTTTTTTAAGTTTCCACTTCACTGGTTAACTAATATACACTGGAGTAGTGTGTGAGTTAATATCTTTTAACAACCTAAAACAATACTTTGTATATAATAACTGTTCAATAAATGTTAAATTAATTAATGGCAAAAAAAGAGAGTACAGTTATTGTGATGAGCACTGAGTAATGTATAAAATTGTTGAATCATTATATTGTACACCTGAAACTAATATAACAATGTATGTTAATCATACTCGAATTTTAAAAAAATGTAAAAAATAACTCAAAATAATGAAGATAAAAATAAAGTTTCTATTTCAAGAATGTCCATTATTCCCTCCTGGAATATAGCGTTCTCCATCTTGGCCAGCACTGAAAATCTCCCCAGCCTTTTGCTTTCAACTTTATTGTGTTTTCATATTTGAGGACAATTCATTATAAGCAGTATATAATATGTCATTCTAAGCAAGTATAATATGTCTAAAATAGATTTTGACAATTCTATTATTTTATTTGGAATATTTATAACATTTTCATGTAATGTAATCATGGATATACTTGAATTTATGTCTGTCAGCTTACTATTTATTTCTACTTAACCCCCATGTTTTTTTTTTTTTTAATGTTTATTTATTTTTGACAGAGAGAGAGAGACAGAGCATGAGAAACAGAGGGAGATACAGAATCCAAAGCAGGCTCCAGGCTCTGAGCTGTCAGCATAGAGCCCGTGGCAGGGCTCCAATTTGCGAGCTGTGAGATCATGACCTGAGTAAAAGTCGGACACTCAACCAACTGAGCCACCCAGGCGCCCCTTAACCCCCATGTTTTAATCTCATTTCTTCTCTATTACTTTCACTCAAATTAATGAAAAAAGTATTTTATTTTCTTAATTAACATTCCTGTGTTATATTTTTACTATTCTTATTCACTTTTTTAATTCTATATACATAAAAGTGTTCAAAATAAGGATATCCATTTTATTGATTTACCACAGTGAATACCAATGCAAAAATATCCCCAGTCACAAAAGAGGATATTGCCACAAACTTAGAGACTACCATTGTGTCTCTTTTTAATCACCCCCCATCCATTTCTTAATATTAACTGCTATCCTGATTTATGATAATGGCATCCTAATTTTTCTTTATAGATTTAGCACCTAAGCATACATCCCTAAACACTATTATTATTTTGGGCTGTGTGTTTTATCTATTCTTTTTTTTTACTGGAATTTTTGTTCAACATTAAGTATGTAAAATTTATACCCATAGGTATTGTACCATGTATTTTCAGTGGGAGCATAGATGCAGATGTTGAGAGAAAGAAGTGGAAGGATACATATCTTATTGGCAATAGAGATATCTCTGAAGAAGGAACTCGAAGTGCCAGAAACTTTGGAAGAACTTCAAGAGCTATGCTCTAGCAATTTTTCCTTATTAGAAAAACTGATTTACAACTTCCAGAAAGATATCAGAACTAAATTTTAATCTCTTTGAGAATAGGCATTAAGTCTTCAACTTCAGTCAGATAGTAAGTATATCAATGCTTTATAGCCATATGAAAGCTTAGAACATTGATATGAGAGTAGGTTTGTTACTTCCTCTAGAGAAGAAGAAAATTCTTCATTTTAATGATGATTTTTATCATCTGTTAAGTAAACCTTTATTCAATACATGGATTTTTATAATGAGTGGTTTGGAGGTTCCAAAGGACTCACAGAACTCAGAAAAGCTGACTGACTACATTCCTGGTTAGAGTCTCACAGCAAAATTATAGTTTAAAATTAACAAAGGGAAAAGATGCATGAGACAAAATCCATGCTTTTGGGTATCCTTTCCAGTGGAATCTAACTCAATTAACCAATGAAGTTCATTCTCTCAGTAGCGATGTGTGTGACAACAGGTGCAAAGTGGTAGCAACAAGGAAAGTTCAAGTGAGCCTTCATGTCCAGAGTTTTCATTACAAGTCAGTCATATAGGCATGCAGCAACTGCATTACCTACCTCTGCTATTCAGCAAAAACATTTAAATAAATCATAACTATTAGCATAAATTCTAATCAAACTAGTACAGAATAGTCCGTGGTCTCACACATACAAAAATACTTTTACCAGGCATAATATTCTTAGGGCTAAGAGCTCATCTCTCCTAAGCTGGTCAAGGACCTTTATTGGGGATGTGTAGGATTTGAGCAACTCAGATCTGCTGAGTTAACATTTGTCTGTATAGAAAGGGGTGGACTATGGGTCGTTTGAATTTTTGTTTTTCTTTTGTTTTCAAAATCCCAAATTTCCTCTTCTGGCTTCTTTTTTTCATTAACCAGTACCCAAAGGGATCCTCTTTTTTCAGCACTTACTCCCTTTCCACCTCTAGAAGCAATGCATTTGGGAGTCTGTCACCTCCATGTAAACCCCATGTAATTTTCAATCTCATCCCTAAAATCAGTTCATTTAAATACTAGGACTCCCCTTAAGGGATGATATTAGGCTGTCTTCACCCTCTCAACTCTCTCTTTTTTCTCCCTCTCTCCCATAGAGTTTATTTATGCTACTCTTGCTTGTTCAAAATTCTTACACTAGAAGCTTGAGCTGAAGCTCTGCTAAATTTGGTAAATTTTTTTGTTTGTTTACAAGTACTTTCTTTTAGTGTTTTCAACCTTCTAATTTTGTTAAAGGTATGATATTTTGTGTGTTTTTATTTATTTTTCTTGTTAATCTGTATAGCTGTGTAGCTTTGGTTTTGGGTTTTCTTTCTTCCTTCCTTCCTTCCTCCCTTCCTTCCTTCCTTCCTTCTTTTTGGTTTTGGATGCTTTTGAAGATTGTGGAGAGATTTTGATTAGGTAGCTTCCATGATCTCTTTCACTATTATTTTCATGACTACCTTCCTTCCTTTGTCTTTGTTTGATTTATTTATTTATTTATTTATTTATTTATTTATTATTTATTTATTTCAGAGAGAATGAGAGAGAGCAAGAGAGAGAGAGAGAGAGAGAGAGAGAGAGAAAGCATGAGAGTGGGGGAGAAGGGCAGAGGGAGAGGGAAAGAGAAGGAGAGACAGAATCTCAAGCAGGCTCCACACTCAGCATGGATCCCAACTCAGGGCTCAATCCCACAACCCTGGGATCATGACCTGACCTGACCAGTCAAGTGTCTGACTGAGCCACCCAGGTCATCCCTTTGTTTTTATACACAAACAATAAATTTTAATTGAAGTAGAAAATTCAGAAAATTCAGATAATTAAAAGCAAAACTGAAAAAACAAAATGATGAAACAAACAAACAAAATACCCACAACACCAAGAAGGTAGTACTACACAAATGTACCAATGTTCATGTTTCATATTCCCTATATCTTCTCTGTATATACAAATATATATGTAAGTATTTTTTATTAAAATACATTTAAAAAATTAAAAAATGCAATCTATATATCCTGTTTTGTAACCTGATTAGTATCATTTATTATATTATAAAAATATGTTCCTGCCCAAAAATCCAAATCATCCTATTAAGTGGCTACCTTGTATAAATATATTTAATGTATCCTTTTTGGATGGACATTTAACTTTAATTCATTTTTCTGAATACTTGTAAAGGGAATATATTGTTCCTTTAAGAGTCCTTGTGTTCTCATCACTTTTTATCTTTTATTTCTTTATAGAAATAAAAATATATTTAAAATTTCATATAAAAGTTGTTAATATGGCTATTAATACAACTTGCTATCCTAATGAGCTGTGTAAGAATAAGTCATTAATTATCACTGCCATTAGACAGTATATGGATAGCTCCTGTTTAGCTTACTCTGCACTCTTTTCCCCTTGAATTCAACACCAATACAGAAGGGGAAAAAAAAGATTTCTTCTTTGATTTCTGAAATTCAAAGTTCAGTGATTTTAATAGAGCTTGGTTAATTTGAGTTTTCATTTGTGAAAGGAATCATATTTCAGAAATTTCATTTTTTTATTCCTTGAGATATATTTCAATAAATACAAACCTGATCCCAGGTAAGAACATTGCTATCACATTCACAATAATGAAACCTCTTGCTTGTGATGTAGTATCAATGCCAGGTACTGTTTTCACATAATTGGATATGTTGAAAGAAATAGAAAAGTGCACAAAAAAGTACAGTTTAGAATTAAATGAAATGTCAATTCAATACCTATTTTTATTTTTCATAATTACTCATTCAGTTTTGAACTACACATTATCTCTGTTCTTGGTGTTGTCTTTAAGTTTTTAACACACATACTTGAACAAAATAAACAATCAATGTCTGTATCCTCCCAAAAAGATAAAAGTCGTAGCATGATATACTGTCTCTACTCATCGTTCTCCTTCCGTATGTTATTGTCTGGCACTTCAGTACAAGATTATATACTAAAACTGAAAACAACTCACTTAGGCAAATTCTTTATGTTGTATCTTATTTGTATCTTTCACAAATATATTTGATCATCTTTTTGTATTCTATTTCCTTCCCTTGTTTTCATTTCCTTGCTGAAATATAATTTCTCATTTTCATAGTTTGTCTTTAGTAAAAATTCTGAGTTCTTGATGATCTGAGTCATCATTTCGTTCTTACATGTGAATGAAAGTTGACTGGATATACAATTCTAATTTAAAATGTGTCTCTCTCCAACACCTTTAAAATATTGCTGTTAGGGGCCCCTGGGTGGCTCAGTTGGTTGGGCCAATGACTTCGGCTCAGGTCATGATCTTGCAGTTTGTGATTTCGAGCCCCACATCATGCTCTGTGCTACAGCTTGGAGCCTGGAGCCTACTTTGGATTCTATGCCTCCTCCTTTCTCTACCCCTACCCTGCTCATGCTCTGAGTCTGTCTCTCAATAATAAATAAATGTTTTACTGAGAACAAACTGAGGGTTGATGGGGGGTGGGAGGGAGGGCAGGGTGGGAGGGAGGGCAGGGTGGGTGATGGGTATTGAGGAGGGCACCTTTTGGGATGAGCACTGGGTGTTGTATGGAAACCAATTTGACAGTAAATTTCATATATTAAAAAATAAAAAAAGAAAAAAAAAAAGAAAAAATAAATAAATAAATAAATGTTTTAAAAAATGAAAAAAAATAAAATGTTGTTAATCTTCTTAGGCCCATTTTTGCTAATAAGAGACTAATGTTAATTGAATCTTTCTATTTGCAGGTTATCTCTTTTTCTCTCTCTCTGGCAACTTTGAGATTTTTTTTACATTTTATTATAAGACATTATCAGTTACCTAAAAATTTTTATTAGCATATGACACATGTAGAGAAAAATTCACAAAATATAAATGCACACTCAGTGTGACACTTTGTATAGCACTTATGTAACACCATCCACAAGAAGAAAAAGAAAATTGCTAATATCCCAGAAACATCACTTATGCCAATCACTAGCAAATTGAGAATAAAAAGACTTTACCTCAGTTTAATAAAGAATATCTACCAAAAACCCTACAGCAAACATCATACTTAATGGTGAAAGATTGAATACTTTCCCCCTAAAGTGGGAAAAAAGCGAGGAATCTACTCTCACCCCTCTTATTCAACATAGTGTTGAGGGCTCTGGCTATGGCAATAAGGGACGAAAAAGACAGAGAAGGCATACAGATTGGAATGTAAGAAATAAAATTACCCTTATTTTAGATGATATGATTGTTTACCTAGAGAGTTTCCAGTATTCTACCAAAAAAGCCAAACCAAAACTAAACTAAAACTGAACTAAACTAAACTAAAAAATTTCCAGAACTTAGAAGATATCAAAGGACACAAAATTTACATTCCAGAATAAATCTTATGTCTACATACTTAACAACGAATATGTATAAATTAACATTAAAAATGCAATACCATTAACAATCATTCAAAATTAAATTATATACTTAGGTATACACTTAACAAAGAATGTGTAAGATCTGTATGATAAAAATGACAAAATGTTGTTGAAAGAAATCAAAGAAGACCTAAATATAAAGACTTGCTAGCATGCTAGCATAGCCAAGCTATCAATGCTTACCAAATTGATCCAGAGGTTTCACATAATTCCTATAAAAATCCTATCAAGGTATAGACAAGCTTATTCTAAAATTTATATGGATAGGAATAAACCCCAGAGTAGGTAATGTAGTCAATAAAGAAGAAAGTGAAAGGAATTGCTTTACCTGGAGTTCAAGATTACTCTATAGTTCCATTGGTCATGGTAATGTGGACAGTGTGGGGGGAGACACATCGAGTAATGGCACAAAATAGAAAACCCAGAAATAGACCCACAAGTAAGCTCAATTAATGTTGTTTACCAATGATGCAAAAGTAATTTAATGAATGAATAACTTTTTTAATCAAGAGAATCAGCTGAACATCCACAGGCAAAAAATTAACCTTACCTCATACCCCATGTAAAACTTAACTCAAAGTGGACCATAAACTTAATTTTAAAATACACAACGGTAAAAATTTTAGAAAATAAATAAGGGAAAATCTTTGGGATATAGGACTCAGCACAGACTTAACACAAAAGTGCTGTTCATAAAAGGAAAAAAAATCAATAAATTGTACCTCATTAAAACAGAAAGCTTGGCTCTGTGAAAGGCCATGAGAAAAGGATGAAAAGACAAGCTACAGACTGAGAGAAAATATTTGCAATCTATGTGTGTGACAAAGGACTAGTATTTGAAACATACACAATATATAAAGATGTCTTAAAATACAGAAGTAAAACAAACTAATTAATTAGAAAAGGCACAAAAGACATGAAGAGATTTTCACCAAGGAGCATGTACACAGATGGCAAATAAGAAGATAAAATAATATTCAACATCATTCACCATCAGCAAAATCCAAATTAAAACTGCAGTGAGATGTCAGCATACATATCTGAAGAGCTGAAAGAAAAAATACTGAGAACACCAAATTCTGGCAAGGATGTGGAAAGAAGGGATTTCTTATGCATTGCTGGTGGGAATATAAAATGGTACAGCCACTCTGGAAAACAGTTTGTCAGTTTCTTATAAAACTAAAGTTACAATTATCATACCAACCAGCAATTGCATTCCCAGGCATTTATCTCAGAGAAATGAAAACCTTTTTACAAAAACCTGTGCATGAATGTCAGTAGCCTTATTTGTAATTGCCAAAAATTGGATTCAGCTCACATGTCCCTCAATAAATAAATGGATAGGGGAGTCTGGGTGGCTCAGTTGGTTAAGCATCAATTTTGGCTCAGGTGATGATCTCACAGCTCATGGGTTTGAGCCCCACATTGGGCGCTGTGCTGACAGCTCAGAGCCTAGAGCCTGCTTCAGATTCTGTGTCTCCCTCTCTATGCCTCTCCCTTGCTCTCTCTCTCTCTCTCTCTCTCTCTCAAAAGTAAATAAACATTAAAAAATTAATAAAAAATAAGTAAATGGATAAACTGTTCTACACACATGTCATGGAATATTACTGGGGAAATAAAGAAGAATCCATTAATACCAACAACTTGGATGAGCTCCAGGGAGTTATGCTTAGTGAAAAGAAAAAAAAAAAAAAACTATTCCTGAAGGGTTACATACTGTATTTTTCCATTTACATAATAGTTTTTTTAAATAAAAAAAAGAAAAGAAAAGAAATGGAGAACAAATTAGTTTCCAGGGGCTTGTGGGAATGAAGTAGGTGTAGCTACAAAAGGTAAACATAAGAGATCTTTGTGGTATTAGAACTGTTCAGTATCTTTATCTTACAGTGGTTAAAATTGTGTAGATCCTGTTAAACAGACACATGAGTACATGAAAAACCGGGCAAATATGAATAAAATTGGTAGATTAAATCAATGTTGATATCCTGGTTGTGATACTAATATAATTTTGCAAAATGTTAAAATTGGAGAAAACCAGGAAAAGTACACACAGTGTTTCTCTGTATTGTTTCTACATTTGCATGTGATTCTCCAATTATCACAAGAAAAATTTAAACTGAAAAAAGAAAAAAAAAAGTAAAATTGGAGCAGACCAATGAACCTCCTAGTAACAGCAAAGAGCCCTACCTTATGACAGTGCTAAAATGGGACATTGAGTTAGTCAGCTCTCAGGATGGGAACCATTTGTTCCTTTTCAGTCATGATGTACAAACCCCTATAGATTAAATACCACAGACAGAGCCACATTTTACTTTTGGGAAATGTCACTTTGTTCATATGAGCTAACTGGTGAGGATATATAATTATTTTTTCTCCAGGAGACAGACTAAAACATGCATGAGAGAAAGTTAATATAGAATGAATAAACAAGGTAAACACATGGGGAGGTTCATGTGCACTTGATTCTTCCAAGAATCAAGTATTTTGTCCTATGATGATCACAGTGTAAGGGAACTTCATTTCTCAATATTCCAATCTGATTCTATCAATGCAAGATCTGAAATGATATGGGGACTATTGGACATATTCTCAAATATGTTAAATCTTTTTTTTTTATTTTTGTGCATTCCATAAATATATTTTGTATTTAGAGCTAAGTAAATGATGTGCTGATGACTGCTACACTCACAGTACACCAGTAATTCCTTATACTTTAATGACTTTGAACTTGATTTTTAGACTCCACAGCCCTAATCAATTTATTGAGGCAGAAATCAAGCTGACCCAGAGGCTACCATCCAGGCAACAGCTCAGTGGGACAACACTCAAGGTGGAGTGCTATCCTGAATAAGACTGATAACCCATTCAGATGCCTCAACAGAAGTTTTAAAAAATCAGTATTAAACAAACAGAAAGTTCTAGAAGAACTTTTGAAGCATTAGAAGGCTCAGAAACAAAACTGAAGACAGGAAAAGAGAAGAGTAATGGAAAATGGCAGAAGAAGCACAAACAATAAGGACCTCAGTAGTAGAACCTCAGAGCAGTAAGCTGAGCTGTGACACGCACAGTCATGAGGGTGGGAGACATGGAGGAGAGTGGCTAAGGGATTATCAGTATGGCCATGTCCTCTGTTGGATTCCTGAATTTCTGTGTAGACTGGAGCTTCCAACGTCTAAGATCAGCTCTTCATAACCTCTTATTTTGGCCACTTTAACAGCTGCTTCATCATACTCTTTGCTTCCATCCAACTTTTGTTCTTCAGGTTGGCTCAGGTGGCTCAAACTTACCATCAACACAGTGTCTAAATTCATCAGATTATAGTTCAGTCTGATCATGCCATGCATCCTGCATATGGTATCCTACTGCCCTCAATACAAAGTTGCAGGGTTTAATAGGACATTCCAAGCTCTTTAATGTGCTTCAAATGTTGGTGGATATAGAAATCTCCTGTACTACATAATGAAAATGCCCATTCTAGGGCATCCTTCTCAGAGATTCTGATTCTGCTGGTGATATGGAGCCCAAGAATCCACAGGGTTTTGTTCTTTAGAAACTTGTTATATATTTATGCAAATGATCCTTCACTTGGTTTGACAGTAGAAACTATGAAAGGATTTTGAAAAATCTGTCTCCCACCTTTTGATTCAGTCATCTTCTCTCCCTCTTTCACACAAGTTTCTTGCTTATACTTCCAGAGATATTTTATGCTAATATTGCTCAATATAAATATATAGTGAAACCTTGGATTGTGAGTTAACTTGGTCTGTGAGTGTTTTGCAAGATGCACAAATATTTCTAATACATTTTAACTTGATAAACAAGCAACATCTTGCAATTTAAGTAGTACGTGATGCCAAATGTCACTTGATCACAACTGAGCCAATGGTTCTTAAAATTCACTTTGACAGACAAGTGTTTTGGATTACAAACACATTTCTGGAATGAATTATGCTCACAAATGAAGGTTTTACTGTATATTGTTTTCTTTCATTTAATGCAGATATATACATACAATACACTGACCCTAAATTTATGTGCTTTCTATTAATTCATGACTTGCAGCACTCTACCTTTTTAAAAATTGTTTATTTATTTATTTTGACAGAGAGAAAGAGAGAGAGAGAGGGAGACAGAGAGAGAGAGAGAGAATGCATACAGTAGTGGGGGAAGGAGCAAAGAGAGAGGTGAGAGAGAATCCCAAGCAGGCTCCATTCTGTCGGTGTAAGCACCATGCAGGGTTACTGTGAAATCATGACCTAAGCCAAATCAAGAGTCAGACGCTTAACTGACTGAACCATCCAAGCACCACCACCCCCACATTCCAGCTTTAAAATAGTTAAGACACTATATTGGGTGCCTGAGTGGCTCAGTTGATTAAAATTTGATTCTTGGTATTGGTTCAGGTCATGATCTTGTGGTTCATGAGTTCGAGCCCCATACTGGGCTATATGCAGACAGTGCTAAACTTGCTTGGGATTCTCTCTCTCCCTCTCTCTGTCCCTCTCCTGCTTGTGTGCTCTTTCTCTCTCAAAATAAATAAATAAACTTAAAAAAAATAAAACAGTTAAGACATTATAGTGAACACCTTTGGAAAAACACTGACTTTCTGGAAAGATACTGAAATAAAACAAATACAAATTACAACAAATGACAAAATAAATACTGTGAGAGAAGGAAAACTAATCTTTCATTTTTTTTTAAAGGAATGCATCATCTTTCAAAATCTGTGAGTTTGTGATTTACAATTCTTTTTTTAATAAGGAAAAACCAAAGCCAATTTATGATTTAATATTGAAACAAAGACCCCAGGAGCAAGGAGACAAGGTCTGACTGCTTATATTTTCCAAGACAAAACACATTGCCTGGCAAATGATAGGTGCTCAATAAAAGTTTTGATAATATCATAAATATATGAAACAATAAAATTATAAATGTATACAAATTTTATGAGATCATAAGTTATGAATGGATAGTGGGGCCCAAGGTTTTGATTTAGGAGACAGACCTAACAATACAGAATTTATGAAAACTCTAGGAAAAATATTACCTGCTTTGTAATACTAACTTAACAGTGTTCCCATCTTTGTTAAAAATCATATAAAAAGAATAATAATGAGATTTAAGCTGTGAGTCAAATCTTCCTTAAAATTCATGTAATACTGGGGTGTCTGGGTGGCTCAGTCGATTAAATGTCCAACTTCAGCTCAGGTCATGATCTCATGGTTCATGAGTTCAAGCTCTGCACAGGGCTCTGCACTGACAGTGGGAACCTGCTTGGGATTCTCTCTCTCTCTGTCCCTCCCTCTCTCTCTCTCTCTTTCTCTCTCTCTCTCTCTGTCCCTCCCCTGCTCTCACTCTGTCTCTCAAAAATAATTCATGTAAGACTATATATGTGATTGGATAATGGTTGCTACTGTGTTAGCCTTTTTAGCAGCTTTAGTTAATATAATTGTGCATCCTCATAGAGAAAAAAAACATAGGCCCAGTGTCTCTGATATCTTCAGTCTAAGATAAGCCAATGAGTCAAATGTGTGTCCTATTCTCCCTTAAATGAACTCCCCTAAATGGGGCAGTTCATCCATGGTCCCCAAACACAACAGAGAACACACTGTCCTTTTTATAAAACATTAGTGAAAAGTTGGGAGTAATGGAAAGCAACTATAGTCCACAGAATGGTTCATTATGGCAAAGGTGCAGCCCCTCTTGGGGTCCTGGGCTGAGCCAGCTCCCTGCCTGACTTTCACTTTCCTGGCTGGCCATGGGCAGCTCAGTTTTCAAACCCAGCAGGGTTAAGGGGAAATGTCTCCAGTCTATTTCTAAATACCTGAATTGATGACGTGATAATAATCATTTCCTTCCAGGGAAAACCTACCTGTACCACCCTCTGGGTCTGACAAGGTCTGGCTCCATGACCACATAAGTTAACATTTCATATATGTAGCCAGTCTGCATTACTCAGACTTCAAATCAGCATATATAGGAAATGAGCAACACAGCCTAAGGAATACAGGAAGCTCAAACATTTCCTTTTGGTTTCATCTTTAGTTTTCTTTTTAGTTTTTTTTAATGTTTATTTATTTTTGAAGGAGAGAGAGACAGAGCATGAGCAGGGAAATGGCAGAGAGAGAGAAGTAGACACAGAATCTGAAGCAGGTTCTAGGCTCTGAGCTGTCAGCATAGAGCCCAATGCAGGGCTCAAACTCTCGAGCTGTGAGATCATGACCTGAGCCTAAATCAGATGCTTAACTGACTGAGCCAACCAGGCACCCCTGATTTCACCTTTTCAAAGTGAAAAAATGAGGAACCTGGGTGGCTCAGTTAGTTGAGCATCTGACTCTTGATTTTGGCTGAGGTCATGGGATCAAGCCCTGAGTCTGGCTTTTCACTGAGTGTGGACCCTGCTTGAAATTCTTTCTCTCTCCCTCTGCTCCTCTCCCTGGTTTGGGCATGTGCTCTCCATATCTGAAAAAAAAAAAGTCCAAAATGTCTGGATCCGTTCTCCCAAGTAGCCACATATATAAGCCCCAATGAAGAACTAACACCTGTGAGAGATCTTAGCTGCTCCCATCTCAACAACAAACTATGTTGGGCAGTGACAGGCAGGACTGCATCCCACCTTGGTGTTGAACTTCGAAGGAGATATTACCTTGTTGGCAATCCCTGGGTCAGCCTCATCTCTGCCTCAGTAAATTGTGATTAGGGCTGCAGAGTCTAAAGACCAAGGTCAAAGTGATCCAAGTGCAAGGAATTACTGAAGGGGTTTGTGGGCACAGCAGGCCTTAGCACATCATTTACTCCACTCCACATATCCAGTACACTTATAGAATGGCAAAGACATAAAAAGGCTTAATGTATTGGAGTAAACTGGACTATTTGCTCCATACCTTCTTACTCACTGAAGCCTGATATGTATCTCCACCTCCATCACGAGTCATTTCTATGTTCCTTATTATCTATATTAAAGGACATACCACATTTTGCCTTGAATAATATTTATTTATGTTTACATCTATTTCACCCACTAGATATAAGCTTTTCAAATGTCCATATTGTTGTCATTATTCATAGCTCCTAGAAAAGAGGCTTGCACGCTGAATCAGTTCCATAAATGTAAGTTGTATGGAATGTATGTAATGTTATCTTACTCATACTTTCACCCATACTCAAACTTATAAATGGAAAATAATAATTATTAGAAATACTATTTTTTTCCATCTCAATGGTGAGACTTGACCATTAAAGTCTGCGATATTGCTTTGGGTGGGGAGTGGGGAGTGACATTTAGAACCCCTTGAGGTGAGATTACCAAAGAATAACATCAAAAGATTCTTTAGGGTAAGTAGATCATCATTCCTGTCCACTAAATTCATCTGTGTGGAAAGAAGGGTGCTGGGAGAGTAGAGGAAGATGGCGGCATAGGAGGACACTGGGCTCACTGCATCCTGCTGACCACTTAGATGTCACCCACGTCTGCCTAAATAATCCAGAAACCTGCCAGGGGACTAGCACAATGGACTCTCCAGAGACAAGTGCAGACAAGAGGCCCATAGAGGAGGGTAGGGAGGGCTGAGAGGCCGTGTGCACTACACGGACTGGCGGGAGGGAGCCAAGGAGGTGGAGGGGTAGCCTAACCGACAAGGCAGAGCCCCCAAGCCTGGCTTGCAAAAGCAGAGGGGCCGGACAGAGTGTGTTCTGACAGCCAGCGGGACTTAACATCTGGAATGTTATAAGCAGACAGCTCTGCTCCGAGAGCAGGAGGGCTAGAGGACAATGGGAGGGAGAGTTGTTGAGCCCCAGAGGACAGAGCTCAGCTTGGCAGGGAACAAAGGTGCTCACCTGTGCCATCTCCCTCGCACATCCCCCAGCTGAAATCCAAAAGGGAACCAGTTCCCATCACGGAAATTACTTGCACTGTGCAAACACCCAATGCTGTGCTTCTGTGGATCCAACCCTCCGACAGGTCTGCCTCCCTCCCAGTGCTGCAGGGTCCCTCCTGAGGCAGACCACTGAAGGCAAAGTGAGCTGAGTCTGCCCCTCCCTCCCGCCCCTGTGCACCTTGCAGATCCACCCCAGCTAATACACCAGATCCCATAGAAGCAGCACCACAAGCCTGGCAGTGTGCAAGTAATCCAGACAGGGAAACACCACTCCACAGTGAGTCCTGCCCCTGGGAGAGGGGAAGATAAGGTACACACCAAACTGTGGCCCCAGCGGTGGGCTGGGGGCAGACATCAGGTCTGATTGTGGCCCCATCTACCAATGCAAGTTACTCCAGACAGCACAGGGGAAGAGCCCTGCAGTTCTGCGCCACTCCAGAGACTATCCAAAATGACGAAATGGAAGAATTCTCCTCAAAAGAAACTCCAGGAAGTTGTGACAGCTAACGGACTGATCAAAAACGATTTAAGCAATGTAACAGAAAATGAATTTAAAATAATAGTCATAAAATTAATTGCTGGGCTTGAGAAAAGTATAGAGGACAGCAGAGAATCTATTACTACAGAGATCAAGGGACTAAGAAACAGTCAGGAGGAGCTTAAAAATGCTATAAATGAGCTGCAAAATAAAATGGAGGTGACCACAGCTCAGATTGAAGAGGCAGAGGAGAGAATAGGTGAATTAGAAGATAAAATTATGGAAAAAGAGGAAGCTGAGAAAAAAAAAGGGATAAAAAAAATCCAGGAGTATGAGGGGAAAATTAGAGAACTAAATGATGCAATTAAACGTAATAACATATGCATAATTGGGATTCCAGGGGAGGAACAGAGAGGGAAAGGTGCTGAAGGTATACTTGAAGAAATCATAGCTGAGAACTTCCCTGATCTGGGGAACGAAAAAGGCATTGAAATCCAAAAGGCACAGAGAACTCCTTCAGACGTAACTTGAATCGATCTTCTGCATGACATATCATAGTCAAACTTGCAAAATACAAGGATAAAGAGAAAATTCTGAAAGCAGCTAGGGATAAACAGACTCTAACTTATAAAGGGAGACTGATAAGACTAGTGAGGGATTTATCTACTGAAACTTGGCAGGCCAGAAAGGAATGGCTGGAAATCTTCAATGGGATGAACAGAAAAAATATGCAGCCAAGAATCCTTTATCCAACAAGTCTGTCATTCAGAATAGAAGTAGAGATAAAGGTCTTCCCAAACAAACAAAAACTGAAGGAATTCATCACCACTAATCCAGCCCTACAAGAGATCCTAAGGAGGATCCTGTGAGACAAGGTACCAGAGACTTCACTACAAGCATAAAACCTACAGACATCAAATGACTCTAAACCCATATCTTTATATAATAACACTGAATGTAAATGGACTAAATGCTTCAACAAAAAGACATAGGGTAGGGTATCAGAATGGATAAAAAAAAAAATAAGACCCACCTATTTGCTGTCTATAAGAGACTCATTTTAGATCTCAGAACACCTTCAGATTGAAAGTGAGGGGATGGGGAACTATCTATAATGCTACTGGAAGTCAAAAGAAAGCTGGAGTAGCCATACTTATTTCAGACAAAATAGACTTTAAATTGAAGGCTGTAACAAGAGATGAAGAAAATCATTATATAATAATTACAGGGACTATCCGTAAGGAAGAGCTAACAATTATAAATGTCTATGCGCCAAATATGGGAGCCCCCAAATATATAAAACAGTTAACCACAAACATAAGCAGCCTTATTGATATGAATGTAGTAGTTGCAGGGGACTTTAATACTCCACTTACAACAATGGTAGATCATCTAGACACAGGATCGATAAACAAACAAGGGCCATGAATGATACATTGGATCAGACGGATTTGACAGATATATTTAGAACTCTGCATCCCAAAGCAAAAGAATATACTTTCTTCTCGAGTACACATGGAACCTTCTCCAATATAGATCACATACTGGGTCACAAAACAACCCTTCATAAGTATACAAGAATTGAGATCATACCATGCATACTTTCAGACCACAATGCTATGAAGCTTGAAATCAACCACAGGAGGGGCACCTGGGTGGCTCAGTCGGTTAAGCGTCCAACTTCAGCTCAGGTCACAATCTCACTGTCCATGGGTTCGAGCCCCACCTCGGGCTCTGTGTTAACTGCTCAGAGCCTGGAGCCTGTTTCAGATTCTGTGTCTCCTTTTCTCTCTGACCCTCCCCGTTCATGCTCTGTCTCTCTCTGTCTCAAAAATAAATAAATGTTAAAAAAAAAAGAAAAGAAAAGAAATCAACCACAGGAAAAAGTCTGGAAAACCTCCAAAAGCATGGAGGTTAAAGAACACCCTACTAAAGAATGAATGGGTCAACCAGGCAGTAAGAGAAAAAATTAAAAATACATGGAAACAAATGAAAAAGAAAATACAACAATCTAAACGCTTTGGGATGCAGTGAAGGCAGTCCTGAGAGGAAAATACATTGCAATCCAGGCCTATCTCCAGAAACAAGAAAAATCCCAAATACAAAATCTAACAGCACACCTAAAGGAAATAGAAGCAGAACAGCAAAGACGCCCCAAACCCAGCAGAAGAAGAGAAATAATAAAGAGCAGAGCAGAAATAAACAATATAGAATCTAAAAAACTGTAGAGCAGATCAATGAAACTAAGAGTTGTTTTTGTTTTTTTAATAAACAAAATTGATAAACCTCTAGCCAGGCTTCTCAAAAAGAAAAGGGGGATGACCCAAATACATAAAATCATGAATGAAAATGGAATTATTACAACCAATCCCTCGGAGATACAAACAATTATCAGGGAATACTATGAAAAATTATATGCCAACCAATTGGACAACCTGGAAGAAATGGACAAATTCCTAAACACTCAGACACTCCCAAAACTCAAACAGGAAGAAATAGAAAACCTGAACAGACCCATAACCAGTGACAAAATTGAATGAGTTATCAAAAATCTCCCAACAAATAATAGTCCAGGACCAGATGGCTTCCAATGGGGATTCTACCAGACATTTAAAGCAGAGATAATACCTAGCCTTCTAAAGCCCTTCCAAAAAATATAAAGGGAAGGAATACTTCCAGACTCATTCTATGAAGCCAACAATACTTTGATTCCTAAACCAGACAGAGACCCAGTAAAAAAAAGAGAACTACCGGCCAATATCCCTGATGAATATGGATGCAAAAATTCTCAGCAAGATACTAGCAAATCTAATTCAACAGAATATAAAAAGAATTATTCACCATGATCAAGTGGGATTCATTCCTGGGCTGCAGGGCTGGTTCAACATTCGCAAATCAATCAATGTGGTACATCACATTGATAAAAGAAAAGATAAGAACCAAATGATCCTGTCAATCGATGCAGGAAAAGCATTTGACAAAACTCAGCATCCTTTCATAATAAAAACCCTCGAGAAAGCCGAGATACAAGGAACATACTTCAACATCATAAAAGCCATTTATGAAAAGCCCACAGCTAATAACATTCTCAATGGGGAAAAACAGCTTTCTCTTTGATATCAGGAACACTACCGGGATGTCCACTCTCACCGCTGTTGTTTAACATAGTGTTGGAAGTTCTAGCATCAGCAATCAGACAACAAAAGGACACCAAAGGCATCAAAATTGGCAAAGATGAAGTCAAGCTTTCACTTTTTGCAGATGACATGATATTATACATGGAAAATCCGATAGACTACACCAAAAGTCTGCTAGAACTGATCCATGAATTCAGGAAAGTCGCAGGATACAAAATCTATGTACAGCAATCAGTTACATTCTTATACACTAATAATGAAGCAACAGAAAGACAAAGCAACTGATCCCATTCACAATTGCACCAAGAAGCATGAAATACCTAGGAATAAACCTAACCAAAGATGTAAAAGATCTGTATGCCGAAAAGTATAGAAAGCTTGTGAAGAAAATTGAAGAATATATAAAGAAATGGAAAAACATTCTGTGCTCATGGGTTGGAAAAATAAATATTGTTAAAATGTCAATACTACCCAAAGCTCTCTACACATTCAGTGCAATCCCAATCAAACTTGCACCAGCATTCTTCTAGAAGCTAGAACAAGCAATCCTAAAATTTATATGGAACCACAGAAGGCCCCGAATAGCCAGAGTAATTTTGAAGAATAATACCAAAGCGGGAGGCATCACATTCCCAGACTTTAGCCTCTACTACAAAGCTGTAATCATCAAGACCGCATAGTATTGGCACAAAAACAGACACATAGACCAACGGAATAGAACAGAAACCTCAGAATTAGACCTGCAAAGATATGGCCAACTAATCTTTGACAAAGCAGGAAAGAACATCCAATGGAAAAAAGACAGTCTCTTTAACAAATGGTGCTGGGAGAACTGGACAGCAACATGCAGAAGGCTGAAACTAGACCACTTTCTTACACCATTCACAAAAACAAACTCAAAATGGATAAAGGGCCTGAATGTGAGACAGGAAACCATCAAAATCCTAGAGGAGAAAGCAGGAAAAAACCTCTCTGACCTCAGCTGTAGCAATTTCTTACTTGACACATCCCCAAAGGCAAGTGAATTAAAAGCAAAAATGAACTATTGGAACCTCATGAAGATAAAAAGCTTCTGCACAGCAAAGGAAGCAACCAACAAAACTAAAAGGCAACTGATGGAATGGGAAAAGATATTTGCAAATGACATATCAGACAAAGGGCTAGTATCCAAAATCTATAAAAAGCTCACCAAACTCCACACCCGAAAAACAAATAATACAGTGAAGAAATGGGCAGAAAACATGAATAGACACTTCTCTAAAGAAGACATCCGGATGGCCAACAGTCACATGAAAAGGTGTTCAACGTTGCTCCTCATCAGGGAAATACAAATCAAAACCACACTCAGATATCATCTCATGCCAGTCAGTGTGGCTAAAATGAACAAATCAGGAGACTATAGATGCTGGAGAGGATGTGGAGAAAGGGGAACCCTCTTGCACTGTTGGTGGAAATGCAAACTGGTGCATTCCAGCCACTCTGGAAAACAGTGTGGGGTTCCTCAAAAAATTAAGAATAGACCTACCCTATGACCCAGGATATAGGAGGGCTGAGGCATAGGGGCACTTCACGCCAATGTTTATAGCAGCACTCTCAACAATAGCCAAATTATGGAAATAGACTAAATGTCCATCAACTGGCAAATGGATAAAGAAATTGTGGTTTATATACACAATGGAATACTATGTGGCAATGAGAAAGAATGAAATATGGCCCTTTGTAGCAACCTGGATGGAAGTGGAGAGTGTTATGTTAAGTGAAATAAGTCATACAGAGAAAGACAGATACCATATGTTTTCACTCTTATGTGGATCCTGAGAAACTTAACAGAAGTCTATGGGTGAGGGGAAGAAAAAAAAGAGGTTAGAGAGGGAGAGAGCCAAAGCATAAGAGACTGTTAAAAACTGAGAACAAACTGAGGGTTGATGGGGGGTGGGAGGAAGGGAGGGTGGGTGATGGGTATTGAGGAGGGCACCTTTTGGGATGAGCACTGGGTGTTGTATGGAAACCAATTTGATAATAAATTTTATATTAAAAAAATAAAATCAGTGGAAAAAAAAAAAGAAGTGTGTTGCTATTTTTCCAATCCAGGCATGTCAGTTACTTGTAGCTACAAACAACCCATCTTGAAACTCAGTGGCTTTAAACAAAAACCATATAGCATTTCTCACAATTATGTGGGTTAGGTACCTAGTTTCTCCATGGACTATCCCTGAGATCACTCATGCAGCTGCAGTTTGTGAGGGTCAACTGGGCTAGAAGGGCCACAGTAGCCTGACTCACACAATACCATTGGTGATGGCTATTGTCATGGTGCCTCAGTTGTCCTCCACAATTATTCTCATCACCTGTAGATCTGACTAGCTTCATTTCACAGTGCATTCTAAGAGGGTGGAAAATGGAAGCCACAAGGTCTACCAAGGTCTAGCCTCAGAAGTCTTAGAATGCTCCATCGGCCACATTCTACTGAATGAAGCAAGTCACACATCCAGCCCAGTTAAAAGCAGTGAAGTAGAATCCATGTTTTGTGGAATGAGTAACAAAGCCACATTCTGTGCACAACAGTATTGAAAGAATATGTGGCTATTACTAGTCTACCACACAGAGTATCTATGTGATACACCCAGACCAGAGCCCAGAGGGCCAACAGAACAGCAGAGCCATGTCATTTCAGGAAGGAGCCACATCAGTAACAGTTACAGACCCAGTAAGTTCCATGTCTCCTGGCCTCTTTAGGAATCCCATTTCTCTAGAATAGGAAACCCAAAGAGCTTCACTTAGGTTCTAGTGCAAATGGTAACAAACCACATGAAACTGGTGTTTTCTCTATGGGCACAAATTGCATTTTAAATTTTTTTTTTCAATGTTTTTTATTTATTTTTGGGACAGAGAGAGACAGAGCATGAACGGGGGAGGGGCAGAGAGAGAGGGAGACACAGAATCGGAAACAGGCTCCAGGCTCCGAGCCATCAGCCCAGAGCCTGACGCGGGGCTCGAACTCACGGACCGCGAGATCGTGACCTGGCTGAAGTCGGACGCTCAACCGACTGCGCCACCCAGGCGCCCCACAAATTGCATTTTAGAACAGATTGCAATCATCCCCCAGTGATGACTGTGGGTCACAGGGAAAGTCCCTCTTCAGGAGACTTTGCATTCCTTCATCTGGGAGCAAGAAAGGAAATCTTCTACCTTGGAGTTAATAAAGATGATAGTATGAGTAGCTCTAGTTGGATGCAGTTGCTTATTTCACCTTTTTCCCAGATTTTCAGTATTTCTCCATAGTGCATTAAAATGTGGCCTTTCCAGACCCTTTTCATACCACACATCCAGCCACAACTCAGTTTTCCAACTTATTGCCTGCTACCTCCCTTGTGATCCTTTATTCAGCCTTATAGACTTTTCAACATTCTTTCCTCTATGCCATACTTGCACCTTCTGCTAATTATTGTTTTCTTTTCTCATCCCTCTACCAATAAGAATGCCACCTCCTCAAGCACGGTGGAATGGATTGTGTGATTTTCCTGTGTACACTGTCAGAGTTCATCTCTTTCCTCTGGGTCTCCACACCAAGGCAAATCTTCTCTGTGACCCCTTCCCATCCAGTACAGCACCTTGAGCACAGGTTCTGGGAAAGACACACAAACCTGGACCATTGTCAGATCAGCAGGTAAGTAAGTGAGCTGAGAGACAAGATTAGACTGTGAGAATCTCAGCTTCCACATGCACAAAGTGAGTTAACACTGACTTCCTTCAACATGAGGCTGCTAGGATTTAGGAAGGTAGGACATATGAAGCGAGAAGCCTGGCAATAAACAAACATTGGGCAACAGTAGCTGCTAGCAGCCACAGCAGCAGTAGTAGTACTAGCAGTAGTATTGAAATGTGATTCTGCTCTAACTAGTCAACTAGCTTTGATGCCTGACATTCTTATTTTGTCAGTCCCTCTACCTCTACTCATCAGGATAGAATGCATGTCCTTTCATTCTCTCCCAAAGAATGTCTATTCAACTCACATCATATTCAACTTGGCTATGGTAGGAAAATTGTGCAAATTAGACTGATTGCACACTGAACATCCATTCACTCTTTTTGTTTGGGTCTCTGGACATTGCATCTGATTTTTACCTAACTCTTGGGTGATGCTTCCATTATTGGTAGTATATTTGGATTGTGATGGAGATTATAAGCTTCTCTAAAGTGGACTGCTCATCTCTTAGAGCTTTTCTTCCTTTTCCCCCTAACATTTTTTCTGCTCTTTTTCTTTTTGTTTCTATTTTTCAAAAACATTGACTAGTCTCCACCAATACAAAGCATTGTAAATAAAAAGCACAGTCCTTCTTTCAAGGAATTCACAGTCTGCAGGGTGAGGCCAAGAAGTAAATCTGTAACTCTATTACAAGAAGCTAAATGATGGGGAAAGAAATCCATTGGAACCCAGAAAAGGGATATCTGCTGAGTTTAGGGGAAAATTGAATCAAATACATCCCAGAGTACTTGTACTCTCAGAGTGCAGCAGTGTTTTTTTTTTTTTTTTTTTCAGTGAAAATAAGAATGAAAGACTGATGAAGTCAATCCTATCTCTTCCTTTTTGTTATTCTTTGTTAAAACAGCTTTATATAACTCACATAACATAAAATTCACCCTTTTAATGTGTATATCCATAACCACAATCTAAATTTACATTTCATCACCCCTAAAATAATTCCATACACATGGGAAATTGTCCTATTCTGCCTCACCACCCAGCCTTTGGCAACTAAAAATCTACATTGTCTCTATTGATGTACCTATTCTGGGCACTTCATATGAATGGAATCATGCAGTGTGTGATCTCTTATGACTGGCTTCATTTGTCTAGTATAATGTTCACAAGTTTTATCTATGTTAGCATGTATCAAAACGTCGTTCCTTTTCATTGTTGTATTAGTTTTCTATTGCTATTGTAATACATTACTACAAATTTGGTGAGTTAAAACAATCTAACTTTATTATCTTATGGTCCCATAAGTTAGAAGTCCAACACAAGTATATTGGATTAAAATCAAGGTGTCAGCAGAGCTGTCTTCTCTTCTGTAGGCTCTATGGGACTATCCACTCATTTCCTTACCTTCTCCAATTTCTAGGTGCCACCTTGCCTGGAGGCCCCCTTCATCCATCCTCAAAGCTACCAACATTGCATGACTCTTATGCTTCCATAGTCACATCTTTCTCTGATTCTCCTGCCTCCTTCTTCCACTTTTAAGTACCTTGAGGGTAATTACATTAGATCCACCCAAATCATAGTGAACAATCTTGCCATCAATAGCCTTAACTTAATCTCATTTGCAAAATCCTTTTGCTATGTAAGATAGATATTTGATTCACAGGTTCTTGGAATTAGATCATGGATGTCTTTGGGCAGGGACATTATTCCGCCTACCACAATTGTCAATTAATATACCATATATTACATATCAATTCATCATTTGAAGGACATTTTTATTGTTCCAACTTTTGTATATTATAATAAATGCTGCTATGAACATTCTTATACAGGTTTTTGTGTAGATATCAGTACATTTCTCTTGGATAGGTACCTAGGAATAGAAATTCCTATTCCTAGAAATAGGAATATGGCAACTCTGTGTTTAACATTTGGAGTAACTTTCAAACTTATAGGCTCAAATATGGCAGAGATGTTTAAAATAGTTACCAGACAAGGAATTTAAATAGTTTAAAAACAAAAAAGAACTTAAAGTAGTCAAGATTAATATGTTGAGAACGCGAATAGATGAGTACAAGAACAGATTGGTAATGTAAGCAGGGATGGGAACTCTAAAAAAGAATTAAAAAGAAAGGCTAAAATAAAAAACACACTAACATAATGAAAAAAAAATGCCTTTGATATTCTCATCAGTAGATTGGGTAGGAACAAGGTAAAAAAGAATCATTTAGCTTGAGATATGCCAATATAAATTTCCCAAAATGGAATACTAAGACAAAAAAGTTTTTTTAAGAGATTTAAAAGGGGAACATAACATCTAAGGACTGAGAGATAGTTTCAAAAGGTATAAATATGTATAATTGGAATACCATAAAGATAAAGCAATAGAAGAAATATTTGTAGTGGCTAAGAACTTTCACCAGTAATGGCAAATACAAAACCATGGAACCAAGAAGCACACAGATTAGAGTGGGACAATTACCGAAACAGAGCATCATATCCTAACTGTAGTGAAAAGAGAGAGAGAAAAAAAAATGAAAGAAGAAAGAAAGAAAGAAAGAAAGAAAGAAGAAAGAAAGAAAGAAAATTTTTAAGGAAGCCAGTGGGGAAAAAAACATAACCTTACCTCTAGAAAAATGAGGATAAGAATTACAGTGTACACCTTGTCAGAAAAAATTCAAGCAAGAAGAAACTGGAGTAAAATATATAGTGTTAAAAAAAAAAGATCTACTTAGAATTCTACATTCAGAGAAAGTATTCTTTAAAAATTTAGGGAGAGGGGTGCCTGGGTGGCTCAGTTGGTTAAGCGCACAAATTTGGCTTAGGTCATGATCTCACAGTTCGTGATTTCAAGCCCTCGTTGGACTCTCTGCTGACAGCTCAGGGCCTGGAGCCTACTTCTGATTGTGTGTCTCCCTCCCCTCAGTTCCTCCCCTGCTCACACTCTCTCTCTCAAAATAAATAAAGATTAAAAAAAAATTTAAATAAAAAAATAAAAATTTAGGGAGAAACGAAGACTTTTTCAAACAAATAAAAACTGAGGTAATTCATCAGTAGCAGACATGCCTTGCAAAAAAAAAAAGAAAAAAAGTTAAAAATTTTTCACCCAAGGAAAATTATACAAGTCAGAAATTTAGGGCTACATCCAGAAAGGAAGAGTACTAGGGTGAATTAATTAAATACTTTATTTTTATTATTCCTAAATGATTTGGAAAATAACCCCAAATAGATAGTAACAACAATGGTAGCAATTGGGTGATTATAACATATAGATAAGTGAAGTGAATGATAGCAAAGTCATAAAAGAATTTGGGTTTGTCTGATTTTTTTTTTCATGATTAGAGTGAGGTTAGGGGTTTTTTTAAAAGAATGACACAATTTGGTGCCCTGGGTATCTGATATCCACTTGACATCATTGGTGATGTCAACCTTGATCACCTAGGTAAGGTGGTTTATGGTAGGTTTCTCCATGGAAAGTTTCCATGTTTGTTTTCTTCCCCCCATACTCCATTTTTTTTGGAAGGAAGACACTGAGTATAGTCAACAACCAATGGAAGTGGTACTCAAATTCATCTTTTGGAAAGATAAGTATATGCATATATTATTTGGAATTCTTTTGTAAGGAAAATTTGCCTTAAACCCAAAAGAAGTTGGTTCTTTGGTAAGATCAATAAAACCGACAAATCTTTAGCTAAACTGATGATAGGAGATGAAAAGACACAAATGTTTACTAGTATTTTGGTAAGAATTTTTGCATCTGTACACAAAAGAGATATTGTTCTGTTTTTGTTTGTTTTTTTTTTTTTTGTTTGTTTTTCTGCAGTGTTTTGTCTGATTGTGGTATCAGGGTAATACTGACCTCATACGATGAGTAGGGAAGTGTTTATAGTATTTTATTTTATGGAGGAATTAATAAAGGATTGGTGTTCACTCTTCTTTAAATGTCTATTAGAATTCACCAGTGAAGTCATCTGGCCTTTACTTTTTAAGAAGTTTAAAATTATTAATTCTTCCTCTTTACTTGTTAGACAATTCCAATTTTATGTTTTTTCTTGATTTAGTTTCAGTATTTTGTGTCTTTCTAAGAGTTTTTTTCATTTTATCAAAGTTATCTAATTTTTTTGGTGTCATCTTATTCCTTTAGATTCGTAAAATTGGCAGTGGTATCCCCTTTTAATTCCTGATTTTAGTCATTTGTGTCTTTTCATCTGCTATCGTCAGTTTAGCTAAAGATTTGTCAGTTTTATTGATCTTACCAAAGAACCAACTTCTTTTGGGTTTATGTTTTCTATTGTATTTTTATACAGTATATTTTTATATCAGTATATCAGTGAAGTCTATTTTCCCTTCAGTGAGAAGCCTGTGATGTGATGTTACTCCTCACAGGATGTAGCCTTAGCTATTTATACAGTTTTCCTGTCCATGAGGGGTGACTATAATTTTGACTGTTTCTTACCTTTATCTCTTCATCCAGCATCTATTGTTATTACATCCAGTTGTTAGCTTTCATTAATTACTAGCTAATTATTGTATTGCTTTTGGCATTGTCCTGGAGCACAAATTGCTCCACAACCTGATCCCCTTGGCGGGAGTGGAGAACTGTCAATATTTGCAATCTGCTCCCACCCTCCTCTGAGGAAGATCTCTGCACTTTGGTGCAAAACCTGGTTGGGGAGGGGCTTTGCTCTTTGCTGGCTATCTCACACAGGTTTTCTGTGTATAATAAGAGTTGTGTATGGTGGGAGGTGAAGTGAAGATGGAGAGGGAAACAGGTGCTATAACCTAACTTCTGCCAATTCATACCACTTCACCTGGTATTAATCTTCTGTAGCCTGAGCAGATAAGATGGGATGGACCAATGTTCACAGGCTGCTGAACCAACCTGGAACAGATCTGCTTTAGGAAGCTGGAGGAGATAAAAGCTTCTACTCAATTTCCAAGCTCACTGGGCCAGCTCTCCTGAAACACAGAGCTTTGAAGAGAAAGGGATCTCTGTTCTTCACCAGTTGCCCCTCCCATATCCTCCCTTCATTGTAGGAGTTGAGATTGGAATCTAGTGTCACCCAGGTGCTGGCACTTACTTGATACAGGCCATTCTTAGCATGGAGCTGTGAAAAATGGTATTTGCTAATACCACCTAGGTAACATCTCTCCCACAGGGACCTGGGTGGGTAAAGTTGCTACCCAGCTGCTGAGGCCACTGGAGCAGTTGTCCCACAAGACAGAGCTGAGGGAAATGAGTGCAGTAACTAGTTTATGTATCATAGCCTCTCACTTCTTGCTCAGTCTCCATAGATTTTAATTGACTAAATGGTTCCCAGTTTTAGACCCCTTTACCAATTCCCTAAGACTTTGAAAGACAGTCTTTGCTAACTATATCAACTTAATATATGTCTCTCCAGGGAAAGGTTTCCCTATTCCCCTCCTACCACTATTGTGGACTATATTTTGTTTTCATCGGGATTTTCTAAGATACCTTTTAGTAAGATTTATAAAAGCCAGCACCATTTGCAAGAACATTTTTAATGTTACTGTATAAAGCCTTTATCTAATCCATCTGGGCCACTGCTTCTGGCATCTGTTTGCTTAATTGTTAAGATTTCTTCAACCCATCACATACACACACCACACACATACACACTCTCTCGATATTTGTAAACTCTTGTGCCATATTCCCTGTGTAATTTGAGTCCTTTCTAGCTCCAGCTGTGGTCCCTCTCTACTTAGCGTTTAATTATTAGCAGAGCCAATCATGCCCTGCCAGCATTCCTTTTATACAGGCTGATATTATGTGAGTAAAACCAACTTTTTATTTTATTTTTTTTCACAGTGCAGCACTGAAACCTTAGAATTTTTCTACTAACTATACTCATGTCTCCCCCCCACACATCTACTTTTAAGATAGCAAAACTATATTTTTATCTTACTCTGTTATTACTTTTGATGGGGTTTATTTAGCACTATCCCCAAAAGATATTTTTCACTGACCAAAAAAGTTCTAAGTTGTTTGAATACAAAAATGTATTTCATCAGTAGTTACATTTCTGAGTGTATTCATTTGCTAGGACTGCTACTAAGAAAAACCACAAACTGTCTCAAAATACAGAAATATATTGTCTTACAAAGAATTCTGTAATCTAAAAGTACTAGTTAAAGATGTCAGCAGGGATAGTTCCTTCTGAGAACTATGAGAGAAAATATGCTTCTTACCTCTCTCATTGCTTCTGGTCTTTTTCTGGAAATCTTTGGCATTATGTGCCTTATAGAAGCATCAGTCCCATCTCAGCCTTCATTTAACATGGTATTCTCCCTGTTTGCTGTCTGCATCCAAATTTTCCCATTTGATAAGGACACCAGTCATATTGTATTAGGGGCCCATCATATGACCCCATCTTAACCAATTGCATCTGCAACAATCCTTTTTTCCAAATAAGATAATATTATTTTTTAAGTTTATTTATTTTTGAGAGAAAGAGAGATGATGAAGGATTGGCAGAGAGAGAGGGAGACAGAGTCCCAAGCAGGCTCTGAGCCATCAGCACAGAGCCCAATGTGGGGCTTGAATCCACAAACCATGAGATCATGACCTGAGCTGAAGCCAAAAGCTGGTTGCTTAACTGACTGAGCCACCCAGGAACCAAAAATAAGATAATATTCTGAGATAATGGGGCTTAAGACTTCAACATATGAATTTTGGGAGACAAAATTCAACCCATAATACAGCAACTTAATTCATACATTTTTAAACTTAGTTTATGTTCTTTTCCAGGCCACTAACTTATTTAATGACAATAAAGAAACTAAATGTAAGGAAACAGAGGAACAATGAAAATAGTGTTAATCACACAGAATTTTCCCTATACGAAGATCCCCTCTGAACATATTAAAGAAAATTAAATAGAACATACCAACTTTAGCTGTGTCTTATGGATATATGTCTTGTATATCCCTGAGATCTATGCATTCATGTGGGAATTGAAAAGGAGTCACATTTTATTAGAGGCATCATTCACTTTATATTATGGCAAACACTGCCCACAAGTAAGGAAAACTTTCACAATTTACAGGAATAGTGACCTAATTAACCAACCATAAAATTTCCAAATCCTTACTTCTCATTAATGTGCTCAGGAAACCCACTTGAATTATCAGGTGAACATACATTGATAAATTCATCATATAACTGCTAAATTTCTTTTTTTTTTACTCCTCTTTTTCTTCTGTAAATATGAATACATCCTCTAATTTCCAGAGTTGGAGAAAACACACCTCCCTTCATTTCCTACTAACTCAGATATAAAACCTGGTGAGAATACAAGGACAACTGTTTGAAAACTCTGGAAAATAAACACAAGCAGGCAGATAAGGGAATAACACAAGAATCTGAAGTACCATGAAAAACAGTAAACTTAACAATTTTTGGCTCCGGTATCCCTAGCCTGAACTCAACACAGGCCAAAACTTGGAGGTAAGCACTATGGTATAAATACAGTGAGATACAAAAGAAATCCTCTAATTTGCTGTAGGGGAAGAAAACGGACCCCTAAAATTCAAAGACAATGAGAGAAATCAATGGGGGGAGGTCCTCCCTCTTTGTCTTTATTCTCTTATACCCCAGTGTCTAAATTGTCCCGTAGTGGGTTGTCAGTATACAAGTGGTGATGTCAAAAATGGAGAGGTATAATAACTCCCGGGAGCCAAAACTGTGGTGGAACAGGAATTTCACTGGGTAGAAATGTGGTGCCAGTAGGGTGGGATCAGGAAATTTTCTTCCTTTCTGTTTTCTTGCCAATTGGCCTTGAATGTGTCATAACTGAAGAAGTGAGTAGTTTTTTTAGCCAAAGGACCAAAACAGAGAGTTTAGTGAAACAGAAAGTACTGGGGAGATAATGTAGATGGAGAAGTTCATGAAAATTGCCCCATAAAATTGTTTTGAATTCTCAGGCCCACCTGAGATGAATCTGAGTGTAATTAATATACCAAAGATTTTGAGAACCTCTACCCAGGTCCCTGATTGACCACTACATATTGTACAAGCAAAGCAGTTCTGAAAAGCACAGCAAACACTTTGAAAACTGAACTGACATTGGAAAATCCCACTGCTGGCAAAATAAAAAATAAAAATAAAATCCATAATTTCATTATCTAAATCTCTAAAGGTCCAGGATACAAACAAAAGTCACTTTACATATGAAGAGCCATGAAAATCTCAACTCATGTGTGGGATCTCCTGGTTGGATGGAGGGGCACCAAATGTGAGGTGACTCTATTGGGTGCGGACCAGCAGTGTGGGCAATGAAAAAAATTCACCCAAGGCAGAACAAAACAGATAGAAGTTTATTGAATACATCACTAGGGAGCAGTGGGCAGGACAGCAAGGGAGAGACTGTCTGCCATGAGACAGTGGTGGGAGATTATAATTAAGGGGGAAGGTGAAGAGGTATGGGAACATATGGAATTTTCATTTTTTTTTGTACCTGTGTCCTGGTATAAATAACCCATTTGTCGCTAGGGTTTATCGATAATTTGAGGTGCATTACCAAATGGGCCTGTTTGTATTCAGCCAGGTGGCTGCTGTGGGCCCTTCTACCTTACTCAGGTTTGCATTGTTCAAGTTGGTTGCCTGTTGCCTAAAAGCAGCCTCTACAAGAGGAGGAAAAAAATTAAAATATGCTAATAATGTGATGACATGGGAAATGGAAACAATAGAAATTATGCAATCCCAACAATAAACAGAAAAGAATAATTGAGAAAATAATGAAGAGTCTCAGAGACCTGTGAAATAACAATAAAAGATTGAACGTTCGAGTCTTTAGGGTCCCAGAAGAAGAGGAGGAAGAGTACAAGCCAAAAACATTTTTTTGAAGAAATAATGATGAAAAATTTCCTACGATTGGTGAAAGCAAGAAAATACAGATTCAAGAGGCAGAGTGAATTCTAATGAGAACAAGCCTGAGAAATCTACAACCAGATACATCATAATTAACTGCTGAAAAAACTTTAGACAAACAAAAAGTTGTGTAAGCAGCCACAGGAAAAAATAATGTATTATCTATAGAGGAACAACAAATAACAATGGAATTCTCATCAGAAATTATAGAGGTCAAAAGGAAGTGGAATTATATTCTTAAAGTGTGGAAAGTAAGGAATTAATTCAGAATCTTATATTCAGTGAACATATCCTGCAGGAAAAAGACATTCTCAAATGAAGGGAAACTAAGAGCATTGATTGAAGACCTGCTCTCAAAAAGGTGGTAAAGGAAATTCTTCAAATAAGAGAGAAATAGTACTAGACAAAAACTTGGAACATTCTATGGAGGAGAGATTAAAAACCTGGACATTATATACAGTATAAATATTTGGTGATTCTAAAAAGTAGAGAAAAGGAGGACTATCTGAGCTTTTGAGACTCAAGGATCCACACTGTGATTAGTGCCCTGTGTTTTCTTTTTCCTGACATATAACAGAAAGTGTATTAGAGAAACAGGTAAACTGGAAAACCAATGGGCAACATAAAAACAAGAAAATATTCAAAAAAGGTATGTTTTCTCTAGCCAAGGGGCCAGGAAAGGAGCAGCTTAAGGAGACAAAACTTTCAGAAAATAACTACACATGGAAAAAAATTGAAGCCCTTGCTCCCTTCATAAACTCAAAGGCTCAAGGGGTGCCTGGATGGCTCAGTCGGTTAGGCATCAGACTTCAGCTCAGGTCATGATCTCACAGTTCATGAGCTCAAGCCTTTCGTAGGGCCCTGTGCTGACAGCTCAGAGCCTGGAGCCTGCTTTGGATTCTTTGTCTTCCTCTATCTCTGCCCCTCCCCTGCTTGTTCTCTCTCTCTCTCTCTCCACTCTTTCTCTCTCTCTCTCTCCACTCTCGCTTTCTCAAAAATAAATAAACACTAAACAAAATTAAAAAAAAAAAATCAAAGTCTCAAGGGAAAGCCTGTATTTTCACTTCACTCAGATGTAATGATGTGACTGTAATCTCCTGCCAAGATTGTGTTAGAAAACCCTGAATAGGGAACCTGAACTTCCATTCTCACCTGGTGGCTCCAAGGAGCTCCTCCCCTCCCTCCCTTCCTCCCTCACTACATGGGTCTAAAGAAGTCCAGTGGAAAGTTGTGGCTACCACCACCAGTAAGGAACTTCCATCTCTCCCAACATCTAGTCATTGTGATGAGGGACCATAAGGCAAGCTGAGGGTAAAACACAAGCTAGCACACTGCCCTACCCTGCTCCCCCCCCCCCCCCCAGGGTGGGATGTGTATGATATTCCTCAGGCACTCCTGGTTGCCCAAGAACAAAGGAAAGGAAAGAAAACAAATGGCTAACTGATAGAGATCACAGTCATGCAGGACATGAATCTCCAAGCGTTTACAAATATCTTAGTAAATTACAAGAAAAAGGCAATCTTATCAATAGCCTAATCTCCAGAAACCTATAGACTCAGTTTCCTGGAGCCCCTAGTATCACCCTCCCCTCCATAGTGATGTGGGGAGCAAAGGCAAGAAGGAAATGGCAGGTAAAATTAAATTTCCTTATAACCTGCAGCCCACTGAAAAATACTTGAGGCAAATACAGAGTATAACATTCCTCCAAGGAAACCCCTACCATCCTAATGTTAATGCCTTACCAGAGGAAAAATAACCTTAGCTTGACAATAGCAAGGTCTCAGGTATTTTAGGAGTCCTGTTTAGCATATCAAAGTCCTTCTGGAGGCTTCCCTTTTGTCTTTACCTCCCCTAACTCCATAGTATGTAACCAGTCACTCTTCACAACCTCAGTGCAGCTTTTTCTGCCTACAGGTTCTGTCTCCATGCTTTAATCAAATCACCTTTTTGCACCAAAGACATCTTAAAGAATTCTTTCTTGGCCATTAGTTCCAAACCCAATCATCATACCAAAACTTCGTCATTTGGAGGCCTTGTGGAGAAGATTAATGAGGGGTTCTTCTCAGCCAGGCAGTGTCAAGCAGAAACTAGTAGGAAGCCAGAACTTACATCCCATGTCCATCCATCAGGGCACTCCCTGAGGTGGTGGAAGCCATACATTTAAGCACCATTGTCAACTAATGAAAGAAAGAAAGGTTTGAGGAGGCCAGTTATGGGAAGGTGACCAGGAAAAGCAAGGTAAACAAGAATCAGGTTTGTTATGCAGATTTAAATCTCAGCCTCTTCCCTTGAATCATCTTCCTCTTCCTGGTATAGAGAGGGAGACACCCTTACAAATGGAAATTATCTTCTTAGATGTAAATTTCCCTAACAAAAGAGTAACCTCTCTGATTTCAGAGCTTGTCCTATATCTGCTATTTCTCAAAATAATCAACTCAAAATAATCCTTATGCCAGGGGCAGATTTTACAGTGGTAGATTCTGTTCCTCTTCAGCCTCATCACAGAAGTCTCTAGTTCAGCCTCCACATTGTTACTTATTTAGGTCCTCAGATTAGAGGGTAACACTAACCTCTGGTTCACCTTGGACACATTAAAAAAATAATCATATTCACCACAATTTAGGTTTTATTTTCCATATCTCAACAGCTCTAATAAATATTTTCAAATTGTTCCCCTTTGCCAGTAATAATCTACAGCTCATTAAAAATGACAGTTAACTGGGGTGCTTAGGTGGTTCAGTCAGTTAAGCACTTGACTTTTGATTTCAGCTCGGGTCATGATCTCATGGGTCATGGATTTGAGCCCTGTATCAGGCTCTGTGCTGACAGCGAGGAGACTGCTTGGGATTCTCTCCCTCTCTCTCTTCTCTCTGCCCCTCCCTGCTTGCTCGTGCACATGAATATGTGCTCTCTCTCTCTTTCTCTCAAAAATAAATACATAAACAAACAAAAAATGACAGCTAGCTTCAGTGAGACTTCATTTTGGAGACTCATTGTGAAAGAATCCTTATTAGCTGTTATTTATACCTCTCGCTTCTATAGTCATTGATTATTCAATATATTTTCCTTTGTCAAGTGTAAGTAAAAAGAGACCTAAAAATATCTCATAGATAAACTTGAAAATTTTCTTCATAAGATTCCTTTTATACTAAGGTATGATAAATTATTTATTATAATAATTTAAAAAAATCAGATATCATGCTTAACTTACTTTTCTGGTTAATAAGGAATTAGCCGATCAAGAATAATATAAAAGCAACAATGGTTAGCAAAAAAATTAAAATGATAAATGAAATACATTTATACCTAAACCCCTTGAACATTCAACTGGTTCAGATTCACAAGGATCATGCTGGTGTCTCCGTGAAATATTTAGAATGTCAATTATTGTCATATATTAGTTTATTAAATACTTGCTGTTTGACTTTTTTAATCTAGATTTTTAGATAATACTCTGTATTAAAATAGAAATACCTTGTATTTATAGAAAAAAATTCAGTTGGGGTTCCTGGGTGACTCAGTAGGTTAAGTGTCAGACTCTTCAGCTCAGGTCATGGTCTCATGGTTCACAGAGCTTGTTTGGGATTCTCTCTCCCCCTCTATCTGCCCCTCCCTACTCACACACACAAAGCTTGCAGGTGCTCTCTTTATCTCTAAAAATGAATAAATAAACATTTTTTAAAAAGGAGAAATTTTCCATTGGAGATCAGAAAGCAATTAAAGATTTTCTTCCATAGACTTAATATTCTACTTAAACTTCTGCCTCCTTATTTTGCCAAACAAAGCGAATCATTTGTCACAAAATTTTTATCCTATGTCACCTGATGTTGAAAACAAAGGCAGAAGGAAATGGCAGAATTAAATTTCCTTATAACCTGCAGCCCATTGACAATACTTGAGGCAGGCAGAGTAAAACATTTCTTCAGGTACTCCCTACTGTCTTGATGTTAATGCTTTGTTAAAGGAAAAACAACCTTAGCTTGACAATAGCTAGGCCTCCAGTATCCTGTGAGTCTTCTTTAGCGTTAGAAAATCCCTTTAGAAACTTCCTCTTGACTTTATCTCTCCCAACTCTCAAGTATATCTCAAGTATATAATCAGTCTCTCCTCACAGTCCCCACACAGCTCTTCCTGCCCACAGGTCCTGTCCCTGTGTTTTAATAAAAAATCACCTTTTTTTGCACCAAAGATGTCTCAATAATTCTTTCCTGGCTGTCATCTCCAAACCCTACCACCACCACTCCACAAAGCCTTATCATCACCCATTGCCATTGTGCCACCAAAGCCTACTTTACCTCCTGTAAGAACGTCATCCTGTTCCTTATAAACAATGCTATACCACTGTAGATCCAATTCCTACAGTCAATGTCTGGCCAATCCTTCTTCACCTGGGAAGCACCTTTGGGGACTCACAAATACCCTAAACAGACACACTACTGACTGTTTTGACACCCTGTGGCTTGTCTGGAACCATATGTGTTGGTCTGCATTCTGTGTGTTTATATGTATGCCAGTTCTAAGAAACTCTGTGTTCCTGGGGTTAGGGATCTTGTTTTATGCAATTCCTCTTAATCACCAATACTTAACACATCACTTCAACACTGAACGGATAAATAAAATAAATGAATAAGCAGCGAACAAATCAGTGAGTAAGTGAGTTAATTCATTAATTCTAAACTAACAAATAGAAATGCCAAGGAAATGGTTGGTTAAATGATTTGGTAGTACTAACACAGAGGTTGGGATGGCCAACAATTCTTACTTCATTTTAGTCACTGAATAGATGGACTTGAATGCATTTGAAAATAATGAGGTTTCAATGTTTTTTCAGTAAACTGTAACATAAATACTTACATAATAAAGATAAAATAGCAAAGAGTATATTGGAAAAATAAGAATAATGTCAAATAATTACTTCCAGTATTTTTACTAATTTCCAAAATTAAGTCAGTCAGATGGCACAGACACAGATTTAAAATATTTTTCACAAAGTTATGATTGATATATCTAAGTATGCTTTTAAACACAAATTTCATTTTTTTTCTTTTCTCTTAGCTGAAATAACAAGTACCATAAGATAGATTTTTGATATGACTTGAGAGGAAAAAATAATTGCTGCCCATATTATCTCATATGCAGGAATTTACTTACTTGTAAAGTAAAAAATTATTTTTACCTAAAAAGTCTTTCCATGTGAAGGAATGTGCAAGTCAACATATTGCTTTAGTGATCAGCCAAGTTATTGCATGTATCGAGAAAACTGGATGTGATTCTAGTTCTGCCATAAATTATTCATATGGTACAGTTGGACATCTGACTTCTTCAGACCTTAGTGTCTTATCTGTAAAATAAGGGCATCATATTCCTTGATTGCTAAACTACCTGCCAGGTCATTTATCAAATAACCTGTTATTTGTACAATTCAATGTTATAATTGCCATTTGAAGTATCTACAAATACAGATATTATATATTAGAGACTCAAGTACAATTTAGAATTAATCATTTAAAAAGCAAATAAGGCTCCTACTGTAACAGAAATGAAAGACACCAAATCCTGCTGAGTGTTTTCTACATTTGCTTTCAGTGTAGCAAAATGTAAATTGTTTATGATAATACTTCATGGACCATCTGCAGATTTGCTGTCAGTTTGTACAGGTAAGGATGCTTTAGTAATTCAAGATGTCACAACAATTCCATTCTGGTTGATCTCTAGGGAAAAATAGCACAAGGATCTGAAACCCGAAGAGGGCTTACTGAGAAAATCATCTGATTGATAGATTTACCTAAAGGGAAATTGGCCAGGATTTCCTTTTGGTAAAGATAATTTTGCTTTAGTGGACAATTGTTATTATACTTGAAGAAGAACAAGAATGAGAGATTCTCTTCTGACACTATTTAATTAATTTTCTAAATCAAGACTGAAAAAAGAACCTAATTTTGACGACCAGATTAGTTGGAGACCTTTTCAATATTAATAAGATTGATTTTTAAAGATATTTTACATATGGTATTTAAAATGGAGCTAAACAGTTTTATTATCTACAGAAAAAGTCATGTTGGTATTTTTTTTGTTTGTTTGTTGTTGTTTGTTTGTTTGTTTGTTTTTCCTAATGTGCAGTACTGGAGGTAAATGAGGATAGAGTACAAAGATAAAGAACAAGTAAGATTTAAGGTAATAAATCTTATTTTGAAATTGTTATTTTTTTTTATCTTTCAATATCTCTTTGTTCATACTAACATACACCTTAGCTTGCTCTTTCATGGCAAGGTTATCCCTAGGTTTTAAATTAAGCCCATTATGAAAATGTTTTCTTCAAATAACTCACATTACATAAAAGTTTTGTAGCAATGTTAGGGAAATTGAGAATATGATAATACAGTAAAACCTTGGTTTATGAGCATAATTTGTTCTGAAAACATGCTTGTAATACAAAGCACTTGTATATCAAGGCAAATTTCAATAACCATTGTGTCAGTTGTGATCACATATTGTTTGGCTTCATGTACTACTTGTATTGCAACATATCAAATTAAAATTTATTAGAAATATTTGCTTGTCTTGCAGAACACTTGCAGAACAAGTTACTTGCAATCCAAGGTTTTACTGTATATGATTTTAGAGGTCTTGGTAAAATGAACATTGGGTTTAGGGATGAAGTAAATGACTTTTTTGTAATTTCAGAATCTAATTTTAGATGTAAACAAAATTGAAAATCCTTTAAGGTGGACTTCTGGTAAAGTAATGGGCCTATGCTGAGGTTGCTGCCTCTATTTACATAATTTTTTGTGTACTAAATTGCTGATCCAGTATATATATATCACAATAAAATGAGTGGTCTCAGTATTTTGTGTTCAGATCTTCTTTTGACCAAGAGAAGGAAAAAAGAAAGAAACTATTTATATTGAAAGACATAATTTGAAACCTCATTTTTTTGTCTCTGCTTTTCTAGATATTTGCCACTATGAAATGTGCTCAGTATTCTAAAATAATCCGTGGGAAGGAATTTCAAATATTAAGATGATGGCTGTTTTAGTGGGGTTAGTGCACATGTGTCTTACCAAATTGAATCCTTAGGAAGGATAATGCTTATTTAGATGATTATGTTTAGTGAGGTGTCTAAAAAGCAGCCTCTAAAACAAGTTGGCAGTTATAACTGCTATGTCATGGTTGTACTGGAGAGAGGAATCCAAGAGCCTGGAAGTGCCTGACATAACCATGGCTCCATTGGTGGGAGCCCGCTGATTCCATCTAGCCAGTAAATATATCTTGAAAACTTGCTGGGTGCTGGCAAATTCAGTGGTAGAACAGTGAGCAGGAAAGACAAAGTCTTGTGGGGGAGACAGTTGAAGGAATTTAGGACATGCCACCCTAAAATATGCTGCTTTGATATATTTATTATTTTGAGCTATAGGCACTTGAAAAACAGCAAATGTAAGGAGAAGCTTTCTCTGAACTAAAGACAGGTCTTCCAAAATGAACATAATAGGAATGCAATTGTTATAGATTCCCACCCCTGTATGGTCCAGGATTTTCATCAGTTTGGGAGGATTGATTCATCACAGGAGAGGACACCAGAGTGAACATCATATCCAGACTTTGTCACAAATGATCATTCCTCCCATCTATCCTTCTTAGGGGCCATTTGCTTTCCCTCAAATCAGTTACTCTCCCCCAAGTGACTTTTATCTCCCCTCCTCCTCTCATATTAAAACAGTATACAAGCTCTCAAATCATAACACTATTTTGGATTTTCACTTTTTTTCCCCCTGCGATACTCCCATGCACCTAATATTAAAAATTACCAAATTAACATAATTTTCCCCTGTTAATCTCCCTATTATCAATTGATTTCACAGACCCAGGCTTTGAACCTAAGATACTGAAGGGAAAATCTTTCTTCCCCTACACCACAAACAAATAATATGCCTCTGTGATAACTGTCATAAAGGACAATCAATGGAATAAAGGGCCTTGAGTACCAAGGTGAAGAAGGTAGGCAGAGTAACTCAGGTCAAGTGACATTTGGCAGACATATAAAGGCAATAAGGGGGAGGACCACACCCATGTGGATATTGGAGACTGGGGATATAGAGTCAGCCAGGCCAAATGCAGCCTAAAGATAAAGTAGGATAAAGACTGCTGGGTTTAGTACCATGGAAGTCATTGTTGGCCTTGACAAGACCAGTTTTTGTGGACTGGTGAGGACTAATGTTGCCTGGAAGAGGAGAGGGAACAGGAGAAGAGGATGTAGACATTTTGGAGAAGTACTCCTTCTGAGTTACCATGAGCTGAGTTACATACCTGGAACAGCCTGACCAAATTGAATCAGAACCAGCACCTTCACCAGAAGCAGTGAGAAGGTCAACATAAGTAAATAAGGAGCCTGAGGTGGTGACAGAGGTCACAGGTTGTGGAAGGTGAAAGACCAGCCTCTGACCAGCTGCAACCACACTGTGTGTCTGCAGAGGCTTTAGAGATGCCACGCCATAGCCCTTTGCATTTTCATAGCTGTTGCCTTTGTAGGGGAGAAAAAAGTTTTCCTTGACATCTTACGATCCCTGGCTAGATCTTTAAGTTATACCAATGAAGACAGGTTAATAGGTTTAGCTGGCAAAAAACAAGACTTCCCTATCTAAATATTCAACCTAGCTCTAAATAAAAGGAATCCATTCACCCTTGCTCAAAGAGTCATGGCTTTGGAAGTTATTGCCTAGATCTCCTCATTTGCTGCAAGTATAGTTACTTTTTGGGACAACAACACCTAGTGTAGTTTCTATCTGCATCGCACCAAGGAGTAAACCTTAGTTCAGTTACAACAGTTGGAGTTTTAGCAGCCACCTTGGAATGCGAGATTGGGAACACAGCTAAGTGTGAACAGAACTATGAGCTGGAAGAATCAAGGGTTTCTGGCCACCTTACTTAACATCCTTGAGCTTCTCTAAAGTGAGAAGAATCAGGGCGCCTGGGTGGCTCAGTCGGTTGAGTGTTTCAGTCTTGATTTTGGCTCAGGTCATGATCCCAGTGTCATGGGATCAAGCCCCATGTTGGGCTCTGTGCTGAGCATGGAACCTGCTTAATATTCTCTTTCTCCCTCTGCCCCTTTCCCCTGCTCGCACTCTCTCTCTCTCTCTCTAAAATATAAATAAATAAATAAATAAATAAATAAATAAATAAATAAATAAATAAAGTGAGAAAGATAAAATAAAAATCTATCCTTTATCAACCCCATGTGAAAAAAATACAACAGACCAAAATAGAGTTGCTTATAATTAAGTCCAGTTGTAACCAAACTGAAGGCGTTCACCCCTTGGGATGCATTAAATGGAACATAACCCAAGGAACTGTTGAAAGCAGAGAATTTTTTATTACTTGTTACAAGTAAGGAGACAGGGAGATAGATCTGACAGCACTGTTTCCCTCGGGGGTTAGTACAAGAAGCTTTCATTAGTGTATTAGAGGGTGGGGGCAGGGAGCTTGCATATACACCAAACAACTAATGCATATTCTGTTACTTAGGCAGTTGGGTTAAACTGTGAATGCCTAGCATGTGAGCATGATAGTGCACACATTGTATGTTCAAAAAATGGAAAGACCTTAACCTCTTTCTCCTTCATTAAGAAAAAAAAAAAAAGAGCAAAATGGAAGAAAACTCCACCCATAGGAGGAAATCTTAGCATTATAATGAGCTAAAGATCATTTTATGACAACTCTGGGGGGCTTCTGCCAGGTCCTATGCTCCAAATTGGCTAAAATTGGCTCATGCAATGAGCTATCAGAGGAAACACCCAGGCTTTGATTCTTTGGTAGGAGCTGTTGGTTGTACAAAACAAAATACATTCCTCCTCTGCTTTTGTCCTTTCCCCCTCCTCTCTTCCACTGATAGCTTTCAGCTTTTATCCCTCTGATTTGAGTAACTTCCCTTTGCCTCCTATCTATTATCATGTTACCATACTGAGATTTAACTTAATTATAATTTTGGTTCTCCCATAAATGGAACCTTAAAACCAGTCAATCAGGAATCACCTAATCAGCTCTAGTTAATAGGCCCTGGCCATCCCCTAAAGGGAAGTAACCTTGTAATTATCAGCCCACTTTTTTGGCCTGCCATAACTTTCTCATTCCTGACCCCTTCTTCCTATAAGAGTCTTTTATTTTGTATAGCTCCTTGGAGTTCCTTTCTTTCTGCTAGACTAGAGGCTCCCTACTTCATAAATCTTAAATAAAACTAGTAAGATCATCAAAATGTACTCAGTTGAATTTTGTTTTTTACCAAGACAGATTAATAAGTGAAAAGCACATGAAGTTATTTAGCATAAGTTTTACATGGCAAGGGAGTCTTGATAAGGAAATGGAGACCTAAGGAAGTTATTAAAGCTGAGTGTTTTTATGTTAGGTTTGATAGAGTGGAAAGTCGTGGGAAGAATGGTAAGACAAATAGTATGAATAATGAATTGGGGGAACTTAACAAGACCTATCCCTTCTGATTCTTCTTAGTGTACCCCATCTTGGAAATGAGGGTGTTGCTTTCCTCTTGGTGTAGGAAGGTTTATGACATGCTTCAGGGGAGAAGGATGGGGTATGTTCTCAAATCTCTTCAGCTTAAACATTCAATTTGCCAAGGTGTCATATTTTGGGGTAGTGTGTCTGTTCCAATCAATATGCTTTTTTTCCCTCAAAGTATTTGATTACTGGGATGAAGTTTGCCTTTGTGAACTAAAAACAACATTTCTGCCCATTTACTGGGAGTTTTCAGAGTGAGAAGGGTTCCATGTAGAGATATCCCCACTGAACCCAAGAAAGAAAAATAGGAAGTTGTTTCACAAAAACTAAATACAAGACACATTTCTTATTGTGAGCTAAACATTGTATCTCAGTTTAAAGATCTAAGAATATTTTTGTAAATTATTTTTAAGGTAAAGAGAGGGAACAATCATTTGGGATCTAAGGTCTAAAGCAGATTGCAAACAGCTTGTTTTCTCATGTAAATGATGTGGCAGCAGCAGGGCTGGGGGCATTTGCATTTCAACCAAAAGTTCTGCTTGAGTCAGAGCCAGAACCATTGAACCCCACAGGTTGGAATTCAAGAAGCTAGTGAGGTACAACAGCGGGGTTTAAAAAGAGAACTACTTATGGTCATAAGGCGCCCTTGTTCCACATCCCAAGGTCTCTAAATTTCAGTCTGATATACTAGAATGCCACCACCTCTTCTGTGTCCTAAATTCTGCAAAACCCAGGTCAAATCCTTTGTGACCTTGAAGGCTGCCTGTGAGAAGTGAGATGATTCATTTTCAGAAATACCAAATAGAAGCTGTGCTGTCTAGTTAAAATAGGTTTACAACCTATTGGAAATATGTATGAACCCCCCACCCCCCAATGGTGGAGTCCCAAACACTTAGACACTTCACTTCCTGGTTCTTCTTCCCCTCTCCATTTCTTGGGCTTTACAATGAGCATGAGCCAAAGAACTGAAGTCTCTGCATCACCTCAAGAAATGTACATTTGTCCCAATCAGACTATTTCTTGCCTTACATGGGCATAGGCAACTTCCAGGTAAGGCTGTAACCTCTGTAGTACTCAGCCAATGAAGAATCAGGGGAGGAACTTGCACACTAGGAGATAAGTTGCCTACTATAACTGCCCTGAGTATGCCTGTTCATCATACACCAGTTCTTGCAAGAACGTTGATTAAAGCCTTGCTTCACTGTGCTCTGAGTCTCCTTTGATTTGGTCAGTGGGCTTATTTCTCACACTGCCCTCATCATTTGTCTTGAATTTCCACATCTTATTCTTATTAATTATGTTCTGCCTTACAGGATTTCTAAGATTCTTACTTTGGAACAGTTGTTTAACTCTGAGACATCAGATTATAAACTCCCATTTCCCCTGTGGCACTTACAGCTCATTTTGTATATTTGTCGTTTATAGACTAATTGGTACATAAGTACTGCAGTAAATAGTGCTCTAAATAGTGTATTTTCTTATAAGGCATATAAATATCAGGTGTGGGCCCTTGAGTATTTACACTGCTGTTTTGTTATGTTGGAAAAGCATTTGGCTGGATCCTGAGGCCACATGACTCATGGAAGCCTAAACTTTGGAATTCATACGTGTAGTTTTTAATTCCAGTTCGGCCACTTACGATGTGACCTTGGGTAGTTTATGTAACCACCCTGGGGGTCAATGTCCTCACATACTAATGTGAGTAATAATGCGTATACCATCAAGCTAACATGGACATTGATGAAATCATATACAGAACACAAACAGATCCTCAACAAGTGTCAATTTTACTTTTTCTTTCTATAGGAGACGTAGAAGAGAATTTTAAATGTTAGCTCAGGATTTGAAGTAAGAATCGTCTTTGAGATTTAAATTATGAAATCAACATACAATAAACCAAAATAAGGATCTAAATTCACAAAGAATACCATGATTGAATAAAGAATCTTTTACATTAGACTTCCCAGGCCAGTGCAATTTTCTTGTCTGTATGGTGGACATTGTGGAAGGGAATGTGCCAAACTTTTTTCATTTAGTCATTCAATATTTAAATAGAAAACCCATTCTTTTCTTGGTGATCTTTAGTAATAAGCCTTCATAGGTGACTTACCTATGGGACCAGAAGTTCAGGGTCAGGCTGTGTGAATGTTTATCCATCTTTCAACTATTTATGACTATTGTTGAATAAATTGACATTTTGGTTTACCCTTAAATTTCTTTTGAACTTGTTAAGTCTGTAGGCCCAAGTGTTTTTTCTCAATTGTCCACATTTCATGGGTCATACCTTCAAAGTCAGTCAGATGGATTGAGTATGACACAACAGGGAACACTGTGGACTATGGCAAAATAGAGAACATGATCCACCTTACAAGTGCAAATTTGCCTTACAAGTACAAATTATTTTAGACACTGCATAGCTCAAAGAGTATCTCCTGGCTGGATCCAGCCCACTCCTTGGTTTGTATCACTGGTTTTCTGTTCTATATATAGTTGTGGATTTTTTAAATCTCAATAGCTGGAAGAAAACCCAGCCACCCCCTTCTTGATCTATTTATCTGCTGGCAGCCACCTGAGTCCCAGAATGGGATTCTCAAAATTTAGTTTGCCTAAAAATCGCTCTGTTTCCTTTAAAACAGGGAGTTTTCCAAAGTCTGACTATACATTCTGGTGTGAGTAGCAGCTATCCACATGGATCAGCAATCAATCTTTTAAAATTTTTATTAATTTTAGGAATCAATGTTTTTAGTGGCCACCCAGGTACAATGATTCAGATTCTCCTTGGACCTTTCTGAGAAATACTGGCATTAATATTGCTGGTCTAAAAATTCAAACCTTAAAGGATGTCATATGTAATACCTTTTATCTGCCTATCTAAATTTGAGACCATAATTAAAGAATCCTTCATTTTACTGGATTGGAAGCCTACATTTCTTGCATTTGTCCTGTTTTTGGTTGACACTGGTATACTGAGTCCAGGACAGAGCCCAGCTAGCCTGAGGTCAGATCACCTTCAGGGAACTTATAATCTATTTGGGGAATCAACTGATGGAATACCAAGCACAATGATTAACATATTATTTTTTTCTTTTTCTCCCCAGCTTTATTCTGGTATACTTGACAAATAAAATTGTAGTATATTTAAGGTGCACATTGTGATGATTTGACATAGGTATACATTGTGAAGGATTGACAAAATCAAGTTGATTAAAATATCACCTCAAATAGCTACCTTTCTTGTGTATGTGAATACATTTAAGATCTACTTTCTTGGGGAGCCTGGGTGGCTCAGTCAGTTAAGCATCTCGCTTTGGCTTAGGCCATGATTTCATGGTTCACGAGTTCAAGCCCCACATTGGGCTCTGTGCTCATGGCACAGAGCCTGGAGCCTGCTTCAGATTCTGTGTCTCCCTCTCTCTCTGCCCCTCCCCTGCTCATGCTCTCTCTCTCTCTCTCTCTCCCTCTCTCTCAAAAAACAAATAAACATTAAAATATTTTTACAAAGATCTACTTTCTTAACACATTTCAATTATATGTTATAATACTATCAACTAAAGTCATCATGTTTACATTAGATCCCCAGAAGTACTCAATCTTTTTCCCATTTTATGGAAATGTACTTGACATAGAACACTGTATAAGTTTCAGGTGTTCAGCATAGTGACTTGACTTACATAGATTGCGAAATGATTAACACAATGAGTTTAGTTAACATCCATAATTTCATATATGCACAAAAGAAGAAAAAAAAAGAAAGAAAAATGTTTTTTTTCTTCGTGATCAGAAATTTTAGGGTATACTCTCTTAACAAATTTAAAATATGCTATACAGCAGTGTTACCAATAGTCATCATGTTGTGCAACTCATCCCATGTACTTATTTTTCTTTATAACTGGTAGTTTGTAACCACAGTCATCCAATTCCCTGACTCCCTCCCTGATAACCACAAATGTGATCTCTTTTTCTATGAGTTTGCATTTTCTTTTTAAATTGCACATATAAGTGAGATCATACAGTATTGGTCTTTCTTTATCTGACTGATTTCACTTAGCATAATGCCCTCAAGGTCCATCCATGTTGTTTCAATGATTAACCTATTCTAAAGCAATTACTGACTCAAAGACTTTAAGTATGTGCTGAGGATGTATGCATTTATGATGTTTCATTACCCATCTTCTCATCTATTGTACCTAGAATCCCAAAAAATTCCTGCTGTGGCCCTATAACCTCTTTCTCCTGCTTTTGAGTCTGACTTTCCAAGCATTACCTGAAGAGAGCCCACGGTTGAAGCATGGTTGAAGTCCACAGGTGAAACAAGATAAACAGACCATTCATACATGCCTAGCTGTACACAATGTGTATCAGGTATGTGACTAAATTTACAGTCACAGCTTTAGCTTCTGCAGAGGAAAAATGGACTCATACATGCCTAAATTTAGTTCAGGAGAGCACATAGCAATCACAGAGATCTAATTCAAATTCAAATACTTTCCTTTCATTATTGGGGTGGCTTTTGTTTCTTTTAAATATGGAGAACAGAGAAATGAAAGCTGTTTTTACAAAGAGATATTAAAGAGGTCAGTAGTTTTCGGACTCACACAATCTGGCAGAGTTCCTAGAGAAGACTGGACATAACAGGCATACTCAAAGGGAGAATGGAGGCTGAAAATCAAGGGAGTCTGAAAATCAAGGGAGTCCATCTGAGCAGAGAGCCAGAGGAGTGCCAGCAGAAGATGGTCACTGAGCAAATGAGGGCAGCCATGCAGGGGTGCTGCTCTTTAGAGGCTGACAGAAGTGTGCACACATAGCTTCCAAATGGGGCCAGATTTTGCACTGGCAGGGTTGAAAAGGCTCCAGTAGGTGTCATGGATCTAAATGTATCTGTATGAAATTACCCAGCTGTCCTTTGGGTTTTGTCAGCTTGTGAAGTTCCAGTAGTCTTTTAGGAATGTTGAATGATCTGTAAAATCTTCTTTGCAAATGAGGATTTTTGGCTAGGCCCCTGATAGTCCTAAATTTTTTTTTTACTTTGAGTCAAAAATGCAAAATCCCCTCTCCAGGACTTCTTGAACAGTGTCAGTATTTCACTCTCCAGAAGCCAATAGGCTGTCTTGACACAAGGTTGCTCAGCTCTGTGGAAGGGTAGGTGGCTGGTATGCAACTGGCAACATCATATGAGCCATGAAGCAGAGGGCTTGCAGCAATCCATAGGCCAATCCAGGGGTCACCACATCATTTCTCTGGCAGTTCACTTTACTCAGTCATTGGGAGAGTGCCCTTCTTGTTTATAAACTGCTTTTCAATTGAAAAGAATGGGAACCCCATGATTTTGTTTTTCATACTGCTTGTTCCTGGTGCCCAGAGCCTAGAACATAGGAGGTGCCCAATAGCACTTTGTGGAAGGAAGGAATAAGTGAATGAATAAAGTGAATGGGTAGATGGCAAACAAGAGTGGAACCAGAAGGTTCCCACAAACTTTGGCCAGAAGGAAGGTTCTTTGGGCTGCCTTTTCCTGAGGACATTCTAAAGAAGAAAGCTGACTATCCTGATTTCCTTTTCTTACATCTAGTATCCTTTTTGGTCCATTCCCTTAACAGGACTGGAAAGTCATTCTTCCCAGTGCTATGGCCAAAGCCTAAAGTAAGTACATGAAATCCTGAAAAGCACTTGCAGAAGACTGCACACCTTTTTCCCAATGTCTATAACACTAATTTTCTACCATTGCTGCTTTGTTTGACCACATCAGTATCTTTCTCTCTAGGTCTAGAGATTAACTCTACTTTGTGCTCTAGAAAACCCTTATTTCTGATATACTAAGTGGAAGTTGTTTATTTTGAAGATGTCAACATTTTGAAAGTGCCATTGTCTTCCATGATGATAACATTATATCAGTCTGTGGTATCATTTTCCATAACAGCATATATAGCATTCCCTCATGTTTGGCAAAAGTGTTCCATAAATGAAGCACTATAAAGCTTTATCACTTATAAGCCACATTGCTAAAATAGAGGTATGATATTAAGAAATGCTTGGTTTCCATAGCATCTTGTTCTACAGAAAAAAAAAATAAAGTCATTTTCTATTAACTTAAATATAAAACACATACCATGCTTCACATCTCGTATAGTGAAAATTTTTGATTTTTGAAACGATTACTCTTTTAACAAGAGAATTTAAGTTATCTTTTTTTGAATAGCTATGACTTTCATTAAACCAAACTGAAATAACTAATAACTATCCTGGTACAGCATTGATCATCTAAATATAATAAAATGATTGAAAGTTTCTGTTTAAAAAGTGTCATGGCTACAAATAGTGTTGTAAAGCCACATTAATTAGGATTCAAGGGTAAGGACAAGAGGTTTTAAATGAATGTGTTACTTAAAATTTTATAGTTATACTCTCCAATGCTTACAAAAACAAAGGCTCAGCCAATTAAGTCTAGTCAGTAGAGACATTATCTAAATGGAGAGGCAAAAAGAGGTATTTTTTAGCAGCTTTATTCAGGTATGTTTGACATATAAAAATTGTACATATTTAGTGTATACAATTATATGACTTTGGACAATATTCATGCACCTGAGAAACCATCACCACAATCACAGTGATAAACATACTTCACCTCCAAAAATTTCTTCATTCCTCTTTGTGTTTAGGCAAAAAATATTTTTAATTAGCACATAGATTTCCTGTAAAAAAAGAGAAGAAAACATTTGGGATATCTAAACAAAATGATTAGTATTATGTCATGGAAACAATCTTAGAAGTTTACCTTGTCTTCATATTTTGTTTATGAAAGAAAAGAGGCCAACAGGGAGTTTAACTAGCCTATTTTGGATCCAGAGGAATCTAAGAGTGTGCCCTCCTCACACAACATTTTCCTCCAGATTACCACCTATCTGATTTGGCCTCCAACATAAATCCTCTTTGTCCATTTGATTTGCCTTTCTTTCTTTCTTTCTTTCTTTCTTTCTTTCTTTCTTTCTTCTTTCTTTCTTTCTCTTTCCCTCTTCCTTTTTTTAAATGTTTTCTGTAAAACAGATAAAAGTTGTTGAGCAGCAAGCAGGAGTGTGAAGTCAGAGCTGGATGAGCAGAGCCGCCAGCAACCCACTCCCTGCTCTGGCGTCCTCCACTTGGCCTTCTAACTAGGTGTGACCCTAAGAGTCTCCTTTGTAAAAAAAAAAAAAAAAAAAGTCAAAAAAAGGAGGCGCCTTAGTGGCTCAGGCAATTGAGTGTTTGAGAGTTTGAGCATGAGACTCATGATTTCAGTTCAGGTCATGATACAGGGATCTTGGGATCAAGCCCTGCATGGGGCTCTGTGCTGAATGTGGAGCATGCTAAGATTCTCTCTCTCTCCTTCTGCCTCTTCCCCTGCTTGAGCTCTCTCCCTCTCTAAAGTAAATTTTAAAAAATGTCAAAGAAGCTCTTTCATGGGAGGTAGTGGCTGCAACTTAGGGTATGCCAGAGTTTAAACATGTTACTTCTATTGGCTTTTATATTTTAAGAGTTGTTCCTATGAAATAGGAAAATTATTACCTCGTTTTTACAGACAGGGACACAGAAACCTAGAAAATTTCACAGACTAAAGCTGATTTCTCCAAAGCAGTAGAATGGGCATCTGATCCTGGAGCCTTCCTTAACCACTGTATAATGATTTCTCAGATTCTGAATTAATAAACATTTACTGTTGTACATGCTTATGTGGCATTACATAAGACTTGGAGAAAATATTCTTAGGGTGTCCCAGTATTCTCTTAGGCCCTAGAGATGATGCCCTCAAGTAAATCAGCTATAAGTATGAAATGCTTGCTTTTCTTAACATGTTGTTTCTAAACTAAGCACAGAGTGGGACACACTGTCAAACTGGAAAAATATTTATGCTGAAGAAATTTATTGGTGTCTTATTTATGGCCACATAGGAAACATTTCCCACTAATTAGAGACATCAAAAGAGAGTGTCGGGTTTCATGGACAGAGGTAGCCCCATGAGGCCATGGCAATAGCAACAAGAAGCTTCACTTCCTTGATGAACACTGAAAACCTCACTCTACTACATGATAGATACATAAGATCTTTGTGCAAAATGGGGGTTCCAGAGTGGTACTTCCACATAACTAAAATATAGTTGGCATATAAAAGGGATTAATAGACACACTTTTAGTTAACAGCATACTCCTACACATGTAAAAAACAAATTTCCAATCACACAAATTGTATAAAAATGTTGACTTTAGGCATAAATAGCATTGGGATGCCATGCATATGAGGTTGAGGAATATGGGACAAGCAAGTTCATGGTGATAATTGCAATGTTATTTTTTTATTAAGGTTTTTTGCCCTCATGTTTTATATTTGAATTAAAGTTTTTCTTAACCAGTGGTTCTCAAACATTGTTTAAGAATGTTTAAACATTAGCATTGCCTGGAGGGCTTATTGAAACATTTTACTGGGATCTACTCCCAGAATTTCTGGGGTCTGAATGGGACCACAAACTTACATTTCTAATGAGTGCCCAAGTGAGACCCTTGCCCAGGGACCCACTTCAAAAGCCAGTTTCCTAACAGGTGTAATTTGGTTTATGTAAATTTCCACAATTAGTCCAGAATCATGATTTCCAGTTATTATTTTTTAGTTGAGGGAGAATAATTTATGACAAAGCTGAAATCCAGGAATTGAGGATGTAAAGATAGTCTTCAAAGTGATAGCTACAGTTTTACAGTTTGGAGTAGGGTGAAATTAAGAGTTCACTTCCTTGTTCAACATCTTTGGTAGCACATTGAAAAGAATTTTCTCCAGGAGGGCTAAAGAGCTAAATCTGGGACTACCTGGCCAGGACTATGTCCCAAACCATGTAACAGGGCTTTCCAGGTGGGAGTATCACTCATCTGGCTGCACAGTGGACACTGTGCTGGCATGTGACCAAAGGCCTGCACACTCTATGTGGACTGCAGCATTGTTGCCCAGTGTTATGGACTGAATTGTGTACCCTCAAAATGTATATGTTGAAGCTCTAACTCCCAATGCAACTCTCTTTAAATACAAGGCCTTTAAAAGGGTAATTAAGGTTAAATGAGGTCAAAGGGTGGCCCTCATCCAAAAGGCCTGTGGTCTTATAAGAAGAGGGAGACACCAGACATGCGCACATACAAAGAAGGATCATGTGAAGATATAGAAGGAAAGGGGCCGTCAGTCAACTAAGAAGAGAAGCCTCATGAGGAATCAACCCTTCTTGGTCACTTGATCTTGGATTTCCATATCCCCAAAACTGTAAAAATGAATGTCTGTTGCTTCAGTCACATAGTCTGTGTGGCACCCCAAACAGACTAATTCTCTCAGAAGCTTGATAGCTCTGCATCTTTTGACAGCCACTGATGTTGCTTACTTGCTCTGATTCCTTGCTCCTGACTCAGAGTATGGTTGTCTGAAATGGCCAGAACCTACATCTTGCTACAAAGAATGTCAAAGCAGACCACCAGGTGTATCCAGCTTCTGCAGAATATATATGGAAATAGATTCTGCCTCCCACAAACTTGCATGAGGTGGGGAATTCCCATGCATAGGAAAAGATGTGCAAATGCCAGACAACCAGTGTGAACTGATTGGTTCCAGAAAGGAAGCTTAAACATAGGGCATGGGGTGAGGTACTAGATAAAAACAAAGGAAATCAGAGGAATGTGCTGAAGAGGAGAGATTTTGAGAAAAACAGAAAATATCACATGTGAAGGATTAGTCCATTGTTGGCTGAATTTCCTCTGTTGGTGCCAGGCACCATGTTCCTTGTTTGCAGACTGGACCAAGTTGGAATAAAAGTCATTTTTACATATGGTCCCATTTTCTCAAATACTATCATGCCCTCCAGGGGAAAGGATGCCGTGACTACTAGGGAACGAAGTCCACATGACATGAGATTAATAGGTAGACAGACACATACGGAGTCATAGGTCACAAATAATGGTGCCTTTCCCAAGGCTCTGGGGAAATATTCAGTTTTATTTCTTTCAGCTTTCTTTCTTTTTCTTTCTTTCTTTCTTTCTTTCTTTCTTTCCTTTCTTTTTCTTTCTTTCTTTCTTCTTTCTTTTATTTTCAAATGTTTATTTTTATTTTTTAGAGAGAAAGCATGAGCAGGGGAAGGGCAGAGAGAGAGAGTGGGACAGAGGATCCAAAGCAGGCTCTGTGCTGACAGCAGACAGTCTAATGCAGGGCTCAAACTCATGAATCCTGAGATCATGACCTGAGCCAAAGTCAGATGCTCAACTGACTGAGCCACCCAGGCACCCCAGCATACAGTTTTTAATCTGAAGAAACTCTGATCTTTGCAGCAAACATTTAAGAAAGGACTCTGTTATACTTTGTCACTACAACCAATAGATTCCCAACTGTGGTGAGCCTCTGCTGAAATTCAGCATCCTCTCCATGAAGGCTCACATTTGCTCCTGTGTATTGGTTGGTTGTCTGGACAATATTTTGGATTCTGTGGACAAGCAGAAATCAAACAATTTTATTTTTATTTTTAATGTTTTATTTTATTCTTGAGAGAGAGAAAGAGACAGAGTTCAAGCAGGGGAGGAGCAGAGGAGCAGAGAGAGGTAGACACAAAATCTGAAGCAGGCTCGAGGTTCCAAGCTGTCAGCACAGAGCCCAAACTCATGAACTGGGAGATCATGACCTAAGTCGATGTTGGACACTTAACTGACTGAGCCATCCAGGTGCCCCTCAAACAATTTTCTAGTTATAACTCAATTAGACAGGAATTTCAAGGCTCTTACTTAATGATGCTGTTTGGAAAATCATTCTCTGAGTATTTATTGTTCTATTGGAAATGGCATCTTGAAAAAAAGTTGAAAAGCAGGAGCTTATTAGTCAAAGGTGTTGAAATCTCATTTTCATTATTCACCCATAATCTCTATTTTTGGGTTACACATGTGATAGAATTAGCCTCTCTCTTGTCACCTCTCAATTAAAATATACCATGTGAAAGAAATTATTTGGATATAAAAAACGATGGAATTAATATGAAAAGACAATTTAAATCAAATATTAAACCAAAAATGTGAGTTTAAAAGTACATGAAAGAAAGATTCTTTCAGTTCTTTTAATTTTTTTAATGTTTATATATTTTTGAGAGAGAGAGAGAGAGAGAGAGAACGAGCATGAGCAGGGGAGAGGCAGAGACAGAGGGAGACAGAAGCAGGCTCCCTGCTCCAAGCTGTCAGCACAGAGCCGGACACCGGGCTTGGACTCATGAGCCATGAGATCATGACCTCAGCTGAAGTCAGACGCTTAACCAACTGAGCCACCCAGGTGTCCCACCTTTCAGTTACTTTAGATATTTGCTGTCATTGCTGTTGTCTTTGTTTACTAGAAATTATGAAGATACTTCTTAGTCCATCTTTGAGCCCTTGCAACAGCAATTAAACCTCAGGCAGTATTTTTTGTCTATAATCTATTATCTGTGGTGTCCCTGTCCAACATTTGCTAAGACACTGAGTGGGATGGGGTCTCAGCCCAGCATGGGGACTCATCAGTGAGGCACTGTGGGTGACAATTTGAATTTGGCAGGGTCTCATCAATGGTCCCAGCTCTGTACCTCACTGACATAGAGCTGCAGTCAGGACACAGTTCTGGCCCTAAGGGCAGTGCTGGGTCAAGGCACCCGAGGACTTCCATTTTGACTTTATTGTTATTGTTGTACTTTGATGAACACCCTGACCACCCTGAGCAGTGCAGTTTACTTGTGAGTATCTCACACTTGTCATTCCTTTTTGCTGCTGCCTCTTCATTTCTCAAGAAGGAAGAGAAATAGACAGAAGATGCTCTGAACTAGTTTGCACCACTTGACTTATATTTGGGGAAGTTGGAAAATTAAAAAAACTGTCTCTTAGACTCCCTTGCCGCTAGGATTCTGAGAGTTAATTAGTCTTAGCCAGTTAGATGAACTTGCATATAATTTGAAAGAGAGACTACAGCAGAGGCCAGAGTTCTGTCCTGTGGGGAGGCAAAGTCATGGGAATAGGAGGTCTTCTGCAGGAGTTGACTTCACTGGCACCTCTCCCAATTCCTGAGTAAAAGAAGAGACAGCAGCAATGGCACAGCTTTATGATATTTGATTTGCAGTTGCAAGGGCAACTCACAGGCATCATTTAATAGTCTTAATGTAGTAACTTCCCCAGTAGTGAGATTTCTGTTGTTCAAGGAGTCTTTCTTGGAGGTCTAGCTTATACTTTCCTCCCGCCACTCCACCTATTGTATATGTATCTGCTTCTATGTATTAGACCATATCCTGGTAAAATCTCTGGACTATGTTTTCTTTTTATTATTTATTTATTTATTTATTTATTTTTGAGACAGAGACAGAGCATGAGAAGGGGAGGGGCAGAGAGAGGGGGAGACACAGAATCCGAAGCAGGCTCCAGGCTCTGTGCCATCAGCACAGGGCTTGAACTCATGGAGTGTAAGATCATGACCTGAGCTGAAGTCAGATGCTTAACTGACTGAGCCACCCAGGAGCCCCTAGAGTGACTTCTGCTTTCTATAGTGACCTTTACAGATAGGTCAGAGCTGTGCCTAGATATTGTCCATTTTTATTACCCTAGGTTCAATGTTAGGGGAAATTAAGGGAAATGTTTTCTTGTATGTCACATAAAGAAGACTCAAAGTGTGACAGTACCTGAATTAAATGTACACAATAACACACAAACTTTTTAAATAGTGCTTTCATGTAAAGATATGTCAAGAAATGAACTACAGAAGTTTCTGGTCACATGTCTTAGTACCTTATTTAGCTTCTTTGTATATGAAAATTTTTTAGGAAACTTAGAATTTTATTTAGGCCATGTTAGAATCTTGTGTGAATGAAAAGCACAGGGCCTACCAGGCTCCAGAGGAAAGGCTGGTTGATTATCTTTCCTCCAAGTGTGAATAACACTCTATCACTTTATTCCAAAAGCAACAAAGATTTGTTTTTACTAAATTTCAAGACTGCATTGAGGCCTAAGTCATTGAGGCCAAAATCTGACTTTGGTCAGTGTCAGCACTGACCTGGACATGTTTTGAAAGAAAGACCAAACTGAAGGCCAAGGGGACCTGCAGAGTAACCAAGTCCTGGGGGATACCCTTAGGTCAGTCGGGTGGTCAAGAAGGGGCAGGCTTCAGGAGATAACTTTGCTTCATCTTGTGGTTTACTTCCCAATTAGGCATTTCTTCTTAAAGATGATTCTCATCAAGAGGTAACTTTTCCCTCAAAATTTTTCATATCATGTACATTGTTGTCTTTCTGCCCAGAAAAAAAGTCTCCAAACCTGTAAACTACAAGTCCAGGTTGTACACAAAATTTGAAAAATAACATAATATATTCTATCATGAAAGTAAAGTTCTCACTGCACTCCTGTCTTAGTTCATTTGGGCTGTTATAACAAAGTACCATAGACTGGTAGCTTATACAATAATTTAGTCTTCATGAGTCTGGAGGCTGAAGGTCCAAGATCAGAGTGCCAGCATGGTTGGGTTCTGGTGAGATCTCTCATCTGGGTTGTAGACTGCTGACTTCTTATTATATACTCGCATGGTGGAAGAGGCAAGCGAGCTCTCTGGGGTCTCTTTTATAAAAGCAGTAATCCCATTTACAAGGGCTTCACACTCATGACCTAATCACCTCCAAAGGCCCCACCTCATAACACCATCACAATGGAGATTAGATTTCAACATATGAATTTTGGGAGAACACATTCAGTCTCTACTGACTGACTTTCTTTTTTCAAGCATGTCAGTGTTGGTGGATAGCATGTGTAAAATGCACCACCTATTCTTTGTACTCATGTAAGCCCTGGTAGTGATTTTTTCTTTTCTGTAATGTAAGAACCTGACTTAAGCTTTTGATTACAGAGGCATTCACTTCAAAGATAGCTATCTCAAATAAACACATTACCAACTACATGACCAGATAAAGAGCCAGGTCAACTCCCCACCATCCCAACCCTAGCCTCATTTGTTTTAGAGATCTTGGCTGATTTCAGTGACCAATCATTTAGTCACATTTTTTCTTCCCACACTTTAATTCAAATTCTTACGTATTTTTTTAAGTTTATGGATTTATCTTTAGAAAGAGAGGGGGAGATAGTGTGAGTGGGGGGAGGAGCACAGCGAGAGGGAGAGAGAGAGAATCCCAAGCAGGCTCCACCTGCCAGCACAGAGCCTGACATGGCAGTTGAACTCATGAAATCTCAGCAAAACCAAGAGTCTAGTGCTCAACCCACTGAGCCACCCATACACCCCCATTCTTATCTCTTAAGTTCACCAATAAAAAGTGAACTGTTGAAACCCTAGGCCCCCGCTCTCAACCCACTAAAACTAGAGACCCAGGTCCTCACTTTCTTTGCATGCCTCTCTCTCTCTCTCTCTCTCTCTCTCTCTCTCTCTGTCTCTCTGTCTCTCTCTCTCCCTCCCACCCCAACAAGGACCTCAATGTGTGGCCCTAGATGTGATGTATACCCTATAGGACTCGTGAGTAATAAGCCTTGTTTCTTTTAAAGTTTCCTAATGGTTGTTGGTGAGTTCATCCTACAATCATAAGAACCATAAGGGTCTGGAAAGACACAACATTGGTTCCAAAAGAGGAACCTGGGTCTAGGTGAGTGCCCCTAGACATTTCTAGCCAATAGCATCACTACTGATAAGCTGAGACCAGCACAGAACAATCCAGTTCTTATAAATATCTATTTTGTTCCCTTTCCTTTTCCACAAACATGAAGGAAACACTCATGAGAAAGGAGGATGTCTTGTTTAGTGTATAAGAAAGGCCAGTCTCATTGCACTCCTAGCTACTCTCACCCTTCACCCTTCACCCTATACACTGTCTGCCCATTCCTTTTCCATAAGCAGTTGTGAAATTGCCATCATGTTTGGGGGAGTGGTAAAAGAATCATCCCTAATGATGTTCTTAAATGGACTTCAATATTTGGAGACCTTCTGGGCTAAGCACTTAAGTTTTATTGAGGAACATGATGATATGTCCAGTAAATTTTCTAGTGATACTAATGTGTGGTAACTCACTAGGCTCCTGAGTTCCATTTCCTAACATTGACATAGCCAAAATTCCTTTAATGTAGCTTTTTTTTACAGAAAGAAAGAGAAGAAAGTGTTCAAGAGTATGCATTTTTGTTAAAATGTGCTAAACTACACTAGGATGTTTTCAAATTGAAAAGGTAATACAAACACCAAGGCCTGCCAAATTAAAGCCTTCTTAAGCTCAAATGAGAGAGATTTACTAGGTGCTATTTTTACTGTGTGAACAAGAGAAACCAGATTAGAACTGAAGTATAACCACATTCACTGCTTGGTATTTACATATGTTTTTATCTTACTCCAATTAGCTATGTTACCTAACCTCTTGTTCTTATGTGAAAATAGATGGTAAATTAGAGACGACTCTTGAAGCTGGTGGTAACTAGACTTGACAGATGCAGAACGAAGAACCAGCTGCTAAGCTCAAGTGAAATGTAGAACTAACTCCACACTGATGGTCTAATTTGATCTAATGTGTACATTTGTCTATTCATGATCTTATGGAAAAAGATTGTTGACAACAACATTTTAGATAAGTGTTTTGTAAATGCTCAAACCTGTGGAAGTTTTTCTTACTCTGTCATATTTGCATTGGCAAGCAGCACACACCTCAGTGCCACCCACACCCCATAGCCCACAATTTAGGGAGCTAGGTGCTATCTGGCTAAAAGGAAAAAGAAATGCTTACATACAATAGACATTTTCCAAAACTTTTCACTCACTGGTCTGCTGTTTTGCCTTGACCACAATTTAATAGAGTTGCCTGATATCTTTGCTCTTTAGAGAATTACAAGGACATCTTTCTTTGTTTCTCTAGCTCAAGGCTTATGTACTCCTCATACAAGAATGAGTTTCTCCCTTGTGAAGAAACAGTGAGGGAATAGTTCATAAAGAGAAATAGAGTGAAAATGAACAAGGTACTGATAACAGGGAGGTCCTGTTATCAAGAAAGCAGGTGGGGCAAATTAGAGAAATGTTTGAGAAGGAGATGATAGTTAACTCTCGAATCTCCTCCTGCCCCTGTGCTATGTAGGCCAATAAGAGGTTGAAATCCATTGCTGTGTTCTTCACTTAACCATTCACTTAACAACCTGGCTTTAATTGTTTTCATGTATTTATGATGATTATTTTTCTTTGATTTTTTTAACTATTGCAACTTTTCAAAGTAGGAAAAATGGCCTGAATTATTCATAAATAATAAGAAATATAACCATATTAAAATAATTTTGACATAGTATGCAATTTGTATTTTTTAAATGGTTCTGGAAAATTTCCAGTCAACCAATTTTTCAAATCTGCAGGTAGATTTCTGAGAACAAGCCATAGCATGTAACATGGAAGGTTGTGTTGCTTAATATGTTTGGTTTGCAGTTTCATCTATGATTGAGGACTAACACAGTAGGAGAATCATTCCTCAGGACAAAAACAAGAAGAGATTTGCTTCTTTCTTCTACAATTTTTAGTAATGATAACAGTGACCATTTGGATCACTAAAGGAAAAAGAAGTAGCACATTCATTATGTAGGTGAATACTGTGATCCACTTTAATAAAGGTGGAAAAAAGACCCAGAATTTGAGTACACCTTCAAGCCTCACATTCCTAACAGAAAAAAAGGCAGTCCATATGAACTTGGAATAAGTTCTGTCCGTGTGTGCGTGTGTGCGTGTGTGTGTGTATGCATGTGCACCCGCACATGTTAAGTCAAATGCTAAAGTAATACAGAATTTGACATAAAAACAATAGGGAAATTTCTTTCCAAGGAAAATAGTTTCAGTCTATTATATGTCTTAGAAAGGAAACGTTCTTCTTCCCAAGCCCTTATAAAATTATCTCTCTAGGGCTTGGGTCAAGCTAACACCAATGATCATCATCATCATTGCCAAACATTTTTGGAGTGCATTCCATGTCAGGTAATTGGAAATATATGCACAGAACAGTCCATCCCCTGGTGGTGTCACTCATTTATTTAGTCACTCATCTTTCCTACACCTGACACAGCAGGTCCCCTCTCAGACCTCTCAACTTGTGCCTATGGGGCCACAGTTCAGTCAATCCAACAAGCTGTATATGCTACGTGCTTAGCAACTCAATTGCCATATTTTTTCAGGAATTTAGGAATGGCAGAGACTGGAGTGCACAGTATTTATAGGAAAGTCTTGACTGAAGCAATCAAACACAGGCACAGCCCTAAAGAGCATGAAGAATCAAGATGTGGAAGCTGCCTCTGTCCCATCTTGGGACTTCAACACATGATGGTTCCAGTTCCAGAGACTGGTGTGTGGGCCAGTAGGTGACTCTCACTTCATAATGAGACTACTTCTCAAATGTGGACACTCTTGAAAGTATCCATGTAAGCATGCCTAGAGTACTTTGCTAACTATTTGGTTCTCAACACAATGGATGGATCATTTTGACTCAGGTAATACTTCAGAGAAGACTAAATGGTTTTTATTAATGCCAGTTTATATAATTTCAAGGCAGTTATATAAATTTATAAGTGGGGTAGAGGGTTAGGTGTAGTTTGGTGCATTTGGTTGCCTTCCCTAGAGATCATCATATGACAAGCTATGGTAGGAAGTTGAGCGTCCTAGAATATACTTTAAGCCAATCATTATCAAACATTCTGTTTTAAATCAACAAACAACTCCATGTTTGGCACATGAAAGGTCACCAATGTAGGTTTATTACAATGCTTTAAAATGAATCTCTGGAATAAAATATAGAGACTCTTCAGTGGAGCTAACTTGAGACATTAGGCCAGCATTTCCTACCCACCCTTCAGAATGCCTTTGTTCCATATTTTTTCAAAGTTCATTCTTGGCATCCACTTAATGCTAATCATATAACTATATTTATTCTAATGATTCTGAGTGGGAAAACCTTCAATATGCATAACTTTGCAAAGTAATTTACTGGCATTGGTAGAGTGAATATTAGGTTTAGTTTACTTTTAAGCACTAATTATAATGGGGCTATTATAACTACCCAAAAGGATCTTTTTAAATTTGGCATGAGGGAAAGCAAACAACATGCTTAGAATAGTTTGCCTTGCAGGTACTGAAGAGACTGGTGTGTGGGTCAATAGGTGACTCTCACTGCATAATGGGAATACTTCTCAATGTGGACACTCTTTAAAGTATCCATGTAAATATGCCTAGAGTACTTTGCTCTACTCTCCTAAATTTGAGGAGACTTTATTGATATCAGGTCCCCACAAAAATAGAAAATTAAAATACATATTCTCATGTGTAGCTTTTTGTGATTATTGCGATGCAATTTCAGTGAATACCATTTTGTATTAGGCTTACATCCACATTAAGCAACATTTGGGCACTTACCAAGTGTGTTTACTGTGTGTTTACTCTGAGTTAGAAGCTTTCATACAGAATTGGAAATATTATTCTCATTTGATAATAGAAGAATCTATGGCTTAAAGTATGCTTAGAATCACTTAACTAATAAATGGTCTTGGAAATGAAAGGAGATAATAAAAAGGATCAGTAAAAAGCATGTTTAAGAAACTGCTATATTACCAGATATCCCTTATGCCCCCATAATAGCACATGCATGTACATGCACACTCATGCACACACACACACACACACACACACACACTATAGTTGGATGATTCCAACAGAAGCCCAGCAGTTTACCCTCTCAGGAGAGACTGCTTGTCTTAAGGCATCTGGGACAGTTGACACAGGGTAAGAAAGGTATAGTTTTAAAAACATGGGCAAAAAGTGAATATTCATACACTGAGTATTAAATCCTCCAGTCATCTTCCCTACTGGATGCCTAGAAATTCATAAGATAGGCTAAAAACTTCAGGCAGGAGATGAAAAATCTTCTGCATGGATTCTGAATAGCATGAGAAGAAAAACTTACAGACAATTAAGATCAGAGACTCCCCAGTGAAATTGTCCATCCCAGTTGTACTTGTAAAGCTCACTGTTGACCATTCCACTTGCAGATAACCCAATCATTATTTCGGTGGCCCATCCATAAATATGCGCAGACAGTGAGAATGACTAGATATTGATGAAAATCTCTAATATCAAAGGTAACAATGAAAAATAAATAACAGGGAAAGAATACTCAAAACAGAAACCACACAGGACAATTAAACCTTAATAATACAAGCACTATTATAGAATCCCTTTCCTATACTTTTAAGTATCCCTAAAAGAAGAAGGAAGATGTTACATCTGTGAAACATGGACAGAATGTTGATTAAAATGTATTGTTTTTTATTTTTTATTTTCTTTTATTTTTTATCAATAATTATTTTATTTTATTTTATTTTATTTTATTTTATATTTTATTTTATTTTATTTTATTTTTTAATATGAAATTTATTGTCAAATTGCTGTCCATACAACACCAAGTGCTCATCCCAACAAGTGCCCTCCTCAATACCCATCACTCACCCCCCATCAACCCTCATTTGTTCTCAGTTTTTAAGAGTCTCTTATGGTTTGGCTCTCTTGCTCTCTAACCTCTTTTTTTTTCTTCCCCTCACCCATGGTCTTCTGTTAAGTTTCTCAGGATCCACATAAGAGTGAAAACATATGGTATCTGTCTTTCTCTGTATGACTTATTTCACTTAGCATAACACTCTCCAGTTCCATCCATGTTGCTACAAAAGGCGATATTTCACTCCTTCTCATTGCCATGTAGTATTCCATTATGTATATAAACCACAATTCTTTATCCATTCATCACTTGATGGACACTTAGGCTCTTTCCATAATTTGGCTATTGTTGAAAGTGCTGCTATAAATATTGGGGTACAAGTGCCCCTATGCATCAACACTCCTGTATCCCTTGGGTAGATTCTTAGCAGTGCTATTGCTGGGACATAGGGTAGATCTATTTTTTTAAATTTTTTGAGGGATCTCCATACTGTGTTCCATAGCAGCTGCACCAGTTTGCATTCCCACCAACAGTGCAAGAAGATTCCTGTTTCTCCACATCCTGACAAGCATCTATAGTCTCCTGATTTGTTCATTTTAGCCACTCTGACTGGCATGAGGTGATATCTCAGTGTGGTTTTGATTTGTATTTCCCTGGTGAGGAGTGACATTGAGCATCTTTTCATGTGCCTGTTGGCCATCCGGATGTCTTCTTTAGAGAAGTGTCTATTCATGTTTTCTGCCCATTTCTTCACTGGGTTATTTGTTTTTCAGGTGTGGAGTTTGGTGAACTGTTTATATATTTTGGATACTAGCCCTTTGTCTGATATGTTATTTGAAAGTATGTTTTTCCATTCCATCAGTTGCCTGTTAGTTTTTTTTTTATTGTTTACTTTGCTGTGCAGAAGGTTTTTATCTTCAAGAGGTCCCAATAGTTCATTTTTGCTTTTAATTCCCTTGCCTGTGGAGATGTGTCAAGTAAGAAATTGCTACAGCTGAGGTCAGAAAGGTTTTTTCCTGCTTTCTCCTCTAAGGTTTTGATGGTTTCCTGTCTCACCTTCAGGTCCTTTATCCATTTTGAGTTTATTTTTGTGAATGGTGCAAGAAAGTGGTCTAGTTTCATTCTTCTGCATGTTGCTGTCCAGTTCTGCCAGAACCATTTGTTAAAGAGACTGTCTTTTTTCCATTGGATGTTCTTTCCTGCTTTGTCAAAGATTAGTTGGCCATACTTTTGTGGGTCCAATTCTGGAGTCTCTATTCTATTCCATTGGTCTATATGTCTGTTTTTGTGCCAATCGACATGCTGTCTTGATGATTACAGCTTTGTAGTAGAGGCTAAAGTCCGGGATTATGATGCCTACCACTTTGGTCTTCTTCAATATTGCTTTGGCTATTTGGGGTCTTTTGTGGTTCCATACAAATTATAAGATTGCTTGTTCTAGGTTCGAGAAGAATGCTGGTGCAAGTTTGATTGGGATTGCATTGAATGTGTAGATTCCTTTGGGTAGTATTGACATTTTAACAATATTTATTCTTCCAATCCATGAGCTTGGAATTTTTTTCCATTTGTTTATATCTTGTTGAATTTCCTTCATAAGCTCTCTATAGTTTTCAGCATACAGATTTTTACATCTTTGGTTAGGTTTATTCCTAGGTATTTTATGATTCTTGGTGCAGTTGTGAATGGGATCAGTTGTTTTATTTGTCTTTCTGTTTCTTCATTATTAGTGTCTAAGAATGCCACTAGTTTCTTTACATTCATTTTGTATCCTGCGACTTTGCTGAATTCATGTATCAGTTCTAGTAGACTTTTAGTGGAGTCTATCGAGTATTCCATGTATAATATAATGTCATCTGCAAAAAGTGAAAGGTTGACTTCATCTTTGCCAACGTTGATGCCTTTGATATCCTTTTGTTGTCTGATTGCTGATGCTAGAACTTCCAACACTATGTTAAACAACAGCGGTGAGAGTGGACATCCCTGTCATGTTCCTGATCTCAGGGGGAAAGCTCTCGGGTTTTCCCCATTGAGGGTGATATTAGATGTGGGCTTTTCACAAATGGACTTTATGATATTTAAGAATGTTCCTTCTATCCCGACTTTCTCGAGGGTTTTTATTGAGAAACGATGCTGAATTTTATCAAATGCTTTTTCTGCATCGATTGTCAGGATCATATGTTTTTTTCTTTTATTTTATTAATGTGATGCATCACATTGACTGATTTGCTAATGTTGAACCAGCCCTGCAGCCCATGAATGAATCCCACTTGATCATGGTGAATAATTCTTTTTATATGCTGTTGAATCTGATTTGCTAGTATCTTATTGAGAATTTTTGCATCCATATTCATCAGGGATATTGGCCTGTAGCTCTCTTTTTTTTTACTGGATCTCTGGTTTAGGAATTGAAGTAATGCTGGCTTCATAGAATAAGTCTGGAAGTATTCCTTCCCTTTCTATTTTTTTTGAATAACTTGAGAAGGATAGGTATTATCTCTGCTTTAAACGTCTGGTAGAATTCCCCAGGGAAGCCATCTGGTCACGGACTCTTATTTGCTGGGAGACTTTGGTAACTGATTCAATTTCTTTGCTGGTTATGGGTCTGTTCAGGTTCTCTATTTCTTCCTGTTTGAGTTTTGGAAGTGTGTGGGTGTGTAGGAATTTGTCAATTTCTTCCAGGTTGTCCAATTTGTTGGCATATAATTTTTCATAGTATTCCCTGATAATTCTTTTTATTTCTGTGGGATTGGTTGTAATAATTCCATTTTCATTCATGATTTTATCTATTTGGGTCATCTCCATTTTCTTTTTGAGAAGCCTGGTTACAGGTTTATCAATTTTGTTTATTTAAAAAAAAAAACAACAACTCTTGGTTTCATTGATCTGCTTTATAGTGTTTTTAGAGTTTATTTCTGTTCTGGTCTTTATTATTTCTCTTCTTCTGCTGGGTTTAGGGTGTCTTTGCTGTTCTGCTTCCAGTTCCTTTAGGTGTGCTGTTAGATTTTCTGTTTGGGATGTTTCTTGTCTGTTAAGATAGGCCTGGACTGCAATGTATTGTCCTCTCAGGACTGCCTTCACTGCATCCCAAAGCGTTTGGATTGTTCTATTTTGATTTTCCTTAGTTTCTATATATTTTTTAATTTCTTCTCTAATTGCCTGGTTGACCCATTCATTCTTTAGTAGGGTGTTCTTTAACCTTCATGCTTTTGGAGGTTTTCCAGACTTTTCCTGTGGTTGATTTCAAGTTTCATTGCATTGTGGTCTGAAAGTGTGCATGGTATGATCTCAATTCTTTTATACCTATGAAAGGCTGTTTTATGACCCAGTATGTGGTCTATCTTGGAGAATGTTCCATGTGCACTCAAGAAGAAAGTATATTTTGTTTCTGTGGGATGCAAAGTTCTAAATATATCTGTCAAGTCCATCTGACACAATGTATCATTCATGGCCCTTGTTTCTTTATTGATCTTGTGTCTAGATGATTTATCCATTGTTGTAAGTGGAGTATTAAAGTTTCCTGCAATTACCACATTCTTATCAATAAGGTTGCTTATGTTTGTGATTAATCATTTTATATATTTGGGGGCTCTCATATTCGGTGCATAGACATTCATAATTGTTAGCTCTTCCTTACGGATAGTCTCTGTAATTATTACATAATGCTTTTCTTCATCTCTTGTTACAGCCTTTAATTTAAAGTCTATTTTGTCTGATATAAGTGTGGCTACTCCAGCTTTCTTTTGACTTCCAGTAACATGATAGTTCTCTATCCCCTCCCTTTCAATCTGAAGGTGTCCTCTGGTCTAAAATGAGTCTCTTGTAGACAGCAAATAGATGGGTCTTGTGTTTTTATCCATTCTGATACCCTATGTCTTTTTGTTGGAGCATTTAGTCCATTTACATCCAGTGCTATTATAGAAAGATACGGGTTTAGAGTCATTGTGATGTCTGTAGGTTTAATGCCTGTAGTGATGTCTCTGGTACTTTGTGGTCCTTGCAACATTTCACTCACCGAGTCCCCCTTAGGATCTCTTGAAGGGCTGGTTTAGTGGTGATGAATTCCTTCAGTTTTTGTTCATTTGGGAAGACCTTTATCTCTCCTTCTATTCTGAATGACAGACTTGCTGGATAACTTTCTGTTCATCACGTTGAAGATTTCCTGCCATTCCTTTCTGGCCAGCCAAGTTTCAGTAGGTAGGTCTGCCACTAGTCTTATGGCGTCCCTTTGTCGTTTAGAACCTGTTTATCCCTGACTGCTTTCAGAATTTTTTCTTTATCCTTGTAGTTTGCCAGGTTCACTATGATACATCGTGCAGAAGATTAATTCCAGTTATGTCTGAAGGGAGTTTCTGTGCCTCATGGATTTCAATGCCTTTTTCCTTCCCAGATCAGGAAGTTCTCATCTATGACTTGCTCACGTACACCTTCAGTCTCTTTCTCTCTCTCTTCCTTTTCTGGAATTCCTATTATAAGGTTATTGTTACATTTGATTGCATCACTTAGTTCTCTAATTCTCCCCTCATACTCCTGAATTTTTTTATCTCTGCTTTTCTCAGCTTTCTCTTTTACCATAATTTTATCTTCCAATTCACCTATTCTTTCCTCTGTCTCCTCAATCCATGGTGTGGTCACCCTCATTTTATTTTTCACCTCATTTATAGCATTTTTAATTCCTCATGACTATTTCTTTGTCCCTTGATCTCTGTCGCAATAGATTCTCTGCTGTTCTCTATACTTTTTTCAAGCCCAGAAATTAATTTTATGACTATTAGTCTAAATTCTTGTTCTGATATATTCCTTAAATCGTTTTTGATTAATTTGTTAGCTGTCGCTACTTCCTGGAGTTTCTTTTGAGGAGAATTCTTCTGTTTAGTCCTTTTGGGTGTTCCCCAGGTTGCTCCCAACTGCCGGGCACTTCCCCTGTACTGTCTGGAGTAACTTCTGTTGGTGGGCATGACCGCAGTCAGACCCAATGTCTGCCCCCAGCCCACCACTGGGGCCACAGTCAGACTGGTGTGTATCTTGTCTTCCCCTGTCCCAGGGGCAGGACTCACTGTGGAGTGGTGTGGCCCCTCTCTGGGCTATTTTCACACTGTCAGACTTGTGGTGCTGCTTCAATGGGATCTGGTGTATTTGCTGGGGTGGATCGGTAAGGTGCACAGGGGCAGGAGGGGCAGGCTTAGCTCGCTTTGCCATTGGTGGTCCACTGTGGGAGGGCCCCTGCAGAACCGGGAGAGAGGCAGACCTGTCAGAGGGATGGATCCACAGAATCACAGTGTTGGGTGTTTGCGGGGTACAAGCAAGTTCGGTGATGGGAACTGGTTCCCTTCGGAATTTCAGCTGGGGGATGGGAGAGGGAGATGGCGCTTGCCAGTGCCTTTGTTCCCCTCAGAGCTGAGCTCTGTCTCCCTGGGCTCAACAATTCTCCCTCCTGGTGTCTCTCACCCCGCCCGCTCTCTTAGAGCAGAGCTGTTGACTTTTAACATTCCAGATGTTAAGTCCAGCTGGCTGTCAGAACTCATGGAGTCCAGCCCCTCCACTTTTGCAAGCCAGACTCAGGGTCTCTGCCTTGCTGGGTGGGCTGCCCCTCCACCGCCCCAGCTCCTTCACACCAGTCCCTGTAGTGCGCACTGCTTCTCTGCCCTTCCTACCCCTTTTCTGTGGGACTCTTGTCTATGCTTGGGTCTGGAGAGTCCATTCTGCTAGTCTTCTGGCAGTTTTCTGGGTTATTTAGGCAGATATGGGTGGAATCTAAGCAATCAGTAGGACGTGGTGAGCCTAGTGTCCTTCTATGCCACCATCTTCTCCTCAATCAATATATTGGTTTTTAAGGTAAGAACAAACTCTCGTAAATTAAAATTAAATATATAGAAATTAAATATATGTTGCAAGATAACATGAGAAAGATTTCCTGATTGTGGAATAAAAAGTCAAATAGATGCATATTAGGAAAGAAAAGAAGAGAAGTAGAGGGTCAATTCAGGAGATCTAACACTGAAATAAATGAGTTTCAGAAAGAGCAAAAAGCATTAAAAGAGTGTAGACAATTGTGTTTTAAATCTTCAAGGACATTTGTCCAAATTAAGAGACATGAATTTCAAATGGAAAAGGCTGATCAAGTACTCAACACAATAGACTTTTTAAAAAATCAAGTCTGGGGGCGCCTGGGTGGCTCAGTCGATTAAGTGATACAGAGTGTCTCACTCTTAATTTCAGCTCAGGTCATGATTTCATAGTTTGTGAGTTCAAGCCCCACTTTAGGCATTGAGCTGACACTATGGAGCCTGCTTGGGATTCTCTGTCCCTCTCTGCCTCTCCCCTGCTTGTGCTGTTCTCTCTCTCTCTCTGTCTCAAAAGTAAATAAATAAACTTTAAAAAATTAAATAAATAAAAAATCAAGCTTGAGATGAACTATCACAATTCTGGGAAATATTTTAAGTTTTTAGAGGAAAAAATGTGTCAGGTACAAAGGATTAAGAATAAAAATGTCTTTGTTCTTCTCAATAGTGAAACAGAAAATTGAAAACAATGCAGCCAAAGTTTTAAAATTAGGAAGGGTAATTATATCTAACCTTAAACTTAGGAAAATCATCTATTAACCATCAGGGTGGAGGACATGTACATCCTTTTTCCCAGGAAGCTCATTGCAACGGAGCTGTACTGTATCAACATAGTAACTCAATGGTGAGGCCCCCAGCTCTAGGACATGGGGAGCACATGCCAGTGAAGAGCCGAAGGGGGCACCTTCAGAATACTGAGGAGGGGAGATTTCAGGTTCAGCTGTGAAGAACTGCAGGGTACAGGAAGTAAATAAAATCTCTTAGAGAGCTTTCTTTAAGAATATGGAATTGATGTTTTTAAAGATATTTAGACATTTTTGTCTGGAATGCTGGCAAGTTCATAGGAAACTAAGGAAATGAAAATAAGACAATTAGCTTTGAGGACAAGAATAAATGCAAAAAAGGAAAAAGTGTACTGTGCCAGGTGGTTCATCTATGAATAACATTTGCATAATAGTAATGATATAAACAATAAATACTGATTTAAACTGCAATATCTTATATTAAGAGAACTGGAACCAAGGACATGGAGAGAGAAAGAGAGAGAGAGAGAGAGAGGAAAACAGAGAATGTTAGAAGCAGCAGTTCTCATAATGTAAAAAACTAAAAAATCATGAAGTGCCAGTATAATTGTGCTGTATAGAATTGTAAAAATAAAAACCAAAAGAAACACTTAAAATGTTAAAGGCTCTGTAGAATAGGATATTGGAAGTATATCAGATGGTATTTTTTCAATAACAAGCCTTGCAAAAAAATTTTAAAGCAAATACGGGGCTTGAACTCATGACCCTAAGATCAAGAGTCTGAGGAGCCCCTAAAATTGGTTGTTTTTAAACTATATGGATGTATAACATTGATGAAAGTAAAAGAGAGAGAGAGAGAGAGAGAGACTTCTAATGTCTTGAAATATTTCTTAGATAATGCTCCTATTAAAGGTCATCTGACTCCATATTTGCACAGTCGTCCAAAGCAAAGATGAAATTGGTCTTCCCAGAAGTAGTTCACCTGGGGTCCAGGTTTGGGCATTGTGGGCTTTACTGTTACCTTTCACACCACCCCAAATCCTAGCTCCTGGATGGTGTCAACCTAAAAATAAAAATAAGTTCAAGATTTAAAGTATTTATTTGGGTTTAAAGAACGGCAATTTAGAGCCCACAGATTTAGGTAGAAATCCAAATAGTGTCCCAATTACTTGAGATGGACTCAGGGTTTTCATGGGGGAAAAAAAGGAAGATTAAGTAAGTTGTTTTTAAGAGGAGTTCATTAGTGCTGATAAGCAGGGCTAGGTTTGTATGTACTTCATTGACTGGTCAAATGAAGGGGTCAGCTAGGCAGAAGTTTAGTTTGATTCCTCTTTTCAAACAGGATTTTCTTGTTCTTGCTGACCTCTTGGACTATTGGAGGTTTGGCCCAGTTCAAAGTTTAGAAAACAGGATGTGCAAGGCAGTCTCCCTGAACTGGCTTCTCCAGCTCTACTTTAAAAATGGCTCTACTTATGTAATTTTTCACAATGGAAACCCAATGCATGGATAATGAATTATGACTGTTAGATTTTTTTTACTCTCAATAAAAAATAAATTAGCTGTACAAATAACCATTTCCCCTAAGATTCTGCCTTCTTTCATTTACACCATATTATTCATTTTAACCATAATTTATTGAGGAATATTTTAGACTACATAATCATATATCATGGACTAGTAGAAGGTGTTCTAAGCTAGAAAACAAGAGAACACCACCTTCTATGATGGCTTGCTTTGTTGGTGAAAATGGGTTAAGCTTACACTGCTATAACAAACCATCCCAGTCTCAGAGGCTTTAACACATACACATCCGTTTTTCTCTCAGAGTTTACTTTAAGGAAACAGGGAAACTAGAAAATCATGAGTTTTTCATTACTTCAGTTCAAACTTTTCTCTTTTGCAAAATTAGGGGATTAAAGTAGTTACTGGTTTCCAAAAACACTCAGCCCTTTCCATCAACTTCTCTTATTCTACCACAGACTGGGACATCTCATTGGTGATGATATTGATGGAGACAATGCACATGTCACCAATTAATATGAAATTAATTGTAGTTATCTATTTAGCTCTTAGTATATTCCAGACACTGTGCTATGTGTCTTTGTAGGCATTTTGCCATGCAATCATGAGAACAACTTTGTGACGTGAATACTCTCAAGTAAGGAAATAGAGGCTCTGATCTTTTGCCACATACCCTCTACATAAAGTCTTTCCCTTTTTAGTTGATGACAAGCCTACCTTTCTAGTTGCTCAAACCAAAATCTTAGCTCTCTTTTCCATATATGACACATCTAATCCAATAGGGAACTATTGACTCTATATCAAAATATACAAAATATCTGGCCACATCTGATTACCTCCTTTGATACCACTTTGACTTGAACTGCTCTCATATTTCACCTCAGTAACTGCAGACCCCAGGTCTACATACCTCTACCCTAACCATTTAATGCTCATTCTCAATGCAGCAACTAATGTGATACCAAAAAACCTGCATCTAATCTGGCCACTCCTCTGCTCAAAACCTCTGGAATTACAGTGACCTAGAGACCGGTAACTTATTTGGCTCTCTGTGATCTTTTCTGTTTGGACTTTTTCCCCTGTTCCTTTCCCTTAAGTTACATTGACATATCTGGTGTTCTTAGACCACACAGTCTTTCTCATGCTTAAGAGCTTTCAGCTGACTTTCTCTTTCTTAAATGTACTTTATCCAGATTTTTGGCAGTCAGTTTCTATTATGGACTGAATGTTTGTGCCCTCCAAAAATTTATACATTGAAGCCCTAACCCTAATGGGTGACATTGGAGGAAAGGCCTTTGAGAGATAATTAGGTTTAGAAAAGTCATGAGGGTGGGATCCTCATGAAGGAATTAGTGCCTTTATAAAAAGAGGAATATAGAGATCTCTCTCCAATTGCATGCAGTGAGAAAGGCCGTATAGGTAAACAGCAAGATGACAACTATGTACAAGCCAGGAAGTGGGCCCACACTAAGAACTGAATATGTCTGCACCTTGGTCTTAGACTTCCTAGCCTCCAGAACTGTAGGAAATATATATCTGGATATCAAACCACCCAGTCTCTGGTGTTTTGTAATAGCAGCTGGAGCTGACTAAAATACTTTCCTGACTTCTTCAAGTCTTTGCTCAAATGTCACCTTTTCAATAAGTCTCATTCTAATCTTTCTCTTTAATATGGCATTATGATCTCAGCCAAATCCCCACTGTCTCTAGAACTTCTGTTTTCTTTCTTCCTTTTGAATTTTACCCTTAGCATTTACTACCTTCTTTTGGAAGATTACTGTTAATGCCCACAAACTAGAATGCAAACCCCAGATGGGCAGATATTTTTGATCTACTTGTTCACTATTCTTTATCAAGTTTCTAAAACTTAATATGTGTTCAATTCTAGCTTCTATATCTAGGTTTCTAATACTATTTTCTAATAGAAGGAACCAGGGCTCTTTGGAGAAGTGGTTGATTTCAGGGCTGCGACAGCAAAAATGGAAGATAAAACTGGAGGATCTGTGGTATCAGAAAGTAAAGAAAAGCTTAAAAATAATGGTGACTGTACAGCTGAAACTAAGGTAGTATTGCATATCAACTATTCTTCAATGAAAAATATTTTGGGGATGCCTGGGTTTCTCAGTTGGTTGAACATCTGACTTTGGCCCAGGTCATGATCTCATAGTTCGTGAGTTTGAGCCTCACATCAGGCTCTGTGCTGACAGCTTGGAACCTGGAGCCTGCTTCGAATTCTGTGCCTCTCTCTCTCTCTGCCCCTCCCCAGCTCATTTTCTGTCTCTGTCAAAAATAAATAAACTTAAAAAAAATAAAAAAAATTTAAATGATGGTGACATGTTGAAGGATGTGAACTCAAAGGAACACCCAGTAGTCAAAGGTGAAACATTTTTGTCAAAAAAATAAATAGTAATTATAAGCCCTAAAATAAAATAAATATGCTTGTGTTAATAGTTATATACACAAATGATTAAATAAATAAATAAATAAATAAGAGACTGTTCTTTGTTGCAGACGAATTCCAATTAATGAATGTAGAAGGAATGAGGGACATACAGAATGACAATGAAGCAAACATCACAGTAAAATTACTGTAGGTGAGGTCCACTAATAGATGCTAAAATGAGTGGGAAAAAGGAGAAACTAGATATTTGTATAATCTCAAAGTATCTCTCCCAGAATATTTATTAATTACAAAGGGAAAAATAGTAACTTTCTAGTAAAGAAACCATGAGACACCACCTTAACAAAGTTATCAAGATGTAATAAGACATCATGCATTACCTGATATGATGCACTGAACAAAAATGGGTAAACCCAATTGAACAAGGGGAAAATATCAGATAAACCCAAATTGTGACCAGTACTCTTTAAAACTGCTGAGGTCAAGAAAGACAAGGAATGTCTAGGGACCTGTACCAGACTGAAGAAGACTAATGAAACATGGCAGGTAGATGCCAGATCATATGTGAAGTCCTGACTTGATCCTGGAACAGAAAAAGGGCATTAGCACCAAAACTTGTGAAATGTGAATCAAGTATAGGATTTAGTAAATTCATGATATACTACATTCGTTTTGATACATTTATTGTGGTCATATGAGATAACATTTAAGAAGCTATGTGAAGGGCCTACAGGAACACACTGTACTATCTTTGCAATTTTCTGTGTTTAAAATTATTTCAAAATAAAAAGTTTTAAAAATAGATGGAAAATTATTTGTTAAATGAATATATTTTGTCATCTATAA